>NW_012155618.1:3903310-3904672 GCF_000956105.1 Propithecus coquereli | reverse complement strand
CATCTCTGATTTTAATGGGAAGTATAACTTAAATTTCTAACAGGGAATGTTCATGGTCTATTATTTCCCTCAGTTTCACTTCCCTATTCTGTTTTTTATAATTCTCAAAATCTAAAGAAATCTTATGGCTTTTGATTGAATGTTATCACAATTTGTCCTTCTCAGACTGTGTGTAATCTTAGGGATAATGTGAAAGTCCAGATATCCTCCGCCATTGTTGTTGCTCTCAAATATTTCTTTTCCTCAGCTTTTTAATTTCTGGGACCTTGATCATGTTTGATATACCTTTCCATCACTTATTTTTCTCATAATAGAGTAACCTGGCTTTTGTCTCCCTGTGATTATATGCCAATCTGTCTTCTAGAGACTTATTTTTTTTTTCTGCAAGATAAAGTATCCACATGGAAAGCTAGCTCTAAAGTTAGGATGATGACATGAAGATCTTTGAAGAAGGATAGCCATGGAATTCTACTAAGATAATTATTATTTAGTGATTTACCAGTTCAGAGAATTGTTTAACCAGGCAGTGAGGGTAGAAGATAAAGCATTACAGCAAAGATAAATATCTTAAATTGTGATAATGCTCAAAAACGAAAGAGGAATCAGTATATTAGTACTAAATCTGAGGAGGAGATTGATTTTAACACAGTGAAACAACCATTAATGTTAAGAAAGGTTTAAATTTATTTCTGTTGACAAACACATAATCCTGCCTTATTGGTGATATGTAAAGAATAAATAAGAAGGAAAAGAAAAACAATGTATTTTTAAAAATGAATGCAAAATATGTTAAAGTAGCAATAGTTGCAAGACAAGAATACACTTCTGAAAATACCAATTACAGGTTCAGAACATAATTTTCAGGCACTGTCGGAAATGTCAATAAAATACAAGAAAAGAGTACATTTTAAAATAAGAACTAGAAGCCATATGAAGAGAACCATCTGAGATAAAAAGGTAACAGTTTGCAAAAAGAAGAGAACAGATAAAATGGGAGATGATGAAAAAAGGAAATAATTCAAGAAAAATTAAATATAATAAAATCGAAATATGAAGAATTAAAAAGAAAAGTTGATGCTGTGGCATATGGAATCATAGTACTTAGGGAAAATTTAATAATATCTTCCAGAATGCAGTGGAAACAGATGATGCAATACATATTATTAAAAACCAAGAGATTATATAGAAAAGGGAACATAAACGTACACATAAACATTTTACGATTTTAAAGAAGGCATCAAAACAAATATAATAGGAGCAGTTATTAATAATATAATAGAAGAAAACTTTTAAGAGCTGCAGACATTCCCGAGTATCATAACACACACACACACACACACACACACACACACACACACAACT
>NW_012155618.1:3887498-3890429 GCF_000956105.1 Propithecus coquereli | reverse complement strand
AAAACTTTTAAAAAAATTCCATTGCTGTTAAAATTAAGGTTTCTAATTTCTCTGTAGGGAAATATGATAAGCTTTATTTTCATAGAAATATATCCATTTCATCAAGGTATTCATACAGAACTAGATAGAATTATCTATGTAATAATTCTTTTGTAACTTTTAACACATTTTTATCTATATCTCCAGAGTTAGTACTCTATTAATTCCCTAAATGGCCATTTCTTTCCATCGTACTTGTACCTCCAAACCTACCACCTATTAAAACACCTTTAGCAGATGATTTGACTCCTTAATACCTTGAGAAAATAGATGCCAATAACAGATGCATCCTTCACTTTATCTCTACCGGGTATTTCCTAGCAGCATTTAAATATTTTCACATCTCTTTATCTTAAAAATAAAGCCCAGATGGTTCTAAAACATGTGTACATAAAAATTTTTTGATACTCCTCCCTTTAGAGTGGAGGTTAATTCCCCTCCCCTTGAGTATATTCGGGGCTTAGTAACTTGTTTTTAACAAGTAGAATACAGCAAATGTGATGGTTTGTCACTTCCGAGATTAGGTTATGAAATGACTGCATCTTGCATCCTGAGTGCATGCTCCCTCTCACACACGCACTCTTTCTCTTTCTCTTGGATCGTTTGCTTCAGAGAAGTCCTGTCATGGGCAGTCCTGTGAAGATGTCCATGTGGTGAGGAACTAAAGCCTCTTGCCTAAAGCTCTGTGAGTGAGCTTGGAAGCCAAACCTTCAGCCTCAGTTAAGACTTTAGATTCTACAGCCCTGCCAGAGAGTTTGACTGCAACCTCATGACAGATCCTGAGGTGGAACCACCCAGCTAAATAGTTCCCATTGTCCTGAGGCTCTGAAACTGTGATAATTCAACTCCATGTTTTTCTACCACTACTACCCTATATATTATGCTGATTTTCTTTCACAGAAAAAAAAAGGTTAAAAGAAAAATTTTAATTGGCTTAAGGACGTTTATTATCTCACATAACAGGCACACTTCTGGGTTCACAGAGGAGGGCAGGTTCAGGTGTGGTCAATTCAATGGCTTGGGATGTCATGATTCTTTGTCCATTTCTCTTAGTTCTTAGGTGGCTCCCTTCAGGGTTCCAATAATGTTACAATTCCAGGCATCACCAACAAGTGACAATTTCACAGCAAAATGATCCTAATGTACTTTATTTCCCCTTTTAAGATTGAAGAAAACCCTCTTAGGATCCTTCCAACAGATAACGGCAGATCTCACTGGTCAAAGTTTTATCGCATGTGATGCCTAAACCAATACCTAATCAAAGAGAATGGAACTATTATAATCAGCTTAAAGTAAAATAGATACTTACCAGTTCAAGATATTTAACTGTTTGGTGATTGAAATTTTTAACTGGTATCAATACCTACATTATAATGGTATCTGTGTAAGTATTAACATAAGCTGTGAATTTAAATTACTTATCTTCTTTGAAGGTCTATTTTTCTCTTTGTGCTTTTCAGTTCCATTTACTAGACCACGAAATCGTCTTGTTTTCTTGGAACTCCCAAGAATCTATCCTTGTTTCCTGCACATTGCCTCAATATTTAATGCCTATTAGAGCTGGGCAACATTGTCTCACATCATTGGGAGGATGCCTGCACAAAATGATGCAGAAAAAATATTAATTAGAGCAAGTTTTCAAATTCTATTATATGAATTATTATGCTGAATTTGGGCAGTTTGAAATTCTGTATAATTAATGTATTTAAAATGAGAAGTATCTATAAATGATGTCTTTCTAATTCTGAGAGCATCTAGATACAGTTAACTGAAACTTAATTTTTATAATGAACTTGTAAGCGCTTGACTTGGAATGTTGCATTTGATCAGCCAATCAGTCTTTTTAGCTTCTGTGTTATATTGAGACAGAGAAATGAATTTGCCTGAAGATGTACACATCAATGGGTAAGGTTGAATGGAATATATCTGAAAATTGACTAGTATACTTCTAATGAGAAATATCCTTTTATTGTTTTGGAATTGACAATCGTAATAAAATAATTAAGAGATGGTGAAGGAAAAAAATATAATTTGCAACGTCATTCAGTATAATAAAGGCCTAAGCTTTATATTTAGCCTTATTAGAATATAATTAGAATTGAGTTGTATAGTCAGATCATTAGGTTTTTTTCTGAACCCCAGTTCTTTTCGTTATTCTTCGCACTTAAATGTCCAGATGAACTAAATGATGGACTCTGCATCTGTTTAAGGCTTTAGTGCTAATTGTTGAGTGTAACAATGGATCTCATGAAGGAGAAGGTAAAATTACAGTAGGTTCTGTATAGCGAAGGCATAGTAGGTGGGCCCTAATAGAACCATGTCCTTTGCCTTGTAATAGGGCTTATGTCATTATTATTGGCACACCAACAGATATTATTTGTCCTTTTACATAATATGCAAGTGTCCTCTGATACTACTTTTGTGGTAGTTTTAATTCTCATTCAGTGATATAATACACTGGTCACTATTTTCCTGTTAACAAAATATATACTTGCAATCTTATGTTTGAGTTTTTAATGGCAATGTTCCATTTGATGAATCATCTTATTAAAAATGAAATTGTTCAGAATTACATTATTTTTACATTATTTTATATTATTTAATTAGATGGTAGTTCCTACTCCATCTCCATTTTCAAGTGACTTTTCACATTCATCTCTAAGTCCTTGAAAAATGTGATAAAATTGGAAATTTAAAAACAATAAGCAAATAAATAAGTGACGTAGACTATGGATATCTTCTAAATACTCAAATTATTGAGGAAGTAAAAATTGTGGCTATAAATTACCTAGAAAGCAATGAGGATCAAAATACATAAAGTGAACTAACCTGCACTTGAAAGAAAATCAGTTTCAAATGCTCAATCATAAATAAGAAAAATTTGAAAAAAAA
>NW_012155618.1:3886758-3887448 GCF_000956105.1 Propithecus coquereli | reverse complement strand
CAGTTTCTCCACTATTAGCAATGCAAAGTACTGCCAAAAGAGTGAAATGACAGATTTTCTGTAATTTGGGCTAGATCAGATTCTAAAGCAGGTCTCTTCTGGGAATGGGTAAGGTAATTGGAAGACGGATCCTTCTTCCATTTACAATTGTCTTGCTTCTGACTTTCAGGTGTCTTCTAATTATTTTTTAACCATTTATTATAAAGTAGGCTATTGCTTTGAAATTAATACTTTTATTATGCAAAAGCAGTTCTTGACAGCAGTGGTGTTGAATTATATCAAGTTGCTTTTTGATATCTATCAAGACCACCAATACTCCCCCACTACCACCTTTGATCAATTTGGTGTGTTAAATGATATTAGTGTGTTTCCTAATACTAAGCCATTTTTGATTTTCTAGAAAATACTTACTTTTGTTAGTTATATTCTTTTAATAGTTGGTTTAAATATTCTTACTTACTGTGAGGTCTCATCTGCTATAGCAATGTTTCTCACATTATTCTAGGAAATAATCAATGCTCTCCAAACAAAAGTTCCTGTCATTAAATAAGTTGTTAAACCCTTCCTGGGGAAGATACACAAGTGAAAGCCTCAGAGAAGTCACAAAATAAATATCTGTTTCCATTTTTAAATAATTGAATTATCTTATTTGTGCAAGGGAAATAATTCTTTAAAATAAATTAATTTTTT
>NW_012155618.1:3881701-3883368 GCF_000956105.1 Propithecus coquereli | reverse complement strand
TTTATTGGACCCAAGTAAGTCCAATAAAAAGTTCAAAGTATCAATAATTTCTTCACTGTATAGAGTTTTCCAGAACATAGAGAATAAAGAAAGCCTTCCCAATTAACTTTATAAAGTTAGCATAATCCCAGTGACAAAATTTAAGAAAAAGAGTATGTATATTTAAAGACCTCAAAGTGAAATTTTGAGAAATCGAATCTAGGACTATAACAAAAGTTAAACACATTGTCACTAACTAGAGTTTATTTTAGGAATTCAAGAATGAGTCATCCATTGGAAATGTATGGCATAAATTATCATCTTAATACATGAAAGAATGAAAAACTTACCTTGATAGAGGGCAAAATATTTTTAATATAATTTAACCTCTTTTCCTGATAAAACTTAGAGCATTAGAATAGTGGTATTTCAATAAGAAATGGAAGAGAAGTAGGCCAGTGGCCATTGATACTCAGCCTCTTTACTCCTCTTTGGCCAAAGGATGGCCATTTATCAACTTTCTCCTTCTGAGAAGGTCTGTGGTAGATGATGGGATGTTGTTACAAAGTGACTTATCAGGTCAGTCCTAATCCTGTGTTCATGGCCTTTCTAAAATGGTAAATGCAAGGAAAAACAGATTTGTAGACTCCAGAAGATATAAAGTTTTCTAAATTTTTATACTAGGAAACCAATAAAAAGATAATAACAAAAGTAACACGCTAGTGAAAATTTCCATGCTATATACTTATTTTTATAATTGAGAAAATTTGGGTTTAATTTCTTTTTCTCAGAATTTTAGGAATTCAGATATTATATCACTTTCAGGGAGATCATTTAAAGGAATCTAGATTGGCACCCACCCAACAGCAAATAAAAAAAGGCCAGTGTCACCTTTGTTGGAAAGACAGGTATCTTTCTGGCTCACAGACCACCCTCATTGGCAGCTGTTTGCCTTTGAGACTATAAAATGGGACCAGTGGGTTTAATCTGAGCGGTGAGCAATCATGGAGTAAATGTAGGAGGTTGGCAGAAGTGAATACTACAAGACTGGTGCTGAAACCTCCCTTTTCACATAGTTACCCAAACACATGGAGCCATAGGGAATTATAGGCACCATGATAGCCAAAATAGACCAGCAAACCAGAGCCACCACTGGGAACATGTTCTTTGCCGTATTTCACAGGAATAAACCAATATCCTTAAAGATTTTAAATGTTTTGTAAATTATTTCTGAAAAGTACATTATTTTATTTTTTTCCTCTGACGACAAATCAGAATTAAAATGACATTTGTATTACTACCAACTAAATGCAAATAGGAAATATATTTCAAGGTACATTGCATGGCTTAAATAATTTAAGTAGATATGGACCATTTATATTTGCTGATACTAGAAATGAGTGAAAACCAAACAACTGTATTTATGAAAATGGTCTTCTAACAGTTCTGTAAAAAGCCCTAAGATGTTATGGAAATATTTCAGGAGAAAGGCTCCCACCTAAGGATAGCAAGTGGGGAAGAACATGTTTATCTCTGTATTTACAGGTTTTGTGTATGTGTGTGTGTGTTTAATGTTCTGCATAAATTTTCATTTGATGAAGAAAATGGGAATTTTCTTCTCCCCTGAATATATGAAAAAGGAAATTTTCATTATTTTTTAAAAGTACATTTCTAAAATAAATTAATAA
>NW_012155618.1:3865770-3880856 GCF_000956105.1 Propithecus coquereli | reverse complement strand
AGATAGACAGACAGAAAAGAGGAAATTTATTAGGAGAATTGTCTCATGGTGATGACTATGGAGACTGAGAAGGCCCACAACAGGCCGCCTGCAAGCTAGAGACCATGGGATACCTGTAGCATGGCTCAGTCTGAGTCTGAAGGCCTCAGAACCAGCAAGGCCAATAGTGTAACTCTCAGTCTGAGGCCAAAGGTCCGAGAACCCAGAAGACTGTTGGTGTAAGTCCCAAAGTCCCAAAGCCAAACAGCCTGGAGTTCTGCTGTCCAAAGGCAAAAGGAGGAGAGTGTCCTAGTTTCAGAAGAGAGAGAGAGGAAAACCTTTTCTCTCCTTTTCTGTTCCATCTGGGCCTTGAGCATAATGGATGGTGTCCATCCACATTTAGGGCAGATCTTCCCCACTCAGTCCAGTGACTCACATGCCAATCTCTTCTAGACACACCCCTATAGACACTCTCAAAAGTAATGTTTTACCATTCTCCAGGTATTCTTTAATCCAGTCAAGTTGTCACCTAAAATTAACCATCACACCTAGTTTATCCCATTCCTTCATGGGAGGGTACTGGATAATACAGAAGTGGCTGCATGAGAAGTGCAGAAAGACTTTCAGAAAAATGGCAGCCACCTGTGTATACTCATAAACTGTGCAACTGACTGACGTGTTCCAGTTGCTACTGCAGCTTTCTGATGTGATGCCCAAACAGGAAGCAGCTCCCCAGGTGGTAACCTCCTGGGAGCTCAGGTGCCTGGACGGTGACTCAGCACACACTCTGCCCAATGTACACAAACTATACTGGTTAGTAGCAATCTGTTTTGGGAAGCAAAAATATCAGATGCATAGAGAAGGCAGGTCACTTGAGTTCACAAAATGATGTTACTTTCAGTTTTCTAATAAGCACATTCTGTATTTCAATTTTTAATTCTGAAACCCGGGGGATGACCTTGGAGTTCATAAGATGATTTTTAGTTCTATTATAATCTCCCATGTCATTTATATTTCTAGGTCACTCTCATAAGACTGAGTTTGGGCTAATTTAGAACATGTATCAACCATTATAATATCATATAGTGTAGTTTCATTGGCTATTTTACTTTTGAAGATGCTAAGCCATTTAAATTTATATATTCTACAAGGTTTGTGTTCTGTCAAAGAGCCTTAAAGTACTCTAGAGAAGAAAAAAGCTGTTGAAGTGTCAGAAATATTCTAAAGCAATTAGCTAGAAAAGAAATAAACCAAAAATCTTTAGGCCATTATTTTGTCATTTGAGCTAATTTGTTTTAGGATATCATGAAATGTATGTCTAGAAATGAGAGAAGGGTAATCTCAAGTTTCCTGGCTTGACCGAGTAGTTTATCACGTAATGTGCTATTAGAAATTATTATGATCCGAATGTCGGTGGCCCCCCCATTCATATGTTGAAATCTAATAATCAAGGTGATAGTATCAGGAGGTGGGACCTTTGGGAGGTGATTAGGTCATGAGGGCAGAGCCCTTATGTATGGGATTAGCCTCCGCATAAAAGAAGCCCCAGACAGCTGCATTGCTCCTTTCATCATGTAAGGACATAGCCAGAAGGTGCCATCTATTAGGAACAGGCCCTCGCCAGGCACCACATCTGCCATTGCCTTGATCTTGGATTTCCTATCCTCCCAAACTGTCAAAAATGAATTTCTGTTGTTTATAAGCCACCTAGTTTATGGTATTTTGTTATAGCAGCCTGAATAGATGAAGACAGAAATATAAGCTTGTTAAACTCATTAATTCTTAGTATATACATCTTTTAACACTTAGGATACATTCCCAATACATATTGAAATTGCTGAGACAAACTGTATGCATCTAAGATGCCTGCCACGTTCCTTTAAAACTGAGCTAAATGTACATGCGACAAAATGCCCAGATATTAAGTGTACAATTCAAAGAGATTGGAGAAATAGATATTCCCATGCAACCACCACCAGTTTCCTCATTTGTAAAATGGGGACTTTAATAGTATCTATGTCAAAATATGGAATATTTCATGACCTTAGAATATCGCCTTGTTGTCTTTTCCAGTCAGTTCCCCTTCTTCCCTCAGCTTTGCCCATTCCCCGCAAACCTGCCAGAGCAAACTGCTGTTTTCATTTTTTGACACCATAGCTTTTCTTTGCCTGCACCGAACTTCATATAAATTGAATCATACAAGATGTATGACTCCTTCTGGCTCCTTTCACTCAATATGTTTTTGAGTGATCCAGGTTGATATATATAAAATATATCATGCTGTATTTGAGATACATATTTGGTAATTTGGTCTTTTGTTGTTGAATGTCATTCCTTTGTATGACATTGCCAAAATTTAGTTATCCATTTGTTGGTGGACTTTTTTGGCTATTGTGATCTAAGTTTATCGATCCATATTACAAACTTGTCCTGTTGAAGAATTGCCTCGGTTTATACTCCCTTACCCACCTCCCTCTCGCCTACCAGCAGTGTAAGAAAAGACGTTCCCATCACAGTTCATCTGCGCTGGCAGAACACTTTCAAGGTCTGTTCCAATTTGATAATCACCAGATGGCATCTCATTTTAAATTGCATTTTTTAATATTGAGCTTATTTATTTTTAAAGTGTACTGGTCAAATCATTTTTTCCATGTCATTTGTCTATCTTATATTGATTGTTTATCATTTCAAATTTTATCTGCGGAGGTTTATACATATATACATTAAGGATTTGGGGCTTCTTGGGCTCCTTCAAGCACTTTCTCACCAAACTACCTCCCTTTCACCCCACCTTTCCTCCAATACACAAACATGTGTTATCCCCAAGGAGGGGTATTATTGCCGTTATACCCATTTTATAATTAAAACACATCAGAAAAAGAGATTAAGTATTTTGCAAAAAAGATAATCAAACAAGTGATAAAGAGTGAAAAGTTGCTTTTAGGCCTTTTACTATCCTGCCTTTTGTTCAAAGCGGCTTATATGGTGAGAATAATAACTGTCTTGTTTGGTTGTTTCAAAAAGTAAACAAATTCATACAGGTAATAATAATAATAATCACTATGTTCCAGACACTGTTCTGTCTACTTTATATATATTAACACATTTAATCTTCGCATCAATCCCATGAGATATAAAATCCAATCTATTATCTAAAACTTACCAAAGAGGAAGTACAGAGAGGTTAACTACCTTGCTAACACTTGATGACCAATGAGTGACAGCTGAAATTTGATCCTAGATAGTATAACTTTAGAGTCGATTCTCTTAATTATACTAACAGCTGAGAATAGCTCCTGGAAAAATAGTTTGTCCTAAATAGATGTTAACCAATATAATTTTTAAAGAATATTTATTGGAAAACAGTTATGGAAATAAAGCTATGTTAACCAATATCATTATTAAACATTTATTAGACCGCAGTTATGGAAATAAAGCTATTTTTCTCTAGAGTTTCAGTGTTTTGAGGTTGCTTCTTTCTCTTCACACATAGTGTTGCAGCAGTGAGACAGAGCGCCGTTACTTGGGAGAGGGCTTTGGAACAGACAGGTCTATACCTCTTTTATTTTAAACTTTGAGGTTCTTAGTGTGTGTTAGTCTTGATACAATAAATCTGTATAACAAACAACTTCAAAATCTCAGACGCATAAAGTTGCAAACATTTATTTTCTTCACTTACAGATCTATGGAACAGCTATCACTCTTCTATGCTGCTCTCCAGAAATCTGGATAGATTCAAATTTGCTTTGTGTATTTCATCATTCTGGGACTTTGGACCTGGGTATGCTGCTCTGATGGAGATCACAGGAAAAACAGTAAGCCAACCTGTGCAAACGCATTTAAACACCCTGTTGTATCACATTTGCTAATACTCAATTCAATATTATTGGAAGATGAATAAGGACACACAATGACAGAATAAGATTTGAGTAGTTGGAATCTTGGGATCCTATCCAAATACTTTCACAAAATTAGCTCTTAATTTTACTGAAGTAATATTAATCCTTTGTCACATTAATGCAAATATTTTCTCCAAGATTTTTTATTAGCTTTTAACCATCATTTATAGCATTTTGGCTTTGCTGAAGACCTTAATTTTTATGTAGTTAAGATGGCATATTTCTTCCTTTATGGTTTGTGCTTTAGGGTTGTTACATATAAAGACTACGCCATAAAACCAAAGTCAGGTCTGACATTCCTTTGCTCAAAACTTTTCCATGCTTCCCTCATCTGTCAGAGTAAAAGTACAAGTGCTTTCAAAAGCCAGGAAAGTCCTTTATTGTCTGCTGCCTAGTTCCCCTCTGAGAGCTCTGTGTCCTCATTTCCAACTTCTCTCTCAGCTCCCTCTAGCATAGTCTCCTCATTGTTCTTCAAATATACTTAGTGTCAACATGAAATTTTCAAAGTTAAAAATAAGATTCCCAAATATGTGGTGTGTACATTCCAAATATTTATTTAATCATTATTGAGGGAACCAGTAGGATGGTAAAGCTGACTCAAAGGAGGATAGGTGATTAGTATGAAGCGTCATTGAAAAAAGAATGCTGGAATAGGATGGCAGTTAGACCTAAAGCTGATCAATATCCTACAGTGCATGAATATCAACACATACATATGTGTGTAACACACACATATATCTTTTTCTGAAGAATCTTGTAATCTATTTGGGCACCGGTAGCGTACTATTTTCAGACTTGTGATTGTAAATTCTCATATTCACCCTATTGTTAACTTTTTAAAAAGCTTTCTGGATGATTCTTGCCTTTTTATTCATAGACACAAATTTCTGAGATTTAAATAAGAATTTATCAGTATTTAAATTCATTTTTGGAATATCTGTGAATTTTTCTTGAATTATAATTGTAATATCTTGAAATTATAAACATATAGTCAGGCACCACATAAGGATGTTTCATTTAACAATGGATCACACATATGAGAGTGGTCCCATAAGATTATAATGGAGCTGAAAAATTCCTATCAGCTAGTGATGTCATAGACGTAACAGTGCAACACATTACCTTTTCTATGTTTAAATACACAAATATTTACCACTGTGTTACAATTGCCTATAACATTCAGTATAGTAACTTGCTGTATAGGTATGTAGCCCAGGAGAGATAGGCTGTGTGTAGTAGACTATATCATCTAGGTTTGTGTAAGTGTACTCTATGATCTTTGCACAATGACAAAATTGCCTAAAGTAGAATTTCTCAGATAGCATCCCTGTTGTTAAATGACACATTAGTGCATTTTAAATAGCTATACCTTTAGATGTATTTAAAAGTAGCTAAAAGTGTGTCAAAAAGTCAATGGATATTAAGATAGGTATAAAAGCCTAATTTAATATCTTTGATAACATTATAGAATGATTAATTAGTTCATTAAGCACAAAGACTACCAAATAGCACACATTTAGCATAATACATTGATTGTCAAGCTGTTTCTCAATTTGAAGACATGTATAAAACACATATTTTGGATATATACGAGCTACATATATGCTAGCCTGTTTATTTCCTTTATAGCATTTGAAACATTTTTACCAAATGAGGGGACATTAAACTACCTCCAATGATAGCACTGAGAGTTAAAAAAATACATCAGAGTAATATAAGGAAAAAAAAGAAAAATCATTGAGGTTATCATTAAGTTTTAAAAAAATCATAGTTAGAATATTATACATGTCACTATCTAATATAAACTTATTCTATGAAACACTAGAATTGTACAAGGTATATAATTACACCCTGGAAAAATAAAACAATGTGAACATACATTACTCAATTACTTAATTTCATAACTTGATAACTCAAATTCTATCAGAATAGGCAATTAAGTGTTTTTTCTAATCTAGCGTAACTAAAGGAATCTTATATTCCAAATTTTCTAGACAGTTCTCAGTGTTTTCAAATACATCCATCCAAATCTCTCCATCCTAAGTTTCAGGGGTTCACGTGTTCCCTATCAGGACCCTGATTCAAAATTAAGACACCTGCAAAGGGTATGAATTAAGATTCCTTTGAAGCTCTGCTACTCAAACTAACAGATTCTGGGCCTGAGATTAAGCTGGTTCACCTTCCAGCTATAAGTGATGAGAGTCTCTTTAAATGCTACCACTAAGGCCTTGTGAATTTCATGCCATGCTCTGAGTTGGTAATTAATTGACTGAACTGAGTTTGCCATTTTCATTCTTCAGCCACAAGTGGCTCTTAGGAACAATCAATTCCACAGTCCTTATGATTTTACCATTCTTCCATATCTCTTAAACATCTAATGTACTATATTATCATTAAATATGAAATGTCCTATTTCAGTTCAAAAGTGAAATTTATTATATCTCAAACAAGAAGCAGTACAATTAATCAACATGTGTGCCTAAACTATCCACAGAGTTTTGCTATCTTAACGGTAGCTTGCTTATGCCAGCAGTGAAGAAGCCTGGAGAGCAAGTGGTGATGAAATTGCCAAAGGCGTTTTCCAAAGCTTGTTGAGAATTGAATATTTTTCCTTGCAAGAAGTAGTCTGAAGCCTGGAAGAAGCGGTATTCAGTTGGTGCAAGATCTGGTGAATACAGTAGATGAAAGAGAGTTTCCAAGTCCAGCTCCTGTAGTTTGAGCAGTGTTGTTTGTGCGACATGT
The DNA here is from genome assembly GCF_000956105.1 of Propithecus coquereli. Lineage (NCBI taxonomy): Eukaryota > Metazoa > Chordata > Mammalia > Primates > Indriidae > Propithecus > Propithecus coquereli. The sequence goes on along the minus strand of NW_012155618.1, from coordinate 3,874,236 downwards.
GGTTGAACATTGCCTTGCAAGAGGATTGGCCTGTCTCTATTGACCAATCTCAGCTGCTTAATCACAAACATCCTCATCATATCATCCAATTGGTTGCAGTAGACATCTGCTGTAATTGACTGACCAGGTTTCATGAAGCTGTAATGGATGATATTAATACCAGCCCTGGACCACCAAACAGACACCATTAACATTTTTGGTGAATATTCAGTTTTGCACTGTGTTTTGGGCACTTCATCTTTATCCAACCATTGTGCCAAACAGTTGCAATTGTCAAAAAGAATCCATTTTTCATCATACATAACCATACGGTATCGAAATGGTTTGCCTTTATTTTGTGACACCAAAGAAAGGCAAGCTTCGCGATGATTTCTCTTCTGATGTTCATTTAATTCATGTGGAACCCATCTATCCAGATTCTTTATCTTGCTGATTTGTTTCAAATGGTCCAATATTGTTGGAATAGTAACATCAAACCTTGCCGCTAATTCTCACGTAGGTCGAGATGGATTTGCTTCCACTATAGCTTTCACCTCATCATTATCCACCTTGGTCTCGGATCACCCACATGGCTCATTTTCAGGATTAAAATCACCAGAATGGAACTTCTCAAACCATCAACATACTGTGCGTTCATTAACTACATCCTCCCAAAACACTTCATTGATATTTTGAGCTGTCTGAGCTGTATTGATTTTGTGATGGAACTCATATTTAAAAGTAACATGAATTTTTTTACTTATCCATGGTCACAAAATTGCTCTAAAAAATGTGAAAGATAATCAGAAGCCAAAATGTGTATTTAGAAGACTGAGGTTGTACCTTCACAATAAAAATAAAATGAGAAATGTCAAAGTGAAATGTCAGAGATATCAACTGTCAAACTTAGTACTTAAGGAAATCAGACATTTCGTACTTAATAACGTAATATAAGCTAGCACATCTCCTTCAACCTTCATCCCATCCCAATGCCAACTGTAGATTAAAGTCTTAACAATTCTTATTCATGCTACAAGTTGTCCATCTTTACTTACCAACAAAATGGAATCCCTGTGCCATTTGACTAGAGAATGATCTAACTCGGAATCCCATCCTGAGGGTGTGCTTCCTAGGACTATTTCCCAGGAAGGAATATTAAATTTGATTTCTCAGATGTAGAGCTCAAGACAAAGTTTTGTGTTAAAATATTTATTTAGGAAATATCTCTGGGTAAAATCAACAGAGGAGTGAGAAATGGACGGGGAAGAGCTGGAGGATAAGCAGGTGTGCAGTATTTAGCAAATTTCTGTAGAGGGTGAATTTAGCATTGTGCTGTATGGAGCTCTGGAGAAGGTGTGGATTGCACCTTCTTACATTTATCAGTCATTGGTTTAGGGCTGCGTTGGAGAAGGTACTTCTGACTTTCATTCATGCAAATAAAGCAGGGTCCAGCAGCCTGAGTGTGGTCTGCTGACAGAGACGCAGGTACTAGCTTCTTAAAATTTATACTAGTCATGTATTTCTGCACAGCAAACTATCCCAAAACTTTGCGGCTTAAAACAACCTCACAGTTCTGTGAGTCAGCAGTTTGCACTGGGCTCAGCTGGGCAGTTCTTCTGTTGACTTCTCCTTGGGTCACTATGGCAGCCGTAATCACCAGACAGGTTGGCTGGGGCCTGAAAGGTTTAGGACCCCTGAGTGGAGACAGCTTGTTTCTGCTTACCTGTTCTCTTCTTCCCATTGCTGCTCAGACTTCCTGACATGGTCTATATCAGGTCAGCAAAAGTATGAGAGAAGCTGAAAGACCCTTGAGACCTAGACTTAGAAGATGTATCTGCCACATTGTACTGTACTAAAAGAAGTCACAAGGCCAGGCCAGATTCAAAGGATAATGAAGTAGATTCCTCCTTTTACTGAGAAGAGCTGCTAAGTAGTTGTAGTCACTAATGCAGGAGCGAATGAAAGTGCACAAGAAGCCCAGTGTGCAGAAATGGGAATAGTAGCTGGGGGTAAAGGCAGGGCACTGACAGTCTCTGCTGTGATGGTTTCTTACTTCTTCCCAGTGCCCGGTTCCTGGCATGTGGCATCTGCTTAAGTTATTTTGTTGTATCAGTAAACGAAGGGCAATTCACTAAAAGATTAAGAACATTTTATTTAATTTATATACCTTTTGGGAGTCTTCATCTAAATAGATTAAAATTTTCTAAAAATCCTTACTTCCTGATCATATTTCCTGATATCCAATTTGGAAAATTTGATGTTCGTTGTAAACAGCTGGATTTAGAGTGCTAACCTGATGAGCATTTTTAATTAGTGTTAGACACATAGCGGACATGTAACAGATCCTTACTGAATTAGGTTAACAGTAGAATGCTAATTAAAAGTGAAGAGACTGAGGAAAATCAAAATTAGGAAAGAGATGATTGCTTAGAAATAGTACAATGTATATTCATTTTCAGACTGCATTTAAAGGGGAAGGGAGAGAAAATTTGTGCACTTATGAAGTTACTATATATACTATTGTTTAATCTTAAAAATAATTTTATGAGGTAGATAATATAGCCTATATTTTATGTGAGGTAACTGATCTGAGGCTTACACAGGCTAGGTAACTTTTACAGGGCTGTGATATTTGGTGACAAAGACTGTCTCTTTGACCAAACTTTTGTTAGGCTCCTGTCCCTTCTGGGCCTTTGTAGTCTTGTTGTAGCAAGAATCCTGGCAAGTCAGTTTGGGAAAAATTCCTCACTCACCCTTAGTATCTGATCACCCTTGATATCTGATCAAATTCCTCATTCCTCACCCTTTGTGTCTGATCACCCTGGCCTGCTGTGAGCAAGAATCCCTGTACACTTGATGTCTTTCTGTTGGATTTGGCAATGTTGTTCTGTGTCCTGGGTTCTTGGTGTGCTCTTGGCTGAAGAATGACCAGACACACCAAAGTAAGCCAAGCACGAGGTGGAATTTATTGAGGAGAAGTAAGATAGGATTATAGAGCAAGAGCAAGATATAGGTTCACAGAGCAAGATACAGACATCACAGATGATGACCGGACCCCCTGTTGTAGCAAAAGAGACCTTGGTTATGGTCTGGGTTTTGTATTAAAGTGTCCAGATAGGGACCTCCCTTTGGTTCAGATGTCATCATGGAACCAATCTGATGGACAGTTGGGAGTTATATGACCTGAGTCTTACTGCCCATTTGGATCTCCCATGTGCCTCTCTGAAAGCCCCTTGTGGGGCGGAGGGGCAGTAAACTGCAACATAGATTAAGCAAATGACATGATAATTAGCTTTAGGTAGTCCTAAGTCATCTTCCAGACTCTATTGTACCTATGCTGCTTGGCCTGTGGGCTAGAGAGTCCTCTGCATTCTTTTGCAGTTGGCACACTAAGTTCTGATTGGTAGATTGGTAGGGTGTTCCCTTCTCCATCTGGTATGGCAGTTGCTCAGGACAGGATTAAGGTGGGGCAGCACCAACCTGGGGATGAGGGGGCCTGGGGCCCGCTCTTGTCCTTCTTCCCAGGTAGGGCAATTGCTTCAGGCAGCACCAAGGCAAGGCACCCACTTTTGTCCCTAGGAGACCCAGAATCCCTTGCCATCTACCTAACATTTTCTTGGTAATTTTCTATCCACCAACCCTCCTCATTCTGTTTGTTCGCTATAACTCCCCAGCTGTCTTTGCTGTATTTGGAGTTGATCCTGATCTCTCTCCCCTGTTGTGATAGTCTTGATACCTATTGCACTAGTCCTGAATAAAGTCTCCTTTACTAGTTTGACAAGTGTTGGAATAATTTTTTTAACACAAAATTGTCATCGATATGAGCACTAAAGTTGGCTACTCTGGCTGGGTGTGGTGGCTCACGCCTGTAATCCTAGCACTCTGGGACGCGGAGGCAGGAGGATCGTTTGAGCTCAGGAGTTCGAGACCAGCCTGAGCAAGAGCGAGACCCCATCTCTACTAAAAAATAAATAAATAAATAAAATAAAATAAAGTTGCCCATTGCGATATTAGTCACAGATGAGATGAGAAGAAGCCTGAATAAAAGGTCATAATGTTTATAGATTCTTCCAGGATTTACAAGTTTATGTAAAAGTAAGGTATAGGGAGCTTTCAAAACACAATGCTTCAGGCTTCCCAACCACCCTCATCTTTCAGAATTTTGTGTTAAAAAAATTCAGGTATCAGCATGTGTAATTGCCTGGACCTCTGTCACCTTGTTTCCCTTTGTTCATGTCCATCTGTCCATGAGCACTGGTGCTTCCATTGCCTGTCACCTTCCTTTCTTTTGAGTACGTTGACCTCTCCTCAGCCACCACCATGACCAATATTCAGTCTTCAGATTATGGTGACTGTAGCCTATATCTCACCTCTAGGTAACCTCAATTTCTGTAAGACAGCTGAGATAAAGCTATAATCTTTGATGAGACATTAATAACACATAGGTGTGATAAACATGAAGAGTGATGTACACCTACTATTACATCCTCTTTAATTCCCAAATTGCATTATGGTGTTAGGTAGATAGCAAGGGATTCCAGATTTCCTAGGGATGAAAGTGGGCCTTAGTCTTGTCCTGAGTGACTGCTACACCTGGGGGAGGAGAGAACACCCCACAAATCAGCCAATCAGAACTTAGTGCACCAACTGCAGAGAAATGTAGAAGACTCTCTAGCCCATGGGCCAAGCAGCATAGGTACAAAAGAGTTTGGAAAAGTGACCTAGAACAACTGGCTTTCAGAAAGGCTCATGGGAGATCTGCATGCATAGTAAGACTCAGGTCATATTACTCCCCACTGTCCAATCAAAGTGGTTCCATAGTGATGTCTGAGCCACACAGAGGTTCCTATGTGGACACCATAAAACAAGACCCAGACCATAACCAAGTCTTTTTTTGGTCATGACAAAGGGTCCATTTGTCATCTGCAGCAAATGTCTCTTGCTATCACTGTGTAAATCTGTATCTTGCTCTATAATCCTACTTTCTCTCCTCAATAAACCTCATTTTCGTGCTTACCTTGCTTTTGGTGTGTCTGCTCATTCTTTGGCCAAGAATGCACCAAGAATCAGCATTTCAGACTGCGACCTGACAATGATACTTTTGAGCACCCCTAATATGCTTCCCTTCCTCATCATAGGGCTTTTCTCCCAAATGCCAGCTAGCTCCCATGTCATCCAGGATGGTTTACCTTAGTCAGAGACTGTGACTTCAAGCATGTTTTATTCTTTTGAATTCAGGTCCGACAAGATAGACACATCAGAATAAGATAATCCAGCCTCAATACATTTCTCGAAGTCTGTGTTAGTTAGTCTTTATGCCATACATAGGATATTCCTGATTTAAGTTTACTATATCAGATCTAGTTCTTTTGTTTTAATCCTCTCTCCAGAAAAGAGGAGACAAACTTGTACATCTTTCCTTTAGGTTTCTCAGTCTTCCTTTTATTTTTCTGTGAGGAGGAGCTAGTTAAACTAGGCCATATAAACACGTACACCCATACATGTGGGCGTGCATACACACAGACACATAACCCTCTAGCTAAACAAACTTCAATCTCCCAACACAGTGCAGCCTCAACCAGTGGTTTTAAAAGAAACATTTCTTTAAAAGAAAAATAGTTTGCAGAGTTGCAATTCTGCATAAAACATTCACAACCATTTACATTATTTCTCTGAGCAATTGCACTTCTTCTAGACAGCATTCAAACATCTTTTCTCATGCTAATCTCTGCCTTACATTTGCATAACTGAAAGGCCTATCAGGAATGTGTTTTTCTGAAAACTGTTTGCCCTACAGTTGTTTTCAAGTTTCCACCCCTTTAAAAGCTATGAAATAGCTATAAAACATGTTTTTCTTACTGTCTCTTTCTAGATTTCAAATGTCTTTTTAAAACTTTTAATTGTGAACTAATTTTAGTACAAGGAGCTTTCTTACATCCTTCATACTACATCCACTAACGTCTTCATCTTATATAATTACAGTATAATGATCAGGACTAGAAAATTAACTGTGGCACAATATTGTTAATTAAACTACAGACTTTATATGAATTTCACCAATATTTCCATGAAAGTCCTTTTTCTGTTTCAGGGTCCTCCAATGTTAATTTTGTCAACGGAAAAAAAGACCAAACTCTGTAAAGTAATTTTAAAGAGATTTACTCTGAGTCAAATTTGAGGACCATGACCCAGAGCCACGCTACGCCCAAGAGGCCTTGAGCAAGTGACTCACTGAGGTTGGGTTACAGTTTGGGTTTTATAGATTTCAGGGACACAGGGATTACAGGTAAAGTCATAAATCAATACGTGGGAGGCATACATTGGTTTGGCCAGAAAAGGTGGGCCATCTCGAAGTGGGGGCTTACAGGTTATAGGTAGGTTTAAAGATTCTTTGGCTTGTGAATTGGTTAAAGATATGAAGCTTTGTCTAAAGACTTGGAATGTTTCAACATGAGGAGCTCTTTATCAGAGATAAGCCACTGGACGTATGTTTGTTGTGTAAATTGAGGACCTGCGGGTTTGTCTTGCATACCCTTAGGCCTGTTAATGGGTTACAAAAGATGTCCCCAAGAAAGGAGGGGGGCATGATAAGGCATGTCTGACCTCCTTCCTCCTGGCAGGCAATTTAGTTTTAGGGTATTCCTTTGGCCACGAGGGGGTTCATTTAGTCAGCCAGTGGTGGGGTGAGCCTTAAATTTTTATTTTAGTTCACAATTTTCAGTGGGAGTTTGAACTCATGAACCTTTAACAAACTTTACCGATCTCTAGAATAATGAAACTCTTTTTGAGCACCTAGCTGAAATGGAAACCAAGCCCTGGGTTGATGGTTCTATTCTGGTTTCCCGGTGGGGAGTCATCTCTCCTACTCAGGAGTTAGTGAAGGAACTGGGTGTGGTGAGAGGGACTCTGTCTCTCTGCTGCAACTGGAAGTGAAAGTGGGGAGCACTTCTTAGATTGAATTCCACAGACCCTGAGGTGAGTATTTGTGTACATTATCATTAGGAATGTTCCTAGGAAATGTTGGTAGGGAAGTGGGACTGGGAATGCCAAGTGGAAGAGGCCAACCAAGGGTGCCATATTGAGCAAATTTCCCTCAACTCGATCCCGTGGGAGAGCTCCACAAACAGTGGGGTCATATCTCAGAATGTTTCTGAATGGGGGGCCAGGAAACTGGAGTATGTGTACCCTTTGCCCCCATCAATCGCTGGTTAATAGTTGCTCCTGGGAAAAGGCACATTCTTGAATTTAGTGCTCCAGGACTGTAGGCCAAGTATTTATGACAGCCTGAGTCCACCTGCCTACAGAGTCACAGGTGCTGGCTGTTGTGAGCACTCAGGAGCCAGCATGGAGGAAAATAGTGGGAGGGAATGAATGTAGGTGGAGCACTTCTTTTACAGAGTGAAGAAACATCCTTCTCTTAAGTAGGGTGTAAAGGGCATAAGGGCTGGGGCTGTTTGGAATGCAAAAAAGAAATTCTACTTGAAAAATTATGAGGGACATTTTGTCATCATGATAAAGGTGTTGGAAAAATGCAATTATAAATACAAAATTTAGTGAGGCATGTGCCTGTAGTCCCAACCCTTGAGAGGCTGAAGCAGAGGGCTCACTTGAGCCTAAGAGTTCAAATCCAACCTGAGCAACATAGTGAGACCCTTTCTCTAAAAAATAAATTAAAAATATACGTTTTTCCAACTCAGAAAACCCCTACATAAAGACAGTAAAGAAAAGAAAACAGTTTTATTATTGAATAAGCATTAAACCACAATGTGATGTGCATCACACCATCCACTAAGAGATTGCAAAGACAAAAAGAAATCTCACCCTTTCTATATAGCCAAGACAATACAACCCATTAAACACATGTTTTTAAGATAAACAATTACTAGTCTTCAAGTAAGAGGACTTGATAGCACCACTGTCCACAGACAATTTATCCTAACTTTACCTAGTAATTGAGGTGGACATATATATTAGCTAGTTGACCTTATACAAAGGAAAATACAAAAAATAAATTCCTATCTTTATGACAAGAGGAGGTTTTGCAATTTGGGACAAGGGGCTTACTGAAGTTAGGCTCCTAGCTTCCCAGAAAAACTAGGAGACAGGGATGTTATCTCCCTTGATATTTATTTACATTTCAAAAAGATGGCTCTCATCTCTTAAGAAAGACATTTTTGGATCAAAAAGCTGAGAAAAGACCTATCTAGTTCCAAAAGGATTTATAGAAGAAAGTGCTTATAATTATAAGTTTTGTAAAGTAAATGCTCTAAGAAAAAGGAAGTAGGGGTTTGGGGGAGGGGTCTTTTCCATTATTTTCAACAGGGAGAATTAAGTCTCTTATTGTTAATTTTTATTTGTTCTTACCAAGTTTGTAAAAATTATTGGCTCCAGAATCCCAACTTTTTCACTATAGTTATTTTTAAAAAACCCACTTAGAGGTAAACCTATAAAGTTCAAACCTGTTGTTCAAAGGCCTACTGTAATTTC
>NW_012155618.1:3861575-3865720 GCF_000956105.1 Propithecus coquereli | reverse complement strand
ATATACACACACACAATTAAGGATGGTCTTCCAGACACCATTATGAGCAATGAAACCTTAAAGTGGATCATTAAATGTATTCTTTTACAAATCAATAATTAATTTGTGATACCGTTAGTGAACATGCTATGACAACTACATTTTTTAATATACATTTTTCAATATTTAACTCCTGAAGTAAATTGTACAATTGTGTCTCATAGACCTGGTTCCTTGGGAATATTTCACAACAACAACCAACAAAAAGAATCCGAAAGTGAAAATCAAGAGTTAAGGGAAGTATATTGAACTCTTGCAGGACAGGAAAAAACATAGGCTCTATATATTCTCAAGGTGCTGTCAATTTTGCAAGGAAAATATATTCAGTGGACATAAAGAATGTTTGCTAGAGTAGTGGAAAAGTTCATTTTCCCTGACATACTGAAAACCAGATATATTATAGAGATAAAAATGGAATTTAGCAAGCAATAACGTATGGGCACGTTTGTGACTGAAGTCCAAATTCCACCAGCTTTAACCATTTAAGATTTATCCCATCTATTTCACTGAGATTAAGTTTTTAATGAATATTTGAGAAGGGAAATAAGCCTAAAGCATAGAATAAGACCAACTATACCAACAGCGTTCTCAGTTACCTGGAATGATTGTGAAATGGGTTATTTGATACTTTTTCCACTTGCTGTTCCTAGCGGTTGCTCTAATTTACTGTAATTTATAGACCCCAAGCCTGTCCCATTTAGGCATTTGTTCCTGGCAAGGAAAAGGATGTTAAATGCAGTCAGACTGCAGAAAAAGTTGGCTGAGCATAGGTCTCCTTTGATTCTTAGAAGCACAGTTATGGAATGACAGATTAGACAATAACTTGGAGATCAGACTGCCCTTCTGCTCACTTAGCAACTGAAGAAATTTAGAAGGCAATGTGACTTGTACAAGGCCACGCAGACTCTTTAATTTTAATTAGAGCTAACATAGATCACCCTATTTGTTGTTTCTCAGTAACTTTGCCTATGTTAATTTTCCTAATTCTGTAATATAGATTCACTGTTTGTATTGCCCTTCCATATCAGAAAATGGCAAGTTGAGGATCTGTCTGTATTTTTAAAATTTTAACCCTCTTTTGTACACTGACCCCCACAACCTTCCTTACCTCCATGGGATGCTTCTCCTCTGTGCAATCCACTGCCCCCCAAAGTTCGTCCCAGGCTATGTCACTTCCAAGACAGCATTTACTCTTTCATAGCTTCCTTTTACCGACTTTCAGAAATGAAAAGCTCCATAACTGATTTTGGGGCATTAAACGTTATATTCTCATTATGTCATTCGTGCTAAAAAGCTTTCTAAATGAATAGCTTATTTTCTTAATAAGTCAACTTTACTCAATATTATAATGTTTCATTATTAGTAATGTAAGACACATAAAAGCGGTTGTATTACTAACAAAATAATTATTAAAAAATACCTCCCAGTTATTAACTTATAAGTCACAGGATGAAAGATGTACAGCATATCCAGGACTTGGGATTTTGAATAAAATTATCTTCATTTCCTGTCTTCACTTTATATCATAAGTTATAAGAAACTTTATGATCCCCAGTCTGATAGCTGTAATAAATTTTTGAAGCAGAAGATGAACCATCCTATTTTTGTTTTCTCACCTTCACTAAATGTTCTTCTTTTCTACCTCTATGCATGTTGACATTTCAGCATACCTAACTTTAAAAAAATGTTATTCAATAAAAATATATACCACATCAACTTACTGTTGGCTTTGGCCCACTACTTCTATTTCACTTTCGATTTTTTATTAGCTGTAAAAGAACAGCCTTCTCAATTTCAAGAAAATTTTGGTAATATATTTTGTAAGACCTCTTCATAAATATACATGCTGCAGGTGCACAAGACTAGAGGTTTACACCCTTAGAATTCCAGGTGTGCATCACAAACATTTTTAAATTACAAGCTTATAATACGATGAAAATTTCTATGGAAAATGCAAATGCTCTTTTTTCCAGAGATTACACTTCTCAGTGTCTATCCTGCAGAAATAAGTGTACAAGGACATGTAAACTGCCAATAACTAGTTTATTGAACAGAAGTATATGTGCAAGGATGGCCACCGTAGAATTGATTGTAATAGGAAAAAATAAAAGCCATCATATGTCCAGCAATAGGAACTATTCATAAAACAGAATACTAGGCATAGTTAAGTGTAACGATTCAGATAAGATCAATATATACTAACACAGAAAGATTTTCAAAATTTATTATTAAATGGAAAATAAAATGGAAGAAAATTTTATATAGTATGTTATTATTTATATAAACACACCTTAAAGAACAAAGCTATTGTATAGGTGTATGTGTTTTATGTGTGTGTATAATGTATATGTGTACCTGTCTGTGCTTCGTGTATTGTACTGTGTGTATAGCCCATTTATAAATAAATATATATTTATTGAGTATCCATCTTATACAGGCACTTCTCTAAGATCTTATTTGCATTTGTATGTACAACTATAGGATTTATGAGTTGGGACTGAGGCTAAAATTTGGACATCGATTGGCATATAAATGGAACATAAAGCCATGTGTATGAGTTTACTTAGGAAAAGAATATAGAGAATATAGAAACTAGTCTAGAATAATTCAGAATAAAGTGATAGCAGTGGTCTCTCTGAAGAAGGAATGGGTGGGAGGTTGGTATGGAGATATACAGCTTTCTATGTGTGTTTGAATGCCCCTCCTCTCCCTTTAAGACTATATGCATTGATTACTTGTGTGAATAAAGCTGTATGTACATATTTTACATTTATAGGAGAGAATATAATGTAACGACATTCAAATTGGATTTCAAAATGTCATGGGTGGGTGGCAAGAGTAGGATGTGAGGATCTCAGAGGGGATCAAATATTTACACCACCTAGTCTCCTGGGAAGCAGATTTCGGAGATCACCCAGACATGACTTTTCAATTCCTGCCAGCCTTTTTTGGCGTGTGGAGCAGGGTGACAGTGAGCTATTTTCCTCTTCTTCGTTCTTCTAAACCTGAGCACTATAAACAGGGGCACATAAAGACCTCTCAGAGAACACAGCTCAACTCCAAATTATGGGAAAAGACATGACCTTTTTTAAGAATGAAGAAACTGAAGAAAATCACTGTATTCTAAGAATAAACATGTTAAAAAGAGGGAAATAATATAAGAAATGAAAACAAAAGCCCCTGCAAATAACTGGTAATTTTTTTTTTGAAAATCTGTATTAAAAACGAAATATGTAAGGCACACATGTTAAAGGGCAAAAAGAAAAATACACAACGAAACACAAAATCCTGAAATTTAGAAAGGTTTCCCTCAGATGAAAAATATGATTACAAAACTTAAAAAATAGGTGACTAAACAGAAAACTGGGTGTAAAACAAATGGTGAATTAGAAAATAAATGTTAAAAACTATCTTAAACTCAGAAATACATAAAACAAGGAAAACTTAATTCAAGCAACAAAATTTGTAACAATACAAAAAAGAAAATATTTGTGAGATCTAAGATCATGAGATAGAAATACTCAAATGAGAATGAACATCACAGAAAGAAGAAAAAAATCAAATATGTTAGAGATGGAACTTCTAGAGCTAAATAAACAGATTTGTGTCATGAGATTGAAAACATTTGCTGAGAGGCAGGAAAATGAGACACACAATAAGACCTATCATATTCAAGTGCATAAATTCTAAGAATAAGGAAAAATTTCCATAATCACCCAGGCAGGAAAATGGAAAAATATCAATACATGTATATGTATCTTTTTAAAAAATAACTTCATTATACTTCATAGTTTTAATTTACCATCATCGTTTAACAATTCTCCACTTTGGGATTTTCAAGATGGGTATCATAGACGATTGATGGGGTATCAAGGTCAACAGGGTAAGACAGTCTAGAGGAGTGTTAAGAGAATGGCTGAAATGATAGAACAATCCACAAAACTCAGTAGAAAGGGTTGATAAGACAGGCCAAGGCTGACAGGAAGAAATTTGAAGAGTTGGGGAAATAGAGGTGCTGTTCAAGTCAAAGAAAAAGTATAATTTCATACTGTTTGACAAAATACTTAATCGGTTGTATTAATCTGTCTGTGGAAATAAACTACCAA
>NW_012155618.1:3860161-3861525 GCF_000956105.1 Propithecus coquereli | reverse complement strand
CACTGTGTTGGTGCATATCTGTCACTCTGGGGATTCCCATTGCCTTTTCCCTGTGCCAGATATACTGTTTCCAATATATTCTTCTTTTTGCTTGCAGATCCCTTAAGTTGATGAAACAAATCAAATATTAGCCTCCTTAGGGGGAGGAAAACATTTTTAAGCTCTCAATCACATGAAAATGACACTTGATTGATGGATTAGCTGGTTAGACTTGGTTGGGTAAAGAATTTTGGTTTTATATGGTATTTTTTCAGAGTTTTAAAGTTGCTTTTCTATTGCCATATCACTGCAAGTATTTTTGTTGAAAAGTCTAAAACTAGTATGATAACTGATCCTTTTAAATTACATATTTTACTTTAATTTTCATTCTGAAAGCTACTATGTACCTAGCTTTTTCCCTAGTGTTCTAAGATTTCATAAATATGTTCAATGGTATTAAGTTAATTTCCATCGATTTTGCTGGGTACACTTTGAGCTTTTTATATTTAAAATACATTGTCTTTCATTTCGATGGAAATTTCCTAGGTTAATATCATTTCTTCTATATTTTCTAATGACTTTTTCTGGAACTTGTCTTATTTGGATATTGAACATCCTGGACTGGTCTTTTAATTTTGTATCTTTCTTTACCTTTCATCTTTCTTTGCCATTTTGTTCAATGTTCTCTTTTCTAGTAAATTTCTTCTGACTTTTGTTTAAATTTCTGTCATAGTGTTGCATTTCCAAGACTTTATTTTGTTGTAACAATATTTCTTTTTTTATAATAGTCTAATCTTGTTTAAGAGTTATCGTGTCTTCTTTTATCTCTGAAAATACTAATTATAATAGCTTTTGTGCCGATATGTGTGAATATTTTCTTAATCTTGTAGAGTTATGTTTCCTCTCATTTTCTTCCTCTCCTTCTTTGTTCTTTCACATGAGCTGCTCTTCTTAGGTTCTATTAATTCTTGGTTTCTGATCATGTTTAAGGGAAATAAAAAGCTGACAGGAAGCTCCCGTCTATGAAAACACATTTTGACTATGAGCTTCACATGGAATGGTCTGGTTAGGCTGTTAGTAGAAGAAATTCTGATTCAGTATTTTTAGGTCTTTCTCGTAAGACTGGTTATGTTTTGCAAAGGAGAATTTGCTAACTCAGTTTGAGCAGTAAAAAACTGGCTGCTAGCTCTGTGTGAGCAAAGTGAGCAGGGCTTTCTAGGGAGTCTCAGCATGAAGTAGTTATTTATTTAATCCAGTGATGTGCTGGAACTGGCTCATATTGGCACATGAAAGCCAAACGTTACCATTTCGAGAATTTTGCAAGCCATTTGTTAAACACAGTTATTATTAGGAATTGAATACATACAAATACAATTAAGATAATT
>NW_012155618.1:3856442-3856804 GCF_000956105.1 Propithecus coquereli | reverse complement strand
AGACAGGGCTGAAACCAGATGCAGGTGCTTGAAGATTGAGTGTGGATATTAAAGTAAACAACCTTAAACAAAAGGGGCTGATAACCACAGAAAAGAACTGGGTGACCAACTTGTCAGGTATCTCTGCCACCTTACATGAACTTCGACTAATTACAATATCATTTACATTGTGGTTTTTAAAATTTTTCCTTCCTTAAAATCACCATGACAGTTCTGAAACAACCATATAAAGTATAAAAATGGAAGGGAACTCAATTATAGGTATTATTACCTAAATTCTTAGTAAAAGCCAAAAGTTTGGCCTTGAATATTCTTCCCCTCAATTAGTAAGACTACAAAATATCTAAAATGAGTTTTTCCCA
>NW_012155618.1:3851749-3852712 GCF_000956105.1 Propithecus coquereli | reverse complement strand
TTATTATCTATGCTCTTGAGGTTATTTACAAATACTCTATCTATGTTGTAGAAATGCTATGTAATATACTTCTGCACATCTCTTCCCAACTCCATGTTCATTGATGAACATGAGTTGGTAGCTTTAAATTGGCCATAGAGGAGAATTACGCCACAGAAATCAGCAAACTCTATAAATCAGGGCTTACTTTATTTCCTTATTGTCTAGACTTAAAGTGATGCAGAAAATGATACAGCTTAAACTTAAACAGGTTGGGTCTATAGCTGTTACATTGTAAATAGCACAAGAAATGAATAAATATTCTTCCAGTACTTAAAACCTATTATCTGATTCAGCAAAGAAGTCGTTTATGTCTTTGACCAATGAGTGAAGTGCTTAATAGATAGATAACTTTATAATTTGACTATTGTCTTCTTCCTTAAGTAAACAAAAATAACACACATTTATGTTGGAACTATTTCAGTTGCAACCTTCCATTGACCATGACTATAGATATAAGAGTTTGACAATTAAAAAAAAAGAATGGTGAGAATTAATTGACATTATGGAATTTACAGTAAAAAATATTATATATATTTTATTATAATTTTAAATTTTATGCTACGCATCCTTCGTATCAGTTAAATTCATAAATTAATTGTCTTTTCACAGGGCCAGTTGTGAAACATCACCATGTACCAATCACCCCTGACTTAATCCTTCTGTTTTTCTGCAGTATCACCATTCCAAATTGTTTCCAGTGCTCATCTGTCCAAAAATCATCTCTTTAACCATCTACAGTGAGTAAATCTTTGGTCTCTTTATTCATCGTCTCCATGCAACTCAGAGTAGAGCATGTTAAATGGCATTATGAAATTCAACCATTCCATTGTATTTCAGTGAATTTTAGGTTTTATATTTCTTTACTGTTATCTTAGAATTCATTTGTCTTAGGTGATTAGATTATTGATCACTTTTTTTTTT
>NW_012155618.1:3846502-3848409 GCF_000956105.1 Propithecus coquereli | reverse complement strand
TAGGAGTACAGACGCATGCCATCACACCTGGCTATTTAAAAATTTTTTTTGTAGAGACAGGGTCTTGCTGTGTTGCCCAGGCTGGTTTCAAACTCCTGGCCTCAAGTTATCCTCTCAAAGTGCTGGAATTACAGGCATGAGCCACTGTGCCCAGCCTGGGTTCTTTGTTTAATTAAAAGTATGTTAAATGTTATTTTAAAAATGATGCGCCTATAGAGAAGATCATTTATGTTCACTTGCATTTAATCTGCTTATGTGGTAGTTTACTTTATTAGATTTTATAATGTTAAAGCACCCTGAACTTCTGAGATAAACCCAAGTTGGTCATAAACTGCTGTATTTTTAATACATTTCTAAATTTAGTTTCATGATATGTTATTTGGGATTTTACGTCTGTATTAATGATTAAGATTAGCCTATATATTTTTGTTCTTATTCTAGTCTTATCTGGTTTTAATGTCAAGTTTAACCTGGCCTCATAAAATAAATTGAAGATGGGAGAGGCATGTTCCTTGTTTTCTATTCTCATAAAAGAGACTTTTTCTTTTATATTTCAACATTGGAATGATGTTTTTCTTTGAATATTGGGTGTACCCCATTTATAAAATTACTGAACTTACTATTTGTTGAATGGGGATCGAATTGTATTTATTGGCTTAGTTTCTATAATTTATGTTAGTAATGTTTCCGAGTGCCTCAGCGGCCTTGCTGTGGGAGTTTGCGACATCAGAGGTGCAGGTGCATGGCTGCTTATTCAGCTTGGGGGCATGTACATTGGGTGTGGATCCACCAGGCTATTTCTCTGGCTGAGAAGCAAATGCTTGGTCCTTCAACTGGTCTAGGGCTGTCCTCTCCATTGTGCAGGACTAGCGTCACAATTGTTCCTGGATCCTGGCTCTGAACAGCTGGGGTCACGGTATTAAAGCTATTCATGTGGGTTTGGTGGAGTAAGGGTGGAGTCCCATGGCTGGAGAGTCACCGTGGCTCCTGGCCCCAAGATCAGGGCACACTTCGGCATGGCTCATTTTAAGACGGTGCTGTGCTGCAGCAGCCTGGGTCATGGGAGGGTGGGGAGTGCACAACTTGTGCTCCTAATCCTGAGCAATGCAGCTACATGAATTCTAGGCAGCTCCCCAAAGTGGGCTCATTGCTTGTGAGGACTGTATGATTCTCCTATAGTAAGAACTTCAGGTGCCTGTGCTGACAATGGGGGTTGTCGGGGTCTTATTATCTTTTCCCTGTAATAGGAAGTTAATCTCAATTTGGGATATAGGGTGGCCAGGGCAGGGAGACTCACTCCCCTCTCTATGCTTCCATCCTAGGCCACCATGGTCCACAAGGACCTCCTCATTCCCTTGTTGTTACTCCAGTGCTCTCCCTCATACAATCCGGTTAAATTTTAGTTGTTTATTCATTGCCTTTGTCCTTTTTCATGAGTTGGATGAGTGTCATGTATTTCTAGTTAGTCATCATGCTGACCAGAATGTCAGTAAACTCTTTTGTGAGTTATTTTTAAGTGGAGAGGCTTCCCTCTTATCCTTTTTCTTTTCTCTATTAGCTTTAATACTGATGTGATAGTTGGCGCTACTGCAGCCACTGTATGACATATCCTAGATTGTTGACCTTGAGGTAATTTGCTTGAGAGAATAAAACATTGTGAACTTTACCAATGTTAACTTGTTTTTTCTTTAGCTTGCAACCGCAATTAATTTTAACTGATACAATAACTTCCATAAAAGCATTACATTTATATTTTTGTTTATGAAACATTTTTATAATAAGCAAATTTAAACACACACACACACACACACACAAACACACATATTATTAGGCTGCCCAGGAAATATTCCAAAGCATTACCAAACATAGTTAACAGAGTAACTCTCTGCTGCTATTTTCTGAGACAA
>NW_012155618.1:3843140-3844737 GCF_000956105.1 Propithecus coquereli | reverse complement strand
TCCTCAATTTACAGTTGGCTTCTGTCCCAATAAGCCCATCGTTAGTTGAAAATATCATAAGTTATAAATGCATTTAATATACCAATAAATCCATTATAAAGTCAAAAAATCATAAGTTGAATTAATATAAATCCAAATATTTCTCAATTTATGATAAGGTTACATCCAAATAAACCCATTGTAAAATTGAAAAATTGTTTAAGTTGACTCATGGTAAGTTGGATACCATCTGTACTTCTTTTTGCTACAGTATAAAAGTTAAATGGGTATTAGGTGTATGTCTTTATATTGACAAGGCCAAATGTAGACCTTTCTCCTTTTGCCTGAACTTGCTGACAAGGTCAGACACAGACTCTTTCACTTTTCAATCCTATCCAACTTTTGGTTCTTTGTCTCATGAGTGAATAGCTAAGATTAGAACTCCTTTCCCCAAAACTAGCTAGATATAGAGATAAATTTTCCTGTTCAGCTAACTGACTGAGACTTTTTATCAATGCAAAACAACTTTAGCTATGAATCCTTCCACCTGTAACTAGCTCCTATAAAAATCTAAGCAAAATCACCCTGCCAGGTAGTCATCTTTGGATCTGAAGTAGTCAATCTATTGCAAGAGCCTGAATAAAATCAATCTCCTTGTTTGTCTTATTTTTGTTTTTGGTAACATTAAACTATTTTTATTTATGAACATATAATAAAAAGAAAGGAGTTAAGCTTGGTCATTATATTTAATAACCTCAATTCTGCAACTAACTAGATATTGTATATCTATATCTTGTTGGGTGTCTTAGCCTCCATAATCATGTCTCTAGATTCTAGTCCTAGAATCTGCTGTCTGCAAGCTGAAGATCCAGGAAAGCTGTTTACATAATGTAATTTAGTCCAAGTCCAAAGGCCTGAGAACCAGAGGAGCTGATGGTGTAACTCTCAGTCCAAGGACAGGAGAAGATGAAATGAAATTAGATGTCCCAGTTGAAGTAGCAAAACAGAAAAAAAGAGGGTGGATTCCCCCTTCCATCACCTTTTGTTTTATTCAGGCGCTAGATGGATTGTATGATGTCTACCTCATTGGAGGAGCATCAATCTGCTTTACCGAGTCTACCAAGTCAAATGCTAATCTCATCTGGAAACACCCTCACAGACACACCCATAAATAATGTTTAATTTGGGGACCCTGTGGCCAAGTTGACACATAAGATTAACCACCACACTAGGTATATGGCCTTGAGCAGATGGCAAAATCAATGAATGACACTCTAAAAAAAATCTGGACAATGACAGATTGTATGTTCAAGGTCTCAAATAACTGCATGCAATATTTTACTATAAGGAATTTACTATACTTGTATATTCATTGCATTTTATTTTGTTGGCTTGTTTTGTGTGCCTGCTTTGCTAGATTCATAAATAATATCATTAGACCCTGTTTAGAAAATTGGTAAAGAGAAATTACTTGATTTTTTGATCCAGGCATACAAGAGGCTGCTGTTTTTTTTTTTTATCTTATCTTTAGGATATGAATATCCATAATAACAGATGCAGGATGATTACTGGAATGCATACATATGAGCACAGATAAATATAAATGCATTATTTTTAA
>NW_012155618.1:3842288-3842950 GCF_000956105.1 Propithecus coquereli | reverse complement strand
TCAAAGAGTTGAAACTTGGAGTTATAAGATTAATATGTTCTGGAGACCTAAGGTACATTAATAGTAATATATTGTCTGCTTGAAATTTGCTAAGATAGTGGATCTTAAGTATTCTCACCATACCATTTCTCATACATACACACACACACCCCAAATTGTGAGGTGATGGATATGTTAATTAGCTTGATTGTGGTAATCATTTCACAATGTACATGTATATCAAAATATCACATTGTACACCTTAATTATATACAATTTTTATTTGTCAAATAGACCTCAATAAAGCTGAAAAAGTATTATTTTTAAGTTAATACGTACTTAGATTGAACAAAAATTACTTTGCTTCCCTTTTCTTCCTCTGTTCCATACTTTGTTTCTAAGACCAATCTCCTTTTTATTAAAATTTTTATTTTTGTATTCCTTTCATCCTGAATGGCAAACTAAGACTGCCTGAAAATGACATTTTTATTTTTTCATCATGTTCTCCTCTCCTCTCCTCTCCTGTCCTCCAGCAGTTGATTTTTCCTTGGCACTTTACAGATATTATTCCATATTCCCTTGTCCTCTGTTGATGTTTAAGAGAAGTATACATCATTTTTAATTATTCCTCATATGTGGGAAATCTGACTTTTACTATAATTGTTTTGAAGACGGTATCTTTG
>NW_012155618.1:3836585-3841804 GCF_000956105.1 Propithecus coquereli | reverse complement strand
TTTTTTAATCCATTAAATTATTGAAATACATCATATCATGGATCTTCTAGATTTGCACATTGTCTATTCTAGGTGTATTAATCCTTTTTTTGTATTAGTGTCATGATAAACTTTCATAATGGATCATTTCTTTGTTTAGCTTATATTTTTTATTGTAAATTTAGTTGTTTTTGTTTTCTTTGTGGTAGTACTTTTCATATAGGGTTTTGGGAGTATTTCTCCAGAGCAGTTTTCCATGTGTTTCTGCTTAGGTTAAGGCATTTTGCTCACGTGTAGACTGGTTTTTAATATTAATGTTCTGTAATAGGATTTATGCCATTCATATCTCATGCTTGACTCAGGTTTTGAGTTTTGATTTCTCATGAGAGATACCCCTCCATCCCTCCTCACCCAAATTCCTAGCTGAGGTACTTTTCTTGCTACATTTTTAGTTATGGATAAAGTTTTTTTAATCCCCTTTGCATAGATCAAACATGCCTTTGAGAGTCCGAGCTTAATGTAGGATCTCAGTTATAGTGCCCAAGTATCACCAAGGCCAAGGCCAAGTCTCCTCTGTGAATACATTGTCCTTTCCTACCCAAAGTCTACCTGGGGTTAGATTTGTCAAGGCCAAGTATCATCCACTTTGTGCTTGCTATATTGGCTTTGAACCCCATGTTTTTCTCATTTCTAGTGAGTTCCCTTCTTAACTGTGAACTTGGTTATAAACTTAACTTCTCTGTGTGTTATATTTTACCTAGCATCTGAACTACTACTATTTGAAATAAGAAAGAAATTATGTCAGCTCAGTGCATTGTCTTGCTAAAAGTTGAAAATCTCATGAATATCATTTCAGATCAATAAGCCTTCATCTGCAACACCAGTTTAATGATTAAATACTATTATTGAAGTGTATCATAATTCTCAAAATGTAGAATGAGGGCTGCACAGAATTACCTATTTTTATTAAAATGATTTTTTTTTTTGCTAAAAATGGTGACCTTGGGTATGAATGAATTGGAATATGAGTCTTGACTGGAGCTATATGGTTAAAGTCTCCATTTTAACACATTTCCCCAGGTAGTTATTAAACACACTAATTTCAGAACAATAGATTAAATGTGCCAAACTTTTTTAAACACTCTTTTATTGTTGAACTTTCAAATTACATATTCTTTATCCTTATAACATTACAATTCTGAACATTCTTATTTGTAAATACCCTTACCATAATTTCTTTGGAACGTAATATGAAAAGATAAATTGCAGATTTGAAGAGTATGCCTGGTTCAAAAGATTTTAATGTTTTTAACTCTGAATATATTTTATCAGTTTATAACCTATAGGGCTAACAGAGTGTCTGTTTTTATAAGCATTCTGAAGTGGTTAGTATTATTTTATTTTCATATTTTATTTAAAACATGACTTTTTTTTTTTTTTTTTTGAGACAGTGTTGCTTTGCGGCCCCGGGTAGAGTGCAGTGGCATCATCATAGCTCTCTGCGACCTCAAACTGCTAGGCTCAAGAGATTCTCCTGCCTCCGCCTCCCGAGTAGCTGGAACTACAGGTGCACACAATCACACCTGGCTAATTTTTTCTAATTTTGGTAGAGATGGGTGGGGTTTTGCTCTTGCTCAGGCTAGTCTCAAACTCCTGAGCTCAAGCAATTCTTCCTCCTCGGACTCTCAGAGTCTCAGAGTGCTAGGATTACAGGTATGAGCCACTGTGCCAGGCCAAAAAAAAAAAAATGATATTCTGTGTTTTAAAATTGTCAATATTTTTCTCATAAATGGGATTAGAAAATTTTTAATCTGATTTTTTGACACATTTTATTTATTACATAATAATTTTTTTCTTTATGTCTTTTATACCATTTTGGCAATAGAGTGTTAGTCTTTAATTAATTTTATATGATTTGATATAGAAGGAGTTATGAGCCGTTTGTATGCCATATGTGTGAAGCTTTCTCACGGCGTACTGGTTACTAATCCCTGGGAGGACTCCCACTGCATGGGGGATAGCAAAGACCATCACTATGCCAACCACCAGCAATAGGAGTCTAAATGCTTCAGCCCACTGCATTTTGGGATGCCATTTCTATCACTTACACAAGTCTAGTGAGACAGAACACTCACACACAAGTTAGGTGAAGCAACTTTATTACTTTCAGAGAGGCAACAAGGGAGAGTAGAAATCAACGATTTGTGGCGAGTTGGATGCTCAAGACTCAGGAAAGCTTCCCAGGGCAGATGGAATCTCCTTTGCACGTTCCCTACTTGCATTGCAGCTGAGGAGCTCCAGAAAGCAGTCCACTCTGCGTTTTATATGCCAGGGCTCTGTGGGCTAAAGCGTTGCAGGACATCCTGTTCTAGGATTGACAGAACAGAGTCTTTATCTCATAACATTAAATTCCCAGCACATTCTACAGTTATTCTGGAGAGCTACAAGTGAAAAAGGGGTAGGAAGTGGGTCAGTCCAGGGCCACTTGAAGAATTGTCCTGCAATATGTTTAACAAAAATTACCTTTCTTTTTTTATTGGTCCTTTATTTGTTCATGGTATTTCAGTCTACACAACAATGCTATTTTTATATAGTTAACTTTCTCATTGCATTTGTTTTATGTTTTGTTTATATGTTTACAAAGGCCTTGGCCATTTGAAAATTATATAAATGTTTACCTGTGTTTTATTTTAGCACATTTATCATTTCTGTGAACCAATAAACTTTCAATTAATTTTGGATTTTACTTAGTGTATGGTTTAATGAAGGAGTATAGTATTCTTTGTATTTCTTGTGATTAATTGGTAGTCCTACACAATTTTTGAAATAATCCAACATTTTTTTCATTGGTTTAAAATTTTATATTTATCAAATGATAAATTCTTTCTGAACTCTATGTTCTATAACATTGTTCAGCCTATTATTCTATCTTTATTCTCCAATAATTTTGTAACTATATAACTTAACATTATTAGTATAAATTTCAGTTAGCTATTATTTTAAATTTCTTTGTGAATCATATGTACAGATGACTTTCGACTCATTGTGTCAAGTTCCAAAAAATAATACTTGAAAATTTGATTGGAAACAATTTATCAATTATTTGGAGAAAAACAGACTTTAACAATAGAAAATTTTTCTATCAAGGAGCATGGTTTATCTCTTTATTTGTTTAAATCCCCTTATAACATTTTGCTTTATCTTCTCTTTCTTACTTCTTGTTTGTTATGCATAATTATGCCTCTACCTGGGTTTAAAAAGGGATCAATACTCTCTTCATTGGGATTGTTTTCCATCAAATTGCTAATCCAAAATTGAATTTGATAGGAGCCACCAATGTGGCTGTTCTGAAATTCTCATTAAAATATGCCTGAAGTAACAGAAAGAGGCAAAAACTCATAGCAACATGGGAACAAAGACCGACAGCCTGATGCTGGAATCTGGGAGGAATTGTCACTAATTATAAGGTAGATGGAACAGTAATGAGCAATACCTTTAAAGGCTTGGCATATGATATTCTCTGACTTTGGGTTAAGAAATAGACACCTTCTGAAAAGATGTAGGAGGCTTGATGGAATTGACAATATAAATATTAAAACTTCTATAGAGGTTTTATGCCTTACTTCCTATCTGTTCCTGTCTCAAAGCTCCTGATCCTGTACTAGCAGAACCCTGGGCATTCATTCACTTATCTTCTCCTCAGGCAGTTATGGTGCTGTGCCTTCTCCTCCAGCTCTTCTTCTTTTTATGGCTCTACCACCCTGCTCAAATTTTATCTAGTTGGAGGTGTACAGTAGTGGAAAAGAATTTGCCCCTGCACGTATTTATGTGTTTATGTATGTGTCTGAATGTGTGTGCATTTTGGAATTATGAAAAAGCCCGGCAACGGTACCATTTTGGGAGACGCTGTCCACATGACAGAAGTGTTATTTATGTAGGTAGTGAAAAAACACTATCTTATTCCAGGGCATGATAAGAAAGTATTTTTTTCTATAGAAGTATTTTTTTAAACTGCTTTGTAGTCGAGTTTTAGGAATAATAAAATTAAGAGCTCTAATCCATCATTTAAAATAGAATAATTCAATACACTGAAGACTAAAAACTAAGCCTTTTATAAACAGCCTATGTTGATAAACTAGAAAAATCAGTAATTGGACATTTTCATACTGGATTATCTATGATATTATTGCATTTAAAACATAACATATTTTTCATTCCTAAATGCAATGCAAGAAAAGAGCAAAAAAGCTAGAGCAAATAGTCTATCTTATCCAAATAAATCCAACCACTACTAATAGTCACCATGTTCAATTTTTAAAATTTTTCACATTGTCTACTTAAAATGCATGTGAGCAAATGCATATTTGCAAAGAGAAGGAAGTATTGCTAGACCTGATCTTTTATAGGAACAAGATACTAATGAGGCTGAAAACCAAAAGGTTGTTTAGGTGAAAGGATGCTTTTAAACAGGCAGACCCTCTTTCCAACACCAGTTAAAAAGTCACAAACATAGACACATATTTGGGATCCTGAGGCCTAGGGGCATTACAAGAGTTTTTTGGGTGCTAGGATTTAATGGTAGTGTTATAGACACATGGGTGATTTTTGCATCAGCTGATAAAGCATCATGTATACCTCTCTGGATGCCACCTGGTTTTCTCTTACAGACAATACAAGAGAGTTGTTGTAGGTGTGACAATCTGCCTGATGCCGGCACAGATCTATGCAATGTCCGTAGTGAACACAATGCAATGGCCATAGTGAACGCACCTTAGTGGTTGGAAAGGGTATACAGCCAATCACCAGACTTTAGCCTTGTTATTAGCAAAGGCCAGTAGGCTTGTTGTAGTGGGAAGTGTCCACCTTCTGAAGTTTTCTTAGCAGAGTCCCAGTAAACTGATTCACTGGAGTATGAAGACTTGGGACAATCTTTGTCATATCAGCTTTTTGGAACTTCTTTTTACTGTTATCGGTCACACATTAGGGCATTCTCTACCTCTACTTCTTTTTCCTTAGTGAAAAGGATGAAGCGATCCCACAGAAACACCTTCTCCAAGTAAATATTTTCTTGGATATGGGCAAGGCAGGCCACCAGAAAAAAAAAAAAAATCTTAAAGATTGTGAAGTAATATCCATAGGCTTGGCAATAAAGACAACTTTGCAATATGCACACCAATAGGTTGACAATCTTGATGTTATCTTGTTCCAGATTCATATTGGCTCAAATCATCATGACTTAG
>NW_012155618.1:3835192-3836535 GCF_000956105.1 Propithecus coquereli | reverse complement strand
ATCTTTAGGATATGAATATCCATAATAACAGATGCAGGATGATTACTGGAATGCATACATATGAGCACAGATAAATATAAATGCATTATTTTTAATGATTGGATTATAGTGTGTTATACCTACTGTTTTTGAAATTAACAATATTTTAGAAATATGTTTGCTTATGTTTTTATTCATAAATATCAAATAAATAATATATTGCAAAAAATAAAATGATAGAAACCCATGTATTTATCATTCAGGTTAAACCAATGTTAACATTTTGTCACATTTACTCCATAGTTGCAGGACGAAGGATACTTCAGGTAGACTTTACAGTCTCTCCCCCACCTCATGCCCTACTCATTTTCCACAATCAACAGAGCTAGGAACTCTCCTACATTAGGATGTATGTTAAGCTTTCTTTGTATTCCTTTTACCCCATGCTTACTTGGAAGTTATCCATTACAGTACTATTATTTTAGAAAATGTGCACATTTTGACCTAACTGCACCCAAAGTTAGTCAATACCTTCCTTCTGCACAATGCAAAGAAGGTAAAAAGTTGATTCACATTTGCCCTCTCCAATAGTCCATGTGATTTTAGTTTCAACTTGTATATTCATCTTCCCCAATTTAGTAAATATCAGTTTTAGGATTTCAGCCAGATAAGGGAGTAAAAAGAGATACCAGCTTTTATTCTCCTCCCAACCCAAAAAACAAACAAACAAAAATCCCCAAGTAGACAACAATCTATAAACAAAAATAGCCCTGGAAGGGCTGAAGTGTCTTAATGAAAAACGTATAGCAATATAGTGGAGAAAAAAATGGAGAATAACCGTATAGAACATATCACTGGGGACACTGGCATACCTGAAACATCTAGGGACAGCTAGAAGCAAAGAGGAAAGGAGGGAGCTATCAGTATCAGCAATGCAGCAGGTGCCACCATGGTCCCCAGTGGCCTGCTCTACAGAGAACACTGGCAGCTCTAGCCACTGAGGTCACTAACAGGGAAATGGAAATCAAAACCACAGTGCAATATCACCTTACCCCTGTTAGGATAGTTTTTATCAAAAAGTCAAAAGATAACAAGTGTTGGCAAGAATGTGAGAAAAGGGAACCCTTATACATTGTTGTTGGGAATGTAACTTGGCACAGCCATTATGGAAAACAGTATGGAGGTTCATCAAAAAACATAAAAATAGAACTACCACACGATCCAGTAATCCAACTTCTGGGTATACAGTAAGTCCTCACTTAACGTCATCAATAGATCTTGGAAACTTCTACTTGAAGCAAATTGCCATACAATAAAACTAATTTTTTTCTCATCCACATTATAAAAAACTTCATTGAACAAAA
>NW_012155618.1:3817661-3820952 GCF_000956105.1 Propithecus coquereli | reverse complement strand
AACAGTGTATAAGCATTCCTTTCTCTCTGCATCTACGCCAGCATCTATCGTTTATGGACTTTTAAATAAAAGCCATTCTAACTGGGATAAGGTGATACATCATTATGGTTTTAATTTGAATTTCCCTGATGATTTGTGATGTTAAGCATTTTTTCATATATTTATTGTCCATTTGTTTATCTTCTTTTGAAAAGCTTTTCTTCATGTCTTTTGCTCACTTTTTAATCGGGGTGTTTGGTTTTTTTTTATTGCTGATTTGCTTGTGTTCTTTGTAGATTTTGGTCATTAGCTCTCTATTGGATGTATAGCTTGTAAATATTTTCTCCCATTCTGTAGGCTGTCTATTTTATCTGTTGGTTATTTCCTTAGCTGTGCAAAAGCTTTTTAATTTAAGTCGCATTTATTTATTTTTGTTGTTACTGTAATTGCCATTGGGGTCTTCTTCATAGACTCTTTGCCTAGGTCAATATCTAGAAGAGTTTTCCAACATTTTCTTCTAGCATTCTTATGGTTTCATGCCTTACATTTAAATCTGTGAAAACTCAAAAACATAGAGGAAATGGACAAATTCCTGGAAACACACAACTTCATAAGACTCAATGGGGAAGAAATAGAATTCCTGAACAGACCAATAATGAACAATGAGGTTGAAGCAGTAATAAAAAAGCTTCAAACAAGAAAAAGCCTTCGATCAGATAGATTCACAGCCAAATTTTACCAGACCTACAAAGAAGAGCTGGTACACATACTGTAGAAATTATTCCATAGCATAATGAGAAAGAGGGGATCCTTCCCAATTCATTCTATGAAGCCAGTATCATCTCGATACCAAAGCCAGGAAAGGACATAATACAAAAAGAAAACTATAGATCAATATCCCTTATGAATATAGATGCAAAAATCTTCATTAAAATACTAGCAAACATAATTCAAGAGCACATCAGAAAAATAATCTATCATGAATAAGTGGGCTTCATCCCAGAGGTGCAATATATGGACATCAATAAATGTAATTCATCGCATAAACAGATGCAAAAACAAAGACCATATGATCGTCTCAATAGATGCAGAAAATGAATTCAACAAAGTTCAGAATCGTTTCATGATAAAAACCCTCACCAAACTAGCCATACAAGGTACATATCTCAAGATTATAAAAGCCATATATGACCAACCCACAGCCACCATCATACTGAATGGGGAAAAGTTGAATGCATTCCCACTAAGAATTGGAACAAGAGAAGAGTGTCCACTGTCACCACTTCTATTTAGCATGGTGCTGGAGGTCCTACCCAGAGCAATCAAGCAAGAGAAAGAAATACAGGTTATCCAAATTGGGAAAGAGGGGGTCAAACTATTGCTTTTTTGCTGACAATATGATCTTATATCTAGAAAACCTCAATGATTCCACCAAGAGACTCCTGGATATGAGAAGTAAATTCAGCAAAGTTTCAGGTTACGAAATCAATGTACACAAATCAGTAGCATTTCTATACATCGGTACAGTCAAGCTGAGAGTCAAATCAAAGACTCAATACCATCCACAATAGCAACAAAGAAAATAAAATATCTGGGAATATAGTTAGCCAAGGAGGTGAAAGATCGCTATGAAGAAAACTATAAGATGCCGAGGAAACAAATAGTAAACGACTCAAACAAATGGAAAAATATATACTCATGAATTGGTAGAATCAACATTGTTAAAATGTCCATATTACTCAAAGTGATTTACAGAGTTAGTGTAATCTCCATCAAAACACTGACATCGGATTTCACAGTCTAGAGAACATAATTCTATGCTTCATTTGCGACTAGGAAAGAACCTGAATAGCCAAAACAATCTAAAGGCAAACAGAACAAATCTGGAGGAATCACATTACCAGATTTCAAACTATACTACAAGGCTATAGTAACCTAAACGATATGGTATTACCAGAAAAATAGAGACATAGACCAACGTAACAGAACAGAGAACCCAGTTATAAAACAATCCGCATACAGCCACCTGATCTTTGACAAAGCAGATCACAATATACTCTGGGGAAAAGAAGCCCTATTCAATAAATGCTGGTGGGAAAATTGGATAGCCACATGCGGAAGAGTGAAACAGGGCCCCTAACTCTCACCACTCACAAAAATTAATTCGAGTTGGATAAAAGACTTAGGTGTAAGCCAAACTAGTCTTTTATACTCTTCTTTGTCATGCTATAACCATATTTCCTCTTTGCCAATTGTTCTCTATTAGTCTCTGTCAATAGAGGCCAGTAGAGGGAGAGTTGAACGATCAAAAGAGAAGAGATTTGTGCCCTCCTATTTCCTGTTCCTTTGAGCATCACATAGAATTGCTTCTTTACCCCTCAGCAGCAGCTCATTTCTGTAATGGAAATTGATTCCAGCCTGCAATTTCTCCATCAATTGATAGACCCAGTTTCATTGTGCCCACTTCAGAGACACCATGATCTACTTAAGAAGCACTCCCTTCTTAGCAGTCTGCATCCCAGATCCACAGGACCTCACTTTTAAAGTTCCAAGTTTTAATATTAATAATTCCAATTCCTTCCTGTTGTTCCACCATCCCTAGGGATGGAAGCTACATCTGTAGTTACTCTACTAAACTCTCTTTGTAATATAACTAGGTGGCTTCTGTCTCTTGATTAGCCTTTGACTGATACAGACTCTGTAGCATGGCATTTTGGAAGCTCGTATTTCCCCACTTTGAAGGATACATAAAGCAGAGTGTGGCATGTTATCTTTTCATGGAATAGATAGGCTCAGGGGGCTTGGTAGGCAACCCAGGGAAGAATCCTTGGAATGTAGAGGATTTTGTGAGCATGCTGAGCTCACATGGGGGGTACAGGAAATCACTGAAGGGTGGAAGAGAGGTACTGAACCTTAATGAGGGTGGCTTGAAGAAATCCCCAGCTTCTTGGCAACATGGTGCCCCCCCAGGGCACACCCATTGGGCTGGATTGGTCCAAGCTCAGTCAGGGGGGAAGTGGTAGATCCCCAGGTGGGTGGGAGGTGGGCAGGGGGTTCCTGGAAGTTAGGCCTGGTCTCCCTCCCCCATCTGGTTCCAGTTTCTTGAACTACTAATGGGAGAAACCAACTGAGAAGACAGAAGTCAGAAAGCTGGGTTCAGCTAGGGCTGGGACTGTGCTCCTATATACAGATGGAGGGTCAAGAACACCCTGACTTCCACTCAGGAATGGCCCAGGGGAGGCTCAGAGGTCTGGACATGGTGCCCCCACAGACTGGATGTGTCTCCATTGAGGCCGGAAAAGATAGCCAGGC
>NW_012155618.1:3812195-3813786 GCF_000956105.1 Propithecus coquereli | reverse complement strand
CCTGTAGTCAATCAATGAGATTTTTGAAGGCATTTTTCCCCTTAACATTGAAGATTAAAAACACTACGGGATTCTCTTCTTTTTAAAAAAATTTGCCATCAAAGTCCTAAGGCCTCTCTTGATTGTTTTTCTAAATTTATGGGAGCTGTACTCATATTGTTGATTGGTAATTTAAGCTTAACATTTCAGCACATTGATCTTCTCAAGAAATTAAAATGGTACATTTTCCCCCCCCAGGGACCATTCCCCATCACTACCTTGCTTTGGTACATTAGGACTTTCATGCTCACCTGCAAAAGAATTCCTTCTCTGTCCTCTAGAGAGACTTATTTTATTTTTAATGACAGGTTCTTTTTTTAAAATTTATTCCTGACTGAACACAATGCCGCAAGTTGGAAAAAAAATATTTGCCACTAGGATTGGCTGAGTGTCCTTTTTAATTAGCCAGATTAAAAAGATAATCATCTGTAATTACACAGCATTAAAAAAATGCTGAAAATCCTTTGAAGTCCTTCATTAGTTAAATGCCCTTCTTATTACCAGTATCCATTGACGTGCCCTTGTTGCCAGTTTGCAAGGATTGCAAGCTCTTTAAATCTATTGAATCTTATAGCTAAGCTGTGCCTTAGATGAGATCTAGTGCAATTTTCTCATTTTTTTCTTAATGGGAAAGCTGAGAATTAAAAAGGGAAATGAATTACTAGAAGTCAGTGTGGATATTGGTCTCATTGATATAGCGCAAGCCTGGCACATAGTAATTGCTCAGTAAATAATTTTGAACTATCTGCCACAAAAATTTACATCTCCTGTCATCTAGATGCTATGATGATGGTCAGGAATCCCTGGATCCTCATGTCTGTGCTTTACGATGGCTCCATTTGATTTGCATGGTGAGATGCACAGGAATGTCCACGTTACATCTGCGTTCAGAAACAATTTTCCTATTGACTGATTTTATCATGAACGTTAAAAAGCAATGTTGGGTAAAAAAAATCTGAAGGTAGGGTATAAATTCTTGATATTTTTAATTCTTGCCTCTTTTAAAAGCTTGCAAAAAATGGTAAGACTCCTCTACAAAATGAATATTCAAGGAGTGAATGGCTACAGACACAGCCTAACAGACTCCTCTGATCTCTCTTGACCCCATCAAACTGCAGACATTCAGACTGTAATATCAGTGCCTTTTAAAAGAATAGGCAATATCTAAAAGTCTATTTTGAAAGGATTATATAGTACTAAAGATTAACCAAACTTTAATTCATTCTTATTTAAAAACAATACATGCAGGGGCAGAGGATTATCTAGAGGCAAAATATCATCATTTTGGTTGTTTCTATGCTGCAATTACATAAAAAGTAGTTAAACAAGATTTGGAAACTAAGCAAGAGTCAAAGTGGGGCTTTTGAAAGCTGTTCTAGGAGGTAGGTCACTTTTTGTAGCAAGAAATTAAATTCCATGGTTTGAGTGAAAGCTTTCAGATTTGCTTCCATGATGCGGAAATGAAAACACTTTACACAGACTGCATCTAAATGTGGGTGAGTCACCAATCCATATCTGGCCTTCACCCATGTTTATGTCAAGCTGACACATC
>NW_012155618.1:3808275-3812145 GCF_000956105.1 Propithecus coquereli | reverse complement strand
CACTCAGGAATGGCCCAGGGGAGGCTCAGAGGTCTGGACATGGTGCCCCCACAGACTGGATGTGTCTCCATTGAGGCCGGAAAAGATAGCCAGGCGGACCTCAGCTGCTATCCATACCACTCCACTGTTCCCAGCTGTATTGTTCCACCCCACATCCCTAAACATTTTACTTTGTTATTAATTTGATTGAGGTTGGTTTTAGTCAACAGAAGTTTTAATATTAAATAGAATGTAGACTATATAAGATGCCAAATGGAATGAGCTTACCATAGAATGTTGGCTCCTGAGACAGAGACAGTGTTTTCAATGCCTAAAATAGTGTCTGGGTGTTCCATGAAATAGCCATTGGACGAGTTATCCTTGAACATATTCAACATTAGGAATCTTTTTACTATAGTTTCTTCAATTGCTCACAAATACTTACCTTTATTATAGATACAGAAAGCAGAAAATAAGAATCTCATGTCATACCACAATCCAGAGATAACTTTTATTCTCTTTCAGATATATATGACAAATAAATGTATCTAAAATGTATATTTAGATACATTTGACATCAATGGGCTAGTGTCTACCTATTTTATTTTGACTTGGTTTTCACTTAATACATAATAATTTTCATTCTGTGGCATTAATATTATTTTATAATAATTTTAGTGGTTATATAGGATTTCGTAGTATTTAGATATGATATCTTGTTAATTCCTTAGGTATCCAGGAAGTTTATGTATTTTTAATATCATAAATGATTATTCAATGACTATTTTTAAAGCTAAATCTTTATAAATCTTAATGTATATTTCTTTAGGATAAATTTTCAGAAAGGAAATTTCTGGGTAAATAGGTATGAGTTTTTTTAAGAATATTGATTTGCCTTATAATTGTTCCATGTGATTTCTGCACTATGTCACTCTCCAGTTACTAGCATATGAGAGTGCTCATTTCTCTGCCTCTCAAGTACTGGGTCTTAGAATTTAAAAGCACCATTGCCAATTTGAGAGGTGAAAGACTCTTTGCTTATTTTGTTTACATATTTAAAATTAGAAGTCTGCAGTATTTTTCCACTCTGATATCACCTCTTTATTTCTTATGCCTCTACCAAAATAAATCCTATTGATTATTCTCTATTGCCTCCTAAGACCTTATTTTTAATTTTTA
Organism: Propithecus coquereli; assembly: GCF_000956105.1. NCBI lineage: Eukaryota > Metazoa > Chordata > Mammalia > Primates > Indriidae > Propithecus > Propithecus coquereli. The sequence continues at coordinate 3,810,987 of NW_012155618.1, read as the reverse complement.
CTTTCTTTTATTGCTGGCTTATTTTCAACACATAAAATCTATATTCTGGATCTTTCACAATATCATCAGTCATACTTAGTTATATTTTAAGAATAACTTTGGATTGTGGATTTAAAGAAGATATATATATATATAATACATATAGTATGTTCATGAATAATAATAAGTTTAAGATAAGCAAGAGAAGTGAGTCATATGAAAATAATAGTAGGAAAAAAATGAAACTTAGAGGTGAGATCAGTATCAAAACACAGGCTGAACATTGGTATACACATGTCCTAGAAGTGGGCAAATAATTTGAGTTTTTACTTTCTAGAATACATCATGAAGAGGGAGCTTTAATAAATTACATTTGTAAGCCTCACAAAAATGTGTTATTCAAAAGCTGCACAAGTATTATTAAACAGAGAAGTCACCACGCAACACAAAAACATATACTTTGGCCCCCGTGAAGAAAACAATATATAATATTCAATACAATCCGTTTCTTTTCCAAATATAGTCTATAGGCAATACAGCAAGGTTTCACAGGCTATCACTTACTAACCTTAGGAGTCAAAGTCGCAGAGTGCCCAATCCAAAGCCCAGGCTCTCACAGTTGCTCAACTCTGGTGGGTCAATTTTCTCAAGGTTGCTAGCATTGCTCCAAAAGTTTTTCATGGTCAAACCACTTACATGCTGTAAGGGACAAGTGAACTAATTTAGTCACATTGTTTCTGGGATGTTCTAGCTTAAGTCAGAGACAAATTTTATAGAATTGTATATGGAGGGCACCGATTAAGGAAATCAGTTTCCTTAATTGGTGCCCAAGCCCTTCTTATCCGATGTTTATACCCTTTAAATGTAGGTTTCTGAGAAAATCATAAATTTCTTCCCTTTGATATTATTTATTCAACAAATATTTATAGAGTGCCTACAATGTTGCTGGCAAAATGCAGGGGCTGGAGTAAAATAGTAGTAAGTTTGAGATATTCTAAAAGCACATAACTGGGGTCCAAACCTGTGGAGGAAGGTCATAGAAGGCTCCCCCAAGAGATTGACCCTTTAGCTGAGTCAGCCTGAAGGATGAGTCGAGGTGAACCGGTGAGAGGTGAATTCCAGGCAGAGGGAATGCTCTATGAGGAGATCTTGAGCAAGAAGGAACTGACAGAGACCCCAGGTGGCTGCAGTACATGGAGTGAGAGAGGTAGACATTCCATGAGACTGCAGAAGCAGACAGGGACCAGATCACAAGGTCTGTGTCTCAGGCTAAAGATTTCAGACTGTTATGAGCAAAAGAAGCCACTGATACACTATAAACAGAAGCATTTTGTCGTGATACTTATACTGTAAAAACATGAACGTGGTAGCTATGAGGAGACTAGATTGGATGGAGAGGAGACAAGACTGGTTAGTAGGAGCTGAGTTACTGGATCAGAGAGAGAATATGATGGGTTTTGCTAGAGTGGTGGGAATAGAGATAGAGAGAAGTTGATAGATTTTAGATATATCTTGGAAGAAGAATCAAAGCTGTCACTTGGTGAGAGATGCTTGGATTTGGGAAATGAAAGGGCATATCCAGAGTCCCTCAATGTGGTTCTGGCATGAACAAACAGACAGTGGCATTGGCTACTAATTGGAAAGCACTAATGTGGGAGGAAGATGTGGAGATGGTTTAGTTTTGGACATAATTATTTTTGAGAGGCTTTAGATACGTTTGAGTGGAGAGATAGTAAGATATGAAGTGTATGTAGATTATAAAGGTTGAGCATCAGAGATGAGGTACACATGGGGCTTGTGGTGATTAGGAGAAATAAGCTTAACTATGAAAGAGTGTAGAACAAGTACAGAATGAGAACAGAACTAGAGTGAGAGCAGCCTAGGCCTGGGCACAGACTCCTGTGACAGGCATGGCCAGAGGTAAGAGGGAACGAGGAGAGTGTATGATGATGGGTGCAAAGAGAACAGATTTCTCAAGAGTACTGTGGTCAAGAGAGTTAGGAAGATGAAGAATAACCAGGGACCCTTCTCTATAGCAGCATGGAAGTTACTGATGGTTCTAGTAAGAACAGTCTTTGAAAGTTCAAAGTAGGTGAAGGAGTATGTGATTGGTAGGAAGAGGAAACGGCATACATAGATATTCTTTGAGAGATACTTCACCTTGAAATGGAGTCAAGATATTGGAAGGTAGCTTGAGGGGATTGTAGGATTCAAGGAAAGAATTTTTAACATGGGAAATGCAGAGCACATTTGATATCTAAGTGGAAGAATCCAAGAGAGGGTGGCGGGAAACAGAAGGAATAAGAGCTGAGCAAGGTCCCTGAGAGGGTGATAGAGTGCACAAACCAGGTACGAGCCTTTGATGGGAGGAGGAAAACCACTTGTGCACAAAAAAGATGGAGGAGAGACGAGTATAGCTTTGTAAATGTGGTGGAGAGAATTTTAAGGAGCTTCCACCTGTGACTTCTATCCATGCTATGAAGAATGAGACTAAGTAATCTAATAAGTTAGGAAGAGAGAAAGAGGGAGTAGAATTGGAGAAATGAAGGAAATGGAGAAAGTGGGAACAATTGTTTCCAAATACTCCAGAGAGTAATGTTACGTAAATTTGTTTTGCTTCTTCAATTTTTTTTTCTGAATTTGATTTAATATATACTACTTTTAGAAACAAATTTTCTTTGAACTTGAGGGAAAATATAATAACTATTTGGGAAATATTTTTAGTTTTATACT
>NW_012155618.1:3805889-3808225 GCF_000956105.1 Propithecus coquereli | reverse complement strand
TAGACACATGGGTGATTTTTGCATCAGCTGATAAAGCATCATGTATACCTCTCTGGATGCCACCTGGTTTTCTCTTACAGACAATACAAGAGAGTTGTTGTAGGTGTGTCAATCTGCCTGATGCCGGCACAGATCTATGCAATGTCCGTAGTGAACACAATGCAATGGCCATAGTGAACGCACCTTAGTGGTTGGAAAGGGTATACAGCCAATCACCAGACTTTAGCCTTGTTATTAGCAAAGGCCAGTAGGCTTGTTGTAGTGGGAAGTGTCCACCTTCTGAAGTTTTCTTAGCAGAGTCCCAGTAAACTGATTCACTGGAGTATGAAGACTTGGGACAATCTTTGTCATATCAGCTTTTTGGAACTTCTTTTTACTGTTATCGGTCACACATTAGGGCATTCTCTACCTCTACTTCTTTTTCCTTAGTGAAAAGGATGAAGCGATCCCACAGAAACACCTTCTCCAAGTAAATATTTTCTTGGATATGGGCAAGGCAGGCCACCAGAAAAAAAAAAAAAATCTTAAAGATTGTGAAGTAATATCCATAGGCTTGGCAATAAAGACAACTTTGCAATATGCACACCAATAGGTTGACAATCTTGATGTTATCTTGTTCCAGATTCATATTGGCTCAAATCATCATGACTTAGTTCAGGCTTAGCAAAAGCCCTCTTTAGAGCCCGGGATAGGAGTGGATGGCAGGAATTTGTTAGTCTCACTGATTGATTTCCAAATGCAGCTGTCCAAGAGGAACTTTGAAAATTTAGATATTTTGCCATCTCTCTCTGGAGAAGGGATAAATTTCTGGAAGAAAGCTTGGCAACAAGTAGGATTCACAGCCTCACAAGAGCCAGGGGGCCACAGAAAAACAACCATGAGCTCAAAGGCTTTGTTGAGCCTTGGTTTCAGCCTCTCCAGGCACCTCCTTCTGGAAATTTCTTTGCAGTTAATAAGTACTAAAGCAATCAAGGGCTTCTCAGACTCTGTCCTGCTTATTAAGACATTTTCTCTTAGCTCCTAAGCTAGTCTTTTATTTATTTATTTTTCATTATTTCAAAATATTACTGGGGTACAAATGTTTTTGGTTGCAGGGATTTTGTTATGCTTGAATAAGGGATATAAGTGTGCCCATAATACAGATAGTGTTCATTGTACCTGTTAGGTAGGTTTTTGACCATACTCTCCTCTCATCTCCCTTCTGCTTGATTTCCACTAAGTTTTACTTCCCTCTGTGCACATGTGTGCTCATTGGTACATTCCAATTTAATAGTAAGTACATGTGGTGTTTGTTTTTCCATTCTTTAGATATTTCACTTAGGATAATGGTCTCCAGTTCCATCCAAATTGTTGCAAAAGGCCTTAATTCATCCTTCTTCATGGCTGAGTATTATTTCATAGTATACATCTATCACATTTTGTTAATACACTCATAAATAGATGGACAATTGGTTTGATTCCACATATTTGCAATTGTGAATTGTGCTGCAATAAACATTCAAGTGCAGGTGTCTTTTTGATAAAATGAATTTTTTTCCTTTGGGTGAATACCCAGTAGTAGGCTTGCTGGATTAAATGGTAGGTCTACTTTTAGTTCTTTGAGAAATCTCCATACTCTTTTCCATACAAGTTGTACTAATTTACAGTCCCACCAACAGTGTATAAGCATTCCTTTCTCTCTGCATCTACGCCAGCATCTATCGTTTATGGACTTTTAAATAAAAGCCATTCTAACTGGGATAAGGTGATACATCATTATGGTTTTAATTTGAATTTCCCTGATGATTTGTGATGTTAAGCATTTTTTCATATATTTATTGTCCATTTGTTTATCTTCTTTTGAAAAGCTTTTCTTCATGTCTTTTGCTCACTTTTTAATCGGGGTGTTTGGTTTTTTTTTATTGCTGATTTGCTTGTGTTCTTTGTAGATTTTGGTCATTAGCTCTCTATTGGATGTATAGCTTGTAAATATTTTCTCCCATTCTGTAGGCTGTCTATTTTATCTGTTGGTTATTTCCTTAGCTGTGCAAAAGCTTTTTAATTTAAGTCGCATTTATTTATTTTTGTTGTTACTGTAATTGCCATTGGGGTCTTCTTCATAGACTCTTTGCCTAGGTCAATATCTAGAAGAGTTTTCCAACATTTTCTTCTAGCATTCTTATGGTTTCATGCCTTACATTTAAATCTGTGAAAACTCAAAAACATAGAGGAAATGGACAAATTCCTGGAAACACACAACTTCATAAGACTCAATGGGGAAGAAATAGAATTCCTGAACAGACCAATAATGAACAATGAGGTTGAAGCAGTAATAAAAAAGCTTCAAACAAGAAAAA
>NW_012155618.1:3791282-3793884 GCF_000956105.1 Propithecus coquereli | reverse complement strand
TTCTCATGACCTAATCACCCCACAAAGGCCCCACTTCCTAATGCCATCACATAGGGCATTAGGATTTCAATGTGAATTTTGGGGCAACACAAACATTCAATCCATTGAACATTTTATACTACATAAATTGGACAATAAAGAAAACCAGCTTTTGTTTTCTTTTTGCTTTATACATTCAACATATACAAAAGCACTATGAGATGAATCTACCTAACTTTGAAGACATTGTAAACTGGATATTGGATTTCTCATATTCATGTTACTTATTGTTAAATATGTTGTTGGGAATAGGATGTAAAATGGCCATGACACAAAATGGTAGTACTAAGCTTCCTAAAGTCAGAGAAGTTTGCTTCCTCTGTACATACAGCTTCTCACTCCATGAATCCATCCCCAAACTATGTGTTATTGTCACAGAAATCTGTAAACATCCGTACATGTTTCAGTTTGGATATGCCTAGCTGTAAATAACAGAGTATTTAAGTAAAGGTAAGAGTAGGTTCATCTCACATGTAATAGCAATAAATATAAAGAGAAAAGATCAGAGGGTTGATACACCGGCTCAACAATGTCATCAGGACCCAGATTCTCAGAGTCCCTCTGTTCCTCCATCTCCAGAAAGTGGATGCTATCTTCCCTCCAGGTTATGAGATGACCACCACAGCTCCAAGCATCCTACTCTCAGACTGCAGAAAGAAAGGTGCTCAGAGCAAAGGGGCTTTCTCATCTTATTGTTCCTTATCATTTATTTATTTTTGGTCTGTAAGAGGAGGGGAGTGGTGGCTCATGCCTGTAATCCTAGCACTCCGGGAGGCCGAGGTGGGAGGATCACTTGAGGTAAGGAGTTCAAGACCAGCCTTAGCAAGAGTGAGACCCCCATCTCTACTAAACTAACTAAATAAATAAATGTAAAAAATATTTTTGGCCAGTAAGGAAAATATTTTCCCCCTGGCCTTCTATACCCTTCTGGACAGAACCAAATTAAATGCTATATTTTGTATGTGTGTGTTTGCATACTTAATTTTGTGGGTATTATGATGTTTTAACATCTTAAAAAACCTTTCTGGCTGGGAGGGTGGGCAGCTGCTCCTTCTGGGGCTAGAGATAGCAAAGGGTCCAGCTGGGAGCATACCTTTGATTTGCAAACTAGCCAAGCCAATCTAGAGCCACACCTCCTCTGTAGGGCCCATACAGCCCAGGAGTACACCCAGGTGGAAATATTCCAGGTCCATGTACCAGGCAACTAGACCACTCTTATAGCTTAGAGCCCACAGAAATTATCCAACCTAGACAATCCTACACTATTTACACTGTATTATCTCGCTCTTCCCTCAGAATGCCCAGTAAAGGCCTTGGTCCAAGTTTTTCCCTTGTTCCTATTTTCTGCCACTGGACCAAAGCCTGGCACTTGCCCTATGACCCTGAGTAGCATGCAGTGACCCCCTCTTTAGGACCTGTGAGTATGATAAACTTTCTTTCCTTGTGGCTCTCCTATGTCTTTTCTTGTGGCGCCACCTGACTGACCATCAGATTAAAAAAAAACCCAAAAAACAGAGCAAACACCAACCCCCAGATTAATCACTGGTGATGAGAAATGGAGCCTCCAAGACTGATTTAGTCGAATCCTGGTTCAGCTTTGAGGCTGGCCAATAAAACCAGGATCTGCCATTGACAAGGGAGAGGAGGGCTTGATTGAACAGGCAATCAACATTGTCAATACACACTTCTAAATGCACTGTATATTATCAATGTTATCATGCACATTATTTTCACATTTTGATATATCTAAAACTGGAGTGTACCTTGTATACATCACTGGACATTTTTTAATATAATTAACATCTTGTAAATAAATTTGTCTTGCAATTCGTTCCTTAGATTCAATGAAATGTTGAATTACATATCGCTCTGTTGGATTATCTGTTGCCCACTCAGCACTGTCTCCATTCCATTCCACACTCACCTCTATATTTTTGGAGAGAAGCTTGGGAACTGCATTTTCTAGAATCCGTCACTAGCAGGATCCCATGTTAACCCTGTCAGTGAAGGGCATTCTTTGATATTTGATGGGAAAAGAGAAGTCATTATTCTCAGGTGTGTGGGTGTTGGCAGATGGCAAACATGGGGTTTTGTTTGCTGTTATCAGAAATCCTTTTAGGAATCGCCTACTTCTGTGCTGTTGGGAGCTGAGATCATTTATGGTGGCATCCTTGAGATTCCTATACTTTTGATTCCCTGAAAGCCAGCAGTGACCTCCCTGATATTTCTTCCCCCATCCCTCCTGAAGGTTGCATAAGACTCCAAATTCTCTGTATTAAATCTTTTCCCAGAGTGATTTCTGTTCTTCTGACTAAACTTTTAATGGTACAATTTTCTTCTGTTTCAATGTGTCAGTTCCTCTTTATGGGAAAGAACATGAAAGATTATCTTCCTCTGTGCTAACATGGTTTAGCCTTCATCTCTCCTAAGAAGGGTGTAAGCTGGAGTGGGCATTTGTCTAGAAGCAGGTGTGGCCTAAAATAGTGCTCAGCACCCCTGTGTGAGTGTGTGTGCATGTAGGTGCCAAAACAGTCCCACCTGCACCTATTATTTGAGTCACTGC
>NW_012155618.1:3777833-3779368 GCF_000956105.1 Propithecus coquereli | reverse complement strand
GAAAATGATCAAAGGGATATGAGTGGTGCCACCCATATGGAAATAATGCAGGGAGCATCACACTCAGTAAGCTTTCTGAAACTGCGAATCATTAGCTTTCAGAAATGGCTGGATTAGGTGACTGAAAAGCAAACGTGAAACCATATTAAATAAGTGAGCCATGTATTTCCTTCTAAGATAACTTTCATATCTTTCTAGGGGAGGCCAGACTAAATTAAAAACTAGAAGAAGAAAAAGAAGAAGAAGAAGATGAAGAAGAGGAGGAGGAGAAGAAGGGGGAGGAAAACAAGGATGATAAATAGCAACCCTGATCTCTGAAGCTGGAGCTTTACCAAATTCAGAGAAAAATACAACTTCCCGTGGTACAGATTTCTCCAGGTTACTGACTAAATGGGTTGGTAATAAAATCTTCTATCAATCTTCTCTGTACTTTAGCTCTGAGTGGAGAAATCTAAGAGTATTTAAGTGCAAGCACCATGTTTGAGGAAACAAACCAAGATCAGTAGAACCTAAGTAATAAATATTGGGAAACAAATGAGACAAAGTTGATACCATACAGAATGTAAGTCAGCCTGGGGAGGCAGAGTTACATTTCTGCCATAGAATGCTTGCCTAATTTCATGCCTGTGTCCCTTTTTTTAAGCCTCACCAGCACTTCAGAGTAAGGTTTGTTAGATGCTGGAATCTACTGATCAGGAAAATAGTTGGCTCTTCAGCATGAAGATCTTAAAAACATGCTCAATTCACCCGACTGGGGCAGCGCTGTTCTGTAAACTGGTAAGAAGAAAGGGGGTCCACAGGAGTTTCTTTTAAAAAAAATAATTGCTAACCTGCAAGTGATTTTCACATTCACAGGCCTGGTCTCATACAGAATCACCTGCAGTGTGAAATTATTAGGTCTTACGAAATTCATCTTCTGGCCAGTTCTCAAATATGGCATGTTTTTCATACCATGATCACTTTTGATATTCTCTTCCCCGTGCAGATGACCTTTTTCCTGACAAAGTACCTACACTTTCTCCAAGACTAAGAACCTGACCATGTCCAACTTCCCCAGGGAGAGTGAGTTGCTTTCTCTTCAAAGTGTTTCTATACTTCTCCTGCATCATTTTTCACATCTCAGGACCATGGTGTACTTATATTCAGGTCTCTGTTGTTGGGCTGTGAATACTGCCAGGGTAAGCTCCGTGTTATTCTGTTTCCATTAACATATAAAAGAAATCTGAACACATTGAAGGTGTTTGCTGTTGAAATAATGAATTTCGAAAAATTTATCTTTACCTTAGACTTTCCGTCTCTATATTAAAACTTTATGGTCTGTCAAAATGTCGATTTCCTCAAAGAATGATGAATAGGTAGAGGTTTTTTTTCTTTTGTTCATTTCTAATATGAATGGGTATCAGAATGTGTTTTGAGAGTAAGTTTTGATACAGGAAAATTGGTAAGAGGACGAGGGCACTGTGTAGCAGTGAAGTGGGAAGCGAAGAGCACTAGAGAACAAGGAGACAAAGGGCAGCAAAGATAACACAATAAAC
>NW_012155618.1:3762661-3777498 GCF_000956105.1 Propithecus coquereli | reverse complement strand
AAAAATATAGCATGTGTAACATGCTATTACCTACTTTTAAACTAGAAGAGAACAACTTTCCAGGTATTCCAAAGGTATTTTGGAATTTATCAACATGCTTGCTGGGAAATGTCCAATAACATTTGACTTTAGGACCCCAAATACAACGACTTCACCCTGGAGTAATACTAAGCTCCTCTAGCCCTACATATTAATACCAGTGCTGTGAGAGCTATCTGCAGCTGTGGGGGCTTTGGAATGCTGACTCATGCTGGGTTTGCTTCCCCTAACTCACTTTTCATTCCCCCTCCAGGGGTGTGATTTAGCACAAAGCAGAGTATCTTCAGGGTGAGCAATTTTCCTCCTCTGCCTGACCTCAAGTGGTGGCCTTCTGCTGCCTGCCCATCCAAGCACAGATCTTTCCCATCCTTCTCATTCGTCATTTTCTTTCCTTCTAGCGCTATTTTTTGGCTGGTTAACTTAGCTTTAAACAGGGCCCCTCTGATGTACAACCTTATTTGGCTACAGTAGATCCCCAGAAAACTCATAAATCCATTTTCATTGTGCCTGAGGCACTAAGTCTTTCAGAGAATCCCTTGATAGGCAGTAGCACATGGGGGATAAGCTAACATTTATTTAGCCTGCAGCATTGAAAAATCCTCAGAAACAGAAACTTTTAAAGAACAAAAATGGCAAGTAACAACACCGAAAAAAATCTGACCCCTTATGGTCAGGCGTTTTACTTAATTTTTTTTTTTTTTTTTAATCCATGAACCCACAACTCGATGAAAATACCATATTGAAAATGTTATTCCCTTCATGCTTCAACTTTAATATTTTCAGAAGAGCTGTAGTCAGCATATACGTCACACTGGGTTTTTAATCTAGCAAACTCATTTTTACGTGGGTCACTCCAGGGAGCATCAGAGTCTTGTGCCAACAGTCAACGAGGTCGTTTATACCACATCCCTGTGTATAGAGAGTTGTATGGCCAATCTTATTTAGAGGTGGGGAAAATCCAGCTCTGATTCACACAGCAATGTTGGTGAGGGGGCTCAGAGTGTCAGGTGTGAATATGGGCTCTGGGGCTGCCATTCATGCGTTTCTGTAGTGGGATACTGACATGCCTTGATAGAAAAGATCGATGGTTACAGATAACAGTCAGATAGATATTAGCTATATTCCAGACAGCATTCTAAGTACTCATTTAATTGTAACAACTGTCCTATGATATAGATATATTCTTACTCCCACTTGGCAATAAGAAAACCAAGACATTCTGAGTTGAACCATTTACCCACAGTCACACAGCTAGTAAACAGTGAGCTTTCTCTTATGTTGGACAGAGAATTTGTTTGTTTGGTCCTATTTTATTTTAAATCAGGCAAATCTCTTCCAGCAGGATCTGGAGACAAAACTACATCTTATCTGTGAGAGATTGTGCCTGGCTTCCACCATGGTAGCTGTTAGGGTTTTTGGATTGTTTTCTTCCCCATTGTGGAAAATCAGAATCTTTATAATCACAATTATTTCGTGATACCGTGACTCTGAGTGATTGAGGAACTGGCTTTGATCGTTATTCGATTCTCACTTTTAGGTCAGAGCCCAAGCAGAATGAGATTGATGACGGATTTAATTATTTTGGTGCAAGATCTGAAAAGGAGGCCAGCAGCTCTTTGAGCCCACATTCAGTTCGATCTTTTGGGGTCACATTGTTTGTGGGGTGTGTTGCTGTTAGAGTCCTTCATTTCGCTCCCTTCTTCAGGGGCTGGGGAAAAGAAGTTGCACACTGCCTGGCACCTTCGCTGTGTGGTAGCTGGCATTTCACAGCCCGACAGCCCCTGTGACAGGGCACATCAGGCCTCCACTGGGAAAGCCTTAGTTGAAGGATCTGGCAACTGCTATCCAACGTTGTTAGACATTTTCTTTAACAGTTCAAGGCAACCAGAAAAAAAACCCTGAAACACCATGAAAGCCTTTCACACTAAGAGTGATAAGAAACACTTTCTCCCAAGAATCCTCAGAATTTATTGCTCTGGTCATCATTCAGTTGACAACATGTTATGGGCTGTAGCTCCATAAAATGGACTTCTTTGCTGTAAGATGCAATTTTTATTCCACCTTCCCCCACCATGGCTTTTGACCAACCCACATCTATTTTAATAGATTACAAATAATATTCTTATTTTGGTAATGCGATTTCCTGTGAAATGTGCTGCATAGAGATGCAAGGGGCAACTAAACAATTATGCACTTCCTTTGCTTTCTGAATAGAGTTTGAGTAGAAAGACAAATCACACTCCTTCAACTGAAAGAGGAATGAGAGCAAAGAAAAGACAGGCAGAGAGAGATTTCCTCAGCACATACATCACTGCTGAGTCAGACAGGCTTGGGAACAAACGCCCTTCAACCTAAGGACGTTTAGCATTTTGGGGCCTTGTACAAAACAATTTCCTATCCAGGGGAAATCTAATGAGTGCTCAGGGAAGCAGAGGTAACCAGGGAGAGATAGTGCCTCTAAAAGGCAGTAATTTTACTCAAAGAGATGTTGCCATTCCTTCACAGGAATTAAATTAAGAGCTATATTTATAGAATCTCCAAGGTATGAGTCTACAGAAAAGAAAATGAACTTACTTTACTCTTGAACAGAGTGGAAGGCATTAATCAGAAATGCATTAATGGCAAAATCCATTTTTAACTGCTTGTTGCTCTAAATTCACGGCAGCATCCTGCATGACAAGTGGCCTGCAGTATTCTGATTGCCTGCTGACTAGTGATGGGGGCTGGTGGCTCCCTGCCCCTCAAACCTCTCCACCCCCTTCTCTGCATTAGCACAGACCCCTGGTGGTCCCCTGTTCAGATGGCTGCAGCCCAAGGTCTGGCTAGAATTGTAACTGCCAGATTGTTGATAAAGCAATTCGATCTAAGGTCCATTAAGAAATTGGTACATTTAGGTAGTATGCTGCACAGAAGGCAGGTTTGGAGTGGAAAGTGGACAGGGCTGGCCATGGGAAAGCCTCAGCTTCATCAATTAATAGCTCTTAACCTTAGGACAGATGCTTTATCTTTCTGAGCTTTCATTTCCTCATCTGTAAAATGTGGATAATAACATCAACACTGAATGCCATTGTGCCGTTGTGCAAGCATATAAAGTTCCCAGCCTAGGACCCAGCAGGTGCTACGTGCTCAGCCTCATACCAGTTCTCTCATCTTTCGCTTAATTGTGATATTCCTTCCAGGAAAACTTGCTTTTTAAAAGAGAATTGAGGGTAAACACAGTCCTTTCCTCATGAACATTCACCTCTAATTATGGCTCTCTGAGCGTCATGACAATTCCAGAGTCCCTTGGAGAGCAACGGAGTCTACTGGCAATATTAGCATGTCCTGGTGCTAAGGGCATGGGGAAGGGGCTCTGCAAGGGGCTCTTCCTGGACTCACATCTCAACTCTTCCATTTATTAATACTTGTATGAGCTTGGTTAGCAGATTTTTAACATTTCTGAGCCCTGGTATCTTCAAATTTCTTCAACTGTAAAATAGGGATAACAATACTTTTTTTTTTTGGCATATTTGCTAAGATTTATTGGCAGACTTGCAATGTTTCAGGCCCTCTTCTAGGCTTCTCAGCTGTTCTATTGAATATTTACTCATCACAATATCCTACTAGATATCTTCTTTAAAATCATCCCTTGTCATACAAGGAACAGAGGGCAGAGCCAGAACCTCAACTTAAGCAGTCCCACTTCAGAGACCATGGTTTTAACAATCACACTGCCTCTCCTCAAACATTTGGTACATAAGTGGCCCCCAAAGATGTTATATTGTTTCCTTCCCATAGATGCTATACCTCATCATGAAGACTAGCTGACAAATGCCTCTGGGTGCTAAGAAGAACTCTTGCCTCTCCTAAGCTGTACCTGGCTGGTGCTGTCCACAACCACCTGGGGAAGGGAAGAGCAGAATCATTTGCAGGATCCCTTCCATCCTTGAACCAAGGATAGGACTCAGAAGGGGTTGAAAATGGCCTTAGGGTTGGTCTTAAACCTAATATAAAATTGGCCAAAAACTGCCCTCACACTGAGACTCTCACACTTTTCTCCTGTTGCATCTCATAAATCCTGGGGAAATGTTGTTGACTGAGGTTTTTGAGAGGAGAAAGATTTTTTGCTGCTAAGCAACTCAGTGCTCATGTCACAGAACAGAACTTATCCAGAGCTTATCTAAATCCTCATGGGGTCAGAAAACTCATTGTAAGGTCTGGTCTCCAGAGAGTCCAGTAATTGGTGACTTTGGCTAAATCTGAAACATCATCAGAAAGGGCTCTGCTCCTAGGCAGCTGTCTGTTATTAAATCCCATACACTACAGGCTCTCTCTGTCAAAATTTTCTGTCCATGTAAAAAGAATTAGATTGGGAGAAAAGTTGGAATTAGTGTAATGACATGGGATAGGAGACCTTGGCTTGGAAAAGGTCTTCCTATTGCTTAGATGGTTGTCAAAGATCAGCAAATCCTCTCTCTTTCTAACCTGTCATTATATCAGTAATTATTTTATCCAAGACTCATAATAATCAGGCAATAATAATAAGGCAAAACTATTTGACTAGAATAATAGCAGTAGAGAGCAGTACCTTTTTACAATAAAGGAATGTTGAAGAATGTTTTATATACATCTCAAATAGCCCTTTTGTTAAACTCAGATACCTTTGGGAAAAGACCACCCATGAATATTAACCAGCTAACAGGAACAGATAATATTAATCATTTAGTACCTCTCTGATTTCAAGTCCTCACTGAAATGGATCAAATAAATGGCTGGGGTGGGGGCTTGTGGCTTTTAGGAGGGCACGAAATCGTGCTGAAGTAAATACTTCTTTTTTTCATTTCTTTTTTCTTTGGAAGTGATGGTTTGAAAGTGTCTTCTGATGGTAACTCATAGTAATGTGTCATTTTCTTCTTAGCGGTTGAAACCCTAGTTTTTATGACAACCTTTCAAAGTGGCTTACTCGGGTGTTCCTAACAGTCTGTTTCATCCTGCTATGGAGATTATGCAAGAACTCTAAGCACTTTGCAAACATTAATTAACCAAGCCTGCATAGGTAAGGATTACTACATCCCAGTATTCTTGCAGGGAAAAAGTAACTGTCTCCAGATTTTATTGGCACTTTTCTTTTAACTATAGACATTGGTATTCATTTAAAATATACATATATATGTAATTTCTTACTTTATTGGAATGTTATCTCTTTAACATAAAATGAAATTGTTCTTTTAAAGCAGTTCACTTTTAAGGTGGCAAATTAATTTAAAATTCCTTATATCTCAAGTAGATATTTAAGAGTAACTTCTCTGCATAAATTTGTTTAGTTAAATCACATCTTTCTTTTCTTAGACACAGTTTATGTGTCATTTTAATTGGATTACTTTTAAATTACTTCAAGATAGCAACTTCTGGGTGTTTTGTCCAATGTTTGGTAAATACATAGGAGACATTAATACAAAAAAGACTTTTCCCTTAGCCTGGTCAGATACACCAGAAATTTTCTATCACTTTTGTAATTTGAGGGTGAAAGAAAGACTGTGTACAGACCTACACTATGATAAATCATCTTCGAATAGACATTTTTGTGTCAGGTGATGGAAAATTTAACTTTAAAAACTATCATAGCTTGAAAAGCCATAACCTAATAAAGAAAGAAGTATAACTCGCAACTAAAACAAAGCATGCTGTATGAGACCCTGAGATGCCTTTGTAATATATTTGTGCTTAGTTATCCTCAAGAGTGGAATAAAATCTCCAAATTTGATGACATTTAATAACATCTCTAATCTAACCTAAAGCAGGTACAGTGTAGGTATTTGAATAACTATGCTGAAAAGTTAGTTTTCTTTCCTGTATTTTAGCAACTTCTCTGAGACAAGATGATTTACTCAAGTTCCCGGGTGAGACAATCAGAGCAAGTGATTCATTTCCAAAGTGCCAGAACGAGCTTGTGTGCTACTTTGGAAGAGAATATTGCATGAAATGGGTTTTTTTATGGTGTCTCTAAGAAATAATGCTACTTCTCAGATTTGCTCTATTTAGATTTGGTCTCATGATATCTCATGGCTCAAGATTATTACTGGGTACTCTAATAAAAGTGCCAGATATTCAAATATGCTTTTCTCTTCCTAAGATAAGGAATATGAAGGTAGAATGCACTGGCCCTGTGATGATTTAGTCAAATGTTGATTTTTTTGATTATTCTTAGTAATACCTTACAAAATATTTTGTTGCTTGCCCTTGAGCTCATGTGAGGTCAACTTCTTCTAAAATAGCCTCTAGGTAACAGAAAGCAAGATCTTTCATCAAAGAAAAAAAAAATGATAAAAGAAAGATGTGTGTATAAGAAACATTAAAGAGATTACCTTAAGATATTGTTGATAAAAGCATAGTTTGGACCATCTATACAAGTAGAATCTGCAATCATCACTATCATAATTTGTTCCTAGGAAGAGGATATTGTTTGATAATTCCTACAACGAGCCTTCCTGTTTTTGCTCAGCAGGATTATCCACAACAACAGAGAGCATTTATCAAAGAAGCTGTTGTGAAACATTCATCAGAAGGGAGTTTCTCCAGAGGCAGGAGGAACATAATCTACAAAGCAAGACCTGAATTTATTTTCTGATTTTCCCATTTATTGGCTGAGTAGCCTTGGAATATGACTTAACCTCACTAAGCCTTGGTTGGTATTAACACTTTGGTAAAATGGGATCATTTATGACACTTACTGGAGTAGATGCTTTGCTATCATGCCCAGATACCTTTTACCTGGCTCTGCCCCTTCCATCAGGTTCTATTAGGGTTCGTGCTAATGGTTCACAGCTGGCCTTTCTCCAGA
The DNA here is from genome assembly GCF_000956105.1 of Propithecus coquereli. NCBI lineage: Eukaryota > Metazoa > Chordata > Mammalia > Primates > Indriidae > Propithecus > Propithecus coquereli. The sequence goes on along the minus strand of NW_012155618.1, from coordinate 3,770,639 downwards.
TAACACCCTTGGCAGATGAGAGCCACCTCACCCAAAATGCCTAAAAGTTTGCATCTGCTGCTCCCAGTGCCAGATACACAGCCAATAACTGACTAATATAGAGGCACAAAAGCCTGGCCCCTTTGTCTAAATGTGGGGCGACTCTGTGAGATTGGTCACACTCCAGAGCTGTCTATGAGATTAGGCTGGGCATACTTTAGCTGAAACCATAACTTTGCTTGGCTTCTCCCCCTCAGATATCTTGATTCCTTCATATTCTCTGCATTTCTTTTCAGAGCCCCACTTTAACAAGTCACTTGCACAAGAGTCCCATCTTATGCTCTGCTTTTAGAGAACTCTACCTCATGAGATGTTGTCAGAATCAAAGAGATGATATATGTGAAAGCACATTCAAAATCACAAAGTTACACAGGAAAACATGCTATTGGAGGGCAATGGGTATCTTTTATGATTTTTCTGTGTTTATAAGACTTTACTTAATTTCTCATATTTCTATCATAAAATTAATCCAAGAATTTCTTATCACAATTTGCAAAGGAAATATTAGTACATATCTAAAATCAATTTTTCAAGGGATTTTTTTACAACTTTGCTAGAAAGCAGACCATGTGGCTGCTAAGTCTATAAACTATTATTATCCCTTCTTGGTTGCCAAAGTATTATCATGATCACTGTTACCATAAAAATAAAAATGGCAATGAGTTGTAGTAGAAGAAACACAGCTCATAACTACATTTTAAAACCATCTTCTCTCATACTTGACATGTATGTATTGCTTTATTCCAGACCAAGGCACACTCTGACTTAGAGCCCTTGACTAAAGACAGAAAGGTCATGTTTTAGGTGGAGAGCCCACTACATAATTCTAAATGAGAAAACTAATTCTCAACATTATCAATTTTCAAGAGGCATTTATTGGTTGTCTAGGTTCTGGGCTAGATGCTGAGGTTGTCCCATTCTCTACTTCAAGGAATTTACATGCCCATGAGGGATGATGGACTCTCAAATCATTAATTACAATAAAATATGAAAAGCTGAATTGTAGAAATAAGATATTTTACTATGAGGGCAAAGTAGCAATAAGCTGTTAAATATCACACAGACATTTACTGACTATAGTGGGTTGAATAATGGGCTCCAAAAATGTATGTCCACCTGCAACCTCAGAATGTGACCTTATTTGGAAATATGGTCTTGGCAGATATAATTAGTTAAGTTAGAATAAGGGCATCCTGGATCAGGTTGAGCCCTAAATCCAATGGCTGGTGTCTTTGTAAGGAGAGGAGAGGACACACAGACAGAGACAGACAGAGACACACGGGGAAGAAGGCTATGTGATGACCAAGGCAGAGATTGGATGCAAACCAGGGAAAGCCAAGGATTGCCGGAAACCACCAGAAGCAAGGAGAAAGGCATGGGACAGATTATCCTTGGAGCCTCCAGAGGCAACCAACCTTGCCAACACCTTGATTTCAGGCTTTTGGCCTCCTTAACTGTGAGAGAATAAAGTTCTCATGTTTTAAACTATTCGGTTTGTGCTAATTTGTTGTGGCAGAACTAAGAAACAAATATATTAATTCTATGTTCTCCATTCTAGAATATGATTCCTTCTTTTTGTTCCTGCTAACTCTATTCTAACTTTGGGTCTTTGCTCAGATGTCTATTTGGAAAACTCCAAGAAGTCTTCTCTGATCCTCTTAAATCTTGATTCAGTATCTCTTTTATGTGTTGCTATAGAGCCCTGTGCTTCCTCCTTTTTAGTTAGAGTCAGACTCTGTTATAATTCTTCAGGAATAGACAAATGAAGAAATCTTTATCTCTATCTGGGACTGAGAATAGCAGAACTAACTGCCTTGTATGCATCTAGGGTTGTTTATGTCCAAATCTGTATAACTTTATGTGCTGGTTTTCATTGTTATTCATCAAATCCTTGGTGCCTCATGAGATCCTGGCACATGGTAGATGTTTTATAATTATTTGTAAAATAAATAAATGGCAGAGAGACAGAGCAGACTATAAGATTTCTGCGTTCTATGGAATTGTTCCCCCTAAAACTCTTCTCTTTTGATGTTTCCTACTTTTTTTTTTTTTTTGGCTAAGAGGTTGTTGACAGCACTTACCAGTTGCCAAGAAATTCATTACCAAGAACCAGCTAAAATCAAGAGACTTTAAGCAAGCCACCTTTGATGGTACCAAAGCAAGATACTTCCCTAAGAGCTTACCAAGAAGCAGCAGATCTGGCCCTCACAACACCAGTCACCACACCAAACCCTACCAATATTTCCCAATCAATATTAGGGAGAGGTGAGTCTAGAGAGAAAGGAAAAGTCAGAATAATTGGATTCTTGGATTTATGGAGAATGTAGTATTTATGGTAAGGTGAGATTTTTCTCTCCTCTCCAAGAGGTAGAAAGTAGCTTCATCCAAAGCCAAGCCAAGAAGAGAAAAGCAGCCAAGAACTTTAGGCAAAGAAACTGAGGGTGCTTTCAAGAAGGGAAAAAATAGGCATTTATTTTCATTCTAAAGCATCCTTAATCATTCATTTTTCTGGTTTTAGGCATTCTTCCTTTTAAATTGAGATACAATTTACACATAGTGAAATACATAGAGTGCGGTTCAATGTGCTTTGACCAACACATATCCCTGTGTAACCTGAACCTCTATCAAGATGCAGTTCCTAAATATTCTTAAACAGCAAACTTCCTGACTTGGCTTGAGCAGGAGGCAATTGGCAAGAGATGCTCGAGTGGAGCTATGCACTACACCATTTGGCATGCAAGGATATGTATGGTAAATAATGCCTAGTAGCTGGGATTGAATAGTCTTGCTGAGCCTCACTCAGGGGAGCTCTCTTCCGGTCAAGGGAACCTCAGCACAGGGGGTTATGGGGCAATCACCAATGGTGGAAACAGAGAGGAGGAGATGGAGAGGTCTGGTTGTAGTTGAGTGTCCTAGGCAGGGAACTGGGCAGCAGGAAGCTCCCACAGGGCCTCTGAAAGACACACACACACACACATGCACATGCACATGCACACGTACATATACAACAAGTGAGACAGCATTTGAATGGCTGCACACAGCCAGTATTAATGGCCAGTCAGTGCTGCCCAGATACAAGGAAAGCCATCAGACAGAGGACAGCTATGAATTGAGACATTTGTCCTGTTTCCTCTTCCTCTTTCCTGTCTCAAAATGCCAGAGGAGCCAGCCATTGCAGAGAAGTGGAAGAAGGCTTCTCAGAGCTAGACTGTACAACTTTTCTGGGGGAAGGGAAAAAGATGAGATTTAAATTGATTTGTGATTGAAGTTGGAAATTAAACTGAACTTGTTGTAGCTGAAAGAGATGAAATTATAGGATTTTCCCAAGTTGTTAAATGACAGGAAAAAATGATTCAACAAAACATGGTTGAATATAAGGACCAAAGAAAAATAGAACAAGTTCATGTTTATACTCTCACAGAATTTGAGGCTTTTCAATAGATCAGTTACATGTGAAAACGATAGCTCCAAGCCTGTGGATTGTAGACCCCTGGGGATGAGCAAAGGTGACTCTAGGTTACTCCAAGTTATTGCAAGAGGTTTCCCAAGCACTGTAGCAAAGAAACATGGTCTCCTGCAATAAATAATATCTTACCAAGACAGGTAAAATCCTCTCTCAATGGGTATTTATTCGGTTTTGGTTAGTAAGTACAGATTTATTTATGAAAGTGTTAATGAATTCTTAGTACATTTTTATTATATATACTCTAAGTCGCAGGCTATTTTTAATATGAGAAAAAAAATTGTTGTCAGCAAAAATGATTCCAAACTATTACAGGATGTGGTAGATTTAAGTAGTCTCCCGTATCTAAGCCAACTTGGAGATTGTAAGATACTAACCCCACATCACAGCCATTAGTTACTTTTTAGCAGCATAACTCCCTAGCACCTTCCTATTTGTGGAGTCACCAGGAAGCTATCTTGGGAGGAGATAGGACCTTGTCTCCATTTCCAGGAGTTGAAAGCATTATGTATTCCTTCTCCAACTCCCTGAAAGTGGCTTGCTCTTGGGAATGGGCTTGTTGAATTGAATGCTTCTTCCTAGCACTTTGTATTTTGGGACATGAGCAAACATATTGGGACTACTAGAGTATTAGAGTATTAGTGGTGGTGTGGCAGGAGAGAGTCAGCGATAGTACTAGTTTCTGGGGGCTGTCATAGCAAAGTGCCACAAAGTGGGTGGCTTAAGCAACAAAAATTTATTGTCTCGGAGGCAAAATGTCTGAGATCAAGGTATCTGTCAGGATTGGTTCCTTTTGAAGCCTGTGAAAAAAAGCTGTTTAATGCCTCTCCCCAAGCTTCTGGTGGTTTGCTGGCAATCTCTGGCAGTTCTTGGCTTGTAGAGAAGCATCTCAATCTCTGCCTTCATCTGCACGTGGTGTTTTCCCTGTGTGCATGTGTCTCTGAGTCCAAATTTCCTCTTTTATAAGGACACCAATCATATTGGATGAAGACCCACTCCATTATGATCTCATCTTAACTTATTATATCTGCAACAACCCTGTTTCCAAATAAGCTCAAGTTCTGAGGCACTGGAGGATAGGACTTCGATATATGAATTTTTGGAGGACATGATTCAATTCTTCACAGAAGAGGTGTTTAGAGAAGACTGCATAGGAGTGGTGTCTTCACCACACACCTGTCCGATGGTGTCATCCCAGTTGCTCCCTCACTGCCCAGTCTCTCTTGGTTTCTGCTCATTTTCTACATCTGGTTTTCCAGTCTTTCCACTGATTTCCATTCTTGATAATGTCAATGGACATATTTTGTTTCTCCTGTTTGCCATTAAGAGCCTTGATTGAGACACTGGACTCAACCAAAGAAGCCTCCACATTTTTTAAAAGTTACATTTATAAAAGGCAGAATATTTCTCTAAGGTTCCAAAAATATTGTATTATTATATACCATTGCCTATTTTTTAACTAAAAAAGTGTGAGAGGAAATTTTATGGTAATTTCTTTCTCTAAGGAATAGAAAGATACAATATCATGTAGGTCAGTAGTCCTGAATAAATGAACATAATAAAACCACTTACTTTAGAACATAAAGGTTTACTTTTATATGATATCTTTTGTAGAGATAGTGACCATTATAAAAAACAATTAAAAATGGATCTTTTGAAAAGTTAATGATTTTTATCATAGGCAATTTGGTTAAGTTTGTGGGTGCAAAGGACACCATTGAATAATTTTTTTTTATTTCCTGCAGAACCCAGAAGATGTAAAAAAAACAATAGCAGGTGGAGACCATTTTAGTTATTTTCTATAAAAATGAAAATATCACAGACACTTGAGGTTGAGGAAGTAATAGGAATTCATGTAGGTGAATAAGGATAAAATTGCTGTAGCTGTTATTTTTCTGTGTAATTACTGATGGGAGGACTTGGATGTCAGCAGCTGTTACTGAACTTCCTTTGGGAGTTTTAATCAACAGTATGCATGATATACCCAACACAGCACTCCCTAAGACTTCCTTCATTAATAGAAATATGTGTAATATAACCTAGAATAAGAGATGTATTCTTCTGTGTTACCCAGACAGCAAATCATAATTTAAAAGCAATATAGATAAACTAGATAGTAGTCCATCCAGGAGAGTTCCCAAGAAGAGGGAAGATTGTGCCTCCAGAACATTGTCACATTAAAAAATGGAGCCTACTCTCCTCCTTTCTTCTTTCTCTCTCTATTCCTACTGTTTTAAACATACAGTTAGTATTATTTTGTGGTCAGGGTCATTCTTTTGTGATACTTACATTCTGCTGTTCTCCTCTTCCCCTTTTCATGTGTTATCTTTGTTCTGCCAGCAATTAATAATTAGACATACTCCAATGGATGATTATATATTAAGAAAAAGAAAATTGAATATATATTTGCTAAAGGTTTTATTTCCAAACTAGTATCAGAACCAAAAAAAAAAAAAGGGCTTTTCTGACTGAAGTTACAGTGATTGTCATGGCTTTATGGGTGTGTGCCTTGTGCCCACATTCAGAAGAATCCCACATGTGCTGTCACCATCTTGGAATTCTTAATAATTTCTGAAAGGGACCCCACATGCTCAACTAGCATTACCCTAGCAAAGTATGTGTCCAGTTCTGGAGACTTGACTTTGTCTAGACAAGAGTGGTGTGCCACACTGGGCCCATTTAGGGCCAAATATGCAAAGGGGATCACCTTGGTGAGAAAGTCACAATTTGCATGTTACCAACCACTTCACCTTTATCAGCTAGGTGGCTTCTTTGTCATTCTCCTGAACTCACTTATGAACAAGATCTTTGCATTATACTCTATGTCTTATACTTTCCCTAGCAACATGCCATCCACATAGTCATCTATCAAAAATATTTTCGTCACTTTGCATAAAAGATGATAACATTTAATTGATTCCAATTGAATTGATTTGTGTGCCTTGCTAAAATATATAAATGATGCATAAAAAATAAATAATAAAGGGATACAAGAAAGGGATATAAATGCACTGGAATAGACAAATGGAGGAGGAAAATAGGGAAAGCAAAATAATGAAACAAGAAAAGAAGAAGCTTGGAGATAGATTGATGAATGGATGGATGGATAGATGGATGGATGGGTGAAATGTAGCCCAGAGTCTTGGCTACTCTGAAACGTGAGGGATAAATGGATGCATCTGGCATGCCTCAATTTTTGGCAGCATTTTTTTTAGTGAAAAAAGAGTTAGGCAGATAATGAAAAGTCACAGAAAATGACAGACTCTGTAAATAACCTCAGCAGCCACAAACAAGAGACAGTGTTTAAATAAGTAAATGGAGGACAGCTGGTCATGATTTGGTGGTAATAAGGGCCCACATCAGTGAACATGCCAGATTTTTTCAGCTGAAGTCATGCATACAGAGGACAATCATCTTTAGTAGTTAAAAAACAATTATTGACTTTTTTAGTTTGTTTTTGAATTTAAGGAAGCCTTTTCTACTGTCTATTCATTTTGAAATTTAAAGAACAGAGAGGAAAGGACAACACATATCGGAACCCCTGTACTTCTTATGCCAGTTTCAATCTTTATAGACCATTATTTAAATGTCTTAGTTTTCAACAGCCTGTGAATACAAAAACGCATTACTACTTAAGCCTACATCTAAATCCTTCTAAGTGCTCATCGTTTTGAAGATAGAGTCCTGTTCCTGCAAGAGTTACCTATCCCCAAGTTATTTTTTATAATCCCCAAAGTCATCTGAAGTACGTGCACCACTAAGTCCTCCCATCCTTTGTATAAGTTAGGCAGGCAGGTCCTGGCCACTAGCCACCTACGTATTAATAGCAGCCAGCTCCACGCTAGTTGCTAGAGACATTTGCCCCTGTTACCAGAGGCTTGCTAGTAATTGTGCAGGAGACATATCGTAGCTCTATTATTCACCTCAGAATTACTATTTCCTGGAATTACAACTTCTGAAGTTCAAATAGTTTGTATATGTATCATCTATGGATACTGTTAAATGCAGATTCGGATTCAGCCAGTCTGGAGTGGGGCTTGAGATTGTTTTCCTTCTAAACAAGCCGCCAGGTATTGCTGATGCTGCTGGGCCATGGACCACACTGTGGATTTCAAGGTATCAAAGCACTTTTTCTCAAAATGCAGTCTTTGTATCACTCAACAATCAATCACCACGGATTTTTTTTTTTTTTTTTGCTGTAGACTCCTCTGCCTTTGTTCCTATTGAATCAGTATTTCTGGGGCTAAGAACCCAGAAATCTGTATTTTTAATAATCTTCTTTGGGCAATTCCTGTGTAACCAGCAGCCTGGTATACAGACACTGTGGCTTTGCCACTCAAGCAGTTACTTACAAAACTAAAAATAAAATTCTCCTTCCTTACATCTTTAATAAGTGGGCAGCATGGAAGAGGCCCCAGGGCCAGATAACTTGGACTCAACTTTCAGAATTTAGAACTCTTTCACAAATACAGGTTT
>NW_012155618.1:3760112-3762254 GCF_000956105.1 Propithecus coquereli | reverse complement strand
AATGGATGCATCTGGCATGCCTCAATTTTTGGCAGCATTTTTTTTAGTGAAAAAAGAGTTAGGCAGATAATGAAAAGTCACAGAAAATGACAGACTCTGTAAATAACCTCAGCAGCCACAAACAAGAGACAGTGTTTAGATAAGTAAATGGAGGACAGCTGGTCATGATTTGGTGGTAATAAGGGCCCACATCAGTGAACATGCCAGATTTTTTCAGCTGAAGTCATGCATACAGAGGACAATCATCTTTAGTAGTTAAAAAACAATTATTGACTTTTTTAGTTTGTTTTTGAATTTAAGGAAGCCTTTTCTACTGTCTATTCATTTTGAAATTTAAAGAACAGAGAGGAAAGGACAACACATATAGGAACCCCTGTACTTCTTATGCCAGTTTCAATCTTTATAAACCATTATTTAAATGTCTTAGTTTTCAACAGCCTGTGAATACAAAAACGCATTACTACTTAAGCCTACATCTAAATCCTTCTAAGCTCTCATCTTTTTGAAGATAGAGTCCTGTTCCTGCAAGAGTTACCTATCCCCAAGTTATTTTTTATAATCCCCAAAGTCATCTCAAGTACGTGCACCACTAAGTCCTCCCATCCTTCTTTGTATAAGTTAGGCAGGCAGGTCCTGGCCACTAGCCACCTACGTATTAATAGCAGCCAGCTCCATGCTAGTTGCTAGAGACATTTGCCCCTGTTACCAGAGGCTTGCTAGTAATTGTACAGGAGACATATTGTAGCTCTATTGTTCACCTCAGAATTACTGTTTCCTGAAATTACAACTTCTGAAGTTCAAATAGTTTGTATATGTATCATCTATGGATACTGTTAAATGCACATTCAGATTCAGCCAGTCTGGAGTGGGGCTTGAGATTGTTTTCCTTCTGAACAAGCCGCCAGGTATTGCTGATGCTGCTGGCCCATGGACTACACTGTGGATGTCAAGATATCAAAGCACTTTTTCTCAAAATGCGGTCTTTGTATCACTCAACAGTCAATCACCACGGATTTTTTCTTTTTTTTCTGCAGACTCCTCTGCCTCTGTTCCTATTGATCAGTATTTCTGGGGCTAAGAACCCAGAAATCTGTATTTTTAATAATCTTCTTTGGGCAATTGCTGTGTAACCAGCAGCCTGGTATACAGACACTGTGGCTTTGCCACTCAAGCAGTTACTTACAAAACTAAAAATAAAATTCTCCTTCCTTACGTCTTTACTAAGTGGGCAGCATGGAAGAGGCCCCAGGGCCAGATAACTTGGACTCTTATACTTTCAGAATTTAGAACTCTTTCACAAATACAGGTTTTTTTTTTTTCCCCTGGAGACACATGTACCGGCTATGGGTCTGAGCTGGGACATGTTCCCAAAATCACCACAAACATGTTTTTCAGAAGTGTCATGCCCCTACAATCCTTGGTCTTACTCTTTAAGTCTGGTTTCTTATTCTAGACTCCTTCCACCTTCATCGCGGATTCTCTTAAGGGCCCTATTGTTCCTTTCTGCATTCTGGCCTCCGTCACACCTTGCCCCCACCCTTTAGACCTGGACCTTCAGTAGTGGACAGGATTTGTATCTTTGTCTCCAAGAGGCCCCTGGATTCTATTTAATCCAGTCAATACAAATAAATACTTAAGTGGCTATGATGTCAGCTGACTCTGCATTTTGGACATATCTGAGGCACTTTCAGGTCAAGTTCAGTTGTGTGCAAGCATTATTTCCAGCAGACGCCTTTGATAACTGCTCTGCCTGGCAGATGATGCCATGGGCCAGATTGAGCCAGCATATGTCGCATCAGTAGGGGCCAGAATCACTCCATATATCTTGGTGTTCCATTAACCAGGATAGACATTCCCGGGGGATTGTATGTGCCTGAGGAACATTGCCCTTGCTATTGAAAATAAAGCCTCTACTACTTACAGGGTTAGAGAATAAGTAAACATCACAATTTACAGAGATCCTAGGCACATTGAGGATGACACCCTCATTTTACAAATAAGAAATATCTCAAACAGGAAAAGGGCACAGTAACTTGAATAATATCACACATTAGATTTTTAATGATGTGCTAGGACCTAAATATAAGACTCTTAAGAAACAAGAGTTTTTGAAAGCCTTGTTGAATTAGTAATGGAGAAAGA
>NW_012155618.1:3754524-3756673 GCF_000956105.1 Propithecus coquereli | reverse complement strand
GAGAACTATAAACTGACATCAGGCAAGTTTCATAATGTCTCTGAATTTCAGTTTTCTTTTCTTCATAGTGGGGATAATATTAGTAAGAACCTTATGGGATATTTTTTGGAGCCTTAGACAAGAAAAAGCATATTGACGTATCCTGCACAAGAGTATAGTGACAGTTGAAACTGACTTTAGTTAAAGCAGTTAGTAAAAACCCTCCAAAAATTTCACATTATATGAAATATTCTTTCTTTTTTTCCCTGTATATGAAGTGCTTGACACATAGTAAAGAATGTCTGCCTATTCCTTTTCCTCCCTCATGCCTCATGTGATCTGGATCCCATTTATGCTATCCTACTATTGGTATGTAGGTATAAATAATAGGAATACTAAATAATGACCTTGTGCTTGCAGTTTGATCTACAGTTTAAAGTGTTCTTCGTGCTTTAATTAATATATTACACAATTAAAACCATTTTGAGAATGTAACGTTACTCCCATTTTACAAATAAGGAACATAAGACTCAGAAAAGTTGAACGACTTTTCCAAGGTCTCACAAACAGTAAGAAAGTGGAAGAGCTGAGATTAAACATGGCCTGGTTCTTTAGTTATGGCCCCATTCAATTTTCAGGATGGCCACTGCCTCAGCCCTGCACTATCTGTTGCATTTAGAAAGGTGACATTAGAGAAAGAACCCAAATGAACTCAGATTTTGATATAATTCTTACTCCAGGGCTAGTTCTAAATGTTACAGAATCGCTATGCCTCTAGGACTCCAAGCTTTTACTATTAGGAGGGAGGCAGCTCCTTTGCTCCCAAATGCATGAAACTTGAGTCATCATATAAAGCCACCATCTTCTCTAACAGGCAATGAGAGTGGGTATGTCTGGGAACAGGGACTCTTACCTTTGGACAGATGTTCTCAGGCCCTGGAAGGCTGACTCAGTTTTAGGGTAAGGGACAACACAAATCCAAGATATGGTAAATGAGAAAAGATGCCTCATCTCAGTGCCCCACCTGAGAAAAGGGGACAATGGAGGTAGATTTCTAGCTCTGCAGAGGTGATGTGAATAAGACATACTTCTGATGAAAATCTATGAAGGCATCTTGCCAAAAAAAATGGAACCTGACTCTGGTCTGGCTTCTAGATCTAACTACCAATTCATAAAAAATAAAGGAGACAAAGAAACATTAAAAAGTAACATGAAGATGTGAGTGACAAAATCCAGCATATAGGAATCTTCATAAGGACATATGAATCTGATTTTCTTAGTAAATAAATTGCAAGGGAAAAAAAGAGTGGGAAAACTTATAGATTAAAAGGGGCTTGAGAGACAATGAGCAATGTAATGCATGTGCCCTATTTAGATTTTATATCAAATTGTTCAAATACAAGCAGGACATTTATATAGAAATGGGAAAAATTGAAAATTAATTTGACTGTATATTTGATAAGATGAAGAACTTATTATTACTTTCTAAATAGAAAATGGAGGTAGAATATATCTCCTCACTGTGAACATGCAGCCAGGCAAGCGAGTTGATTGGCCAAACAAATTCCAGAGCTACCTCCATGTCCTTCACTGAGTAGCCATCTGTGTACTCACTCAGTGCTGTAATTCAACAGAATATAATGTGGGGAAACTGCTCTTATGAATTCCAGATACTTATGAAGAGTTTGGTGTGAGAGGTGCTATATTGAATGGTAAAGCTTTCTGTTGCATGGCTGCCTCTTGCAAATAATTGCCTTTCAATCTTCCCAATACACTGGACTCAAACTATATGTATATTTGTAACTTATTTCTATTTTTGCCCTTGTTCTTTGTTTTTTATTTTATCTTTCACTCTTTTCCTTCCTTTTTTGGTGTCCATTGAGCATTTTATATGATTTCATTTTCTCTCCTCTCTTAGCCTATCGATTATACTTCTGTAATTTTTTTGTTGCATGGCTGCCTCTTGCAAATAATTGCCTTTCAATCTTCCCAATACACTGGACTCAAACTATATGTATATTTGTAATTTATTTCTATTTTTGCCCTTGTTCTTTGTTTTTTATTTTATCTTTCACTCTTTTCCTTCCTTTTTTGGTTTCCATTGAGCATTTTATATGATTTCATTTTCTCTCCTCTCTTAGCCTATCGATTATACTTCTGTAATTTTTTT
>NW_012155618.1:3752473-3754474 GCF_000956105.1 Propithecus coquereli | reverse complement strand
TTGGGCATGTTTTTATTACAGCACAGGGGCTGGGTTATATTTGTCCATGTTCTATTTACATTTTGGCAACTATGTTCATAAATGAGATTGGTTTATTTTTTGCTGTCTCAACAGAAAACTCACCACTAACATCTTTTCTGTTCATCGGAAAGTTTGGCAAGGGGAGTAGTTCGCCAGTTTTTGTTTTTTGTTTTTTAATGCTTAACATGGTTATTATGTCCTTTAGGTTTTCTATGTTTTACTGAGTGAATTTTGAGAATTTTTATATTTTTAGAAACTATCACTGAAATGGCAAAATTCACTCATAGAGTTATAAAGAGCCATTTGGTGAATGCTGTGACAAGCTGCCCTGATTTCATTTCAGGCTGGAAGGACTGACTCCCACAACTGCTGGGAACGTGGCCAGCAGCAACCCTCAGCTCTCAGCCCTCTTCGCTCTGGCTGAGGAGAGCTGTTTCAGACATGGCCAGGCCATCCTCCCAGGGCGGGCCGTGTCCGATGCCTTATCAATGTGGGGAGGGGGCGAAGGCCCAGTGCCCTCACTCCAGCTATCAACAAAGCTGGGTGGTCATCTCAGCTTCAGCATACCTTATAGGGTCAGCTGGGGCTTCACTTCTTCCTCTGCCAAATCTTACATTTTTTCCTTTCCCTTTCAGGGGTGTTGATCCCAAGATCATTCTTTCGTGATCCTCCTATTCACTCATCTCTGCCTCAGAATCAGAGGCACAACCTTCAACAGGAGCATATTCTGATTAGCTAAAAATTTTTCTCCATACTGTTCCTTATTCATATACATTGCTCTGTTCTTTTTTCCTTTAATATACTTTTATGGACCTATTAAAATATAGATTGACTTAAGTATAAAATTTACTAGATTTATTACTTACCGTTACCACTTTTAAGCCACAATTTCTACATGTTTAAATGCTGTACATTGATTTCTTTCTAGAGATGTTTGCCTGTCTGTTCCTTTGTTTTTATGACTATCACTAAACATTGCTGATGGAGGCATCACAGTATACTTTGTTTCTATTATCTTGTGGATTACAAATATTAATACTAGAGCCAGACTTAATTTCCAATCATTTCTTGGGGCTCAGGGGCTCTGGAAATCAATAAACTAGGTTGTAGATTCTTCTAGCAAGGCCAGAACATTCATATCACATGCATGGTACACATGTGGATCAGGTTTGCTTTTGTCAGGATTGCTTCAGAGTTGATTTCTTCTTGTCCTAGGGCATCAAAAGACTGTTATGAAACCCAAGTGACATCTCTGTAGAGAGATTCATCGTCGGGAGGTATGGTAAGAATCTCTGGGGTAGCAAATGTGGTTCAGATGACGTGGGTGGCTCTTCCAGAGATAGGTGAGTCTCAGGACTGTGTTATTTTCGTCAAAGCTCAGTCCTCACTGATCATCAAACTTGAAAGAGAGAGAAAGAGAGACAGAGAGACAGAGACAGAGAGAAAGAAAACTTCTATAAGAACTTTCAATGTCTATTCACCATAAAGTAGCAGAAGAGGCAGCCGCTTGCATTTTAGGGTCCTTATTAGGCTCTTCCATGCTGAATCCCAGATTCTCTTTTATTTCTTACAATCTTGGGGAGTGGGCTACATCTGATGCTTGGCTTCATCACTAAGGTAACTCTTCTTCTCCCTCTTTTGATACATGACAGATGCATGTTTGAAGTTAATTAATAATGCAGTGCAGCATAAGGTATCAAGTGAGTGAAATGGACAGCAAATATTAAAGGAGTCCAGAGAGATTTAATAACTGCTGATTTGAATTTCATGTAGACAATTGCCCATAGTGCTTACATCTAGCAATCACTTTTCTATTAACCTTGTCTGTGGGGTAGCAAAGTACCTAACACTGTTCTCATGTCACCTCATCACCTCTGACTGATCTCACTGTCTTTTTCTTCGACAGACGGTAATTGGTCATTTTTGGAGCCCAGCTCATTCAAATGGTTTTTCCTTTAGTAATAGGGACAACAACTTTCA
>NW_012155618.1:3737505-3743863 GCF_000956105.1 Propithecus coquereli | reverse complement strand
ACTTGAACACACAGACGGTTGGCTTACATTCAATAGTCCAATTTGCCTCCAGTTGAGGATTTGGATTTAACAATTTGCTACACCTAATAATTACCATATTTTTCTCAAGTGTATTAAATTCATATGCTTCTTTTCATTACTATCATCACATTCATTTTTCTATTTCCCTTATTAAAATAGTAAATAAATGCAAAATGTTATAAAAGAAAATTCTCAAACAATTTTAAACATAGAAGCTTTTTTCAAGTGAATATTATCCTAATAAATCATTAACTCGAGTAATGTGGAGAGGCGGTATAGACATCATAGTTGTGAATACTACAGCTACTGGAGCCAGTTTGCATCTTTCGCTTTCTAGCTGTGTGACCTTAAGTTATTTATTTAGCCTCTCTGTTTCTCAGTTTACTTATATGTGTAACAGGTATAATAACAGTGACAACTTACCTTATAGGGTTGATGGTATTAATGACTTAATAGATGTCAAGCATTGAGAACAATATTCTGTCACAGCAAGAGCTATGTCATTATTTATTATTAGCATTACCCACATTCCAATGATTAACAGAAATAACAGTGAAGTCACTTGGGTTGATGTTAGGACTTCAGGATGCATTTTGTATAGGTGAGAGGTAAGGTTTTAATTTTTATTTTTCGCTTCCAAATAGTTAACTCTTATTCCTGTACTGTTTACTAAATAATCCATTTCTGCTTACTTTTTATATTCATGTTAATTCTGTTATTTTATATTTATTGCTGTTATAAAAGTAATTATTTTTAAACCTTGTATTACTTTATTACATAAATAATATATGCTCATTTTAAAAGAAGCAGAAAATGCATACAAGGTAAAAAGCATATCTTTCATATTCCAACTTTAAGAAATATTTATGTATATTTCTGTATCAGTTAGAATGAGTTGCATTATTCTGTAGTTTGAAACAACAAAAAACAAAACAACAAACCTCACTGTTTTAAAACTACCATGGTTTATTTCGTGTTGTCACTATATATATGTCAGGTCAGCTGGGATTTCTGCTCTACTATATCTTAATCCCCTCCCAAATGGGCAGAACTCAAAAATTCTATCTTTTCCCATTATTTATGTCAAAGTTTAGGATCTCTGAGTAATGTGGACTAGTGCGTTGCTCATGTCTGCATGTGGTTGGTGGTTCCTTTTGATGTAGAGACTCCACAGATATATCCACAATTCTTTTTTAGAAATAAACCGTATGCATTTGCAATGCATCTTTGCATTCTCACTCTCAATTATCTGTCTCTTTTGTGACTCAGTTATGGACTGAGTTTATTGTGCTTCAGAGAGAAAGCCACTCTTAGTCACTCTTCTCTTAATCATTGTCAAGTTGAGAGGACTTATTGGTGCCATATCCTTTGTTAGATCTTTACACTGAAAGACCTTACTGAATTGGGAGATTTGAATGAGGTGCAGTGGCCATTCCCTTGACTTGATCCTGAGTTGTAATAAGGTTTCTCCATCAAAAACATTCTCAGCCTCACCCTCCCCCTGTCATTTTTGGGTTGAGAGGCACGTGACTCTTTGAACTCCATAAATCTCTCAATTTGTAAACACTTAAATTTTCATTGACTCTGCTTACAAACTGACAGTTTTTTGAAATTATCTTTTGCTCATGTTACCTTTCCAAATAGAGCCTGCCCTCACCAGCACACAAACTTTCTGTCCTTTCCTCCTAGAGTTACAAGTCTGGCAGGAACATGCTCTGCCTTCCAAGAAGCTATAGGAGATAGTTTAGAAAATATTCAGTTTCTGCATATCACGTATCAACATCTCCTCAGCCTCCAGTAACAATTTCCTTACTTCCTCCCACCCCTGAGCTGTAATGCAATGCCACAAATTTTCAGGTTTTTTGCTGAGTTGTATCCCGTCGTTGATACCCATGTATATGAGTGAAGATAGACTTATGCTGTAGTAGTAAACAGCCTCAACAGTCTAAATTAGAAAAGGTTGATTTCTTGCTTATACACATGCCCATCACAGGTCAGCATTATATTTCCCTCTGCAGCCAGGCTGCTAGGCAACTCGTATTGGGACTATTTCCAGTTCAGTCACCAGGAAAGAGATACATGGCATACTCATAATGCCTCTTAATGGCCCCAGACAAATGCAAAGAAAAAAACCACCCATCATTCCACTGGTCAAAGCAAACTGCATGGGTGTACTGAACTTCAAGGGGATGAGGAAGTGACATAAATCCATGTGCCTGAGAATAGAACTATGATTCTCAAATTCATTCACCCCTTTCTCTTTTTCTCTCTCCACCCCACCCACTTGTGATCCGTATACCAATTACCTACATATAATAATTTGATTGAATATTTTATTGTAGTGTTTTCCTATCTGTGTTCTGTTGAATTATCAAAGTACCTCGGAAATTAGGATGGGTGTGGGAAAGGGAGGTACTGGGCATGAAGGTCTTTGGCCCCCAAATTCAGCTCTAGGAGATCAGTCGTGACATCTTTCCTTTTAGATATAACCATAAAATGTATCCCTAACATTTCATGTGTTTTTATTAATTCTAGTCTTTCCCCCTAATTATTAACCTCAGCCTACGGTGTAAGCCCGAAGAACTTTAGATGACAAAACCATTAAAATATTACCAGTGCTTACTTCTGGGTGCTGGAATTATAGGTTAATATTTTTTCATATCCATCTGTCCTAGGAAACTTGGGGCTCTGGATTGACCAACCATGGATCTGCATGATAGTAAATCCTTGACAATTTTATGATGAGAACACGTTAATGAATAAAGGGAAAAAAAGTTGCTCTACACTCTTTTCTATATCCCAAAATTAGAAAATAATAGCTTTGTAAATAGGCTTAAAAGAAGTGAAGGAACAATCATTTAAACCACAAGAAATTATTTCCAAAATAAGCTTGAGATACAAGTATCAGAGCAGGAACACACAAATTCCATCTGGGGGAGGGAGGGTCTAATATCTTACTATTATGTCAGTAGACTAACTACGGCCATGCTTTATGTAAATATAAATTGAATTCTTGCAGGAGGCAGGTCACTGTATTTGCTGATGCATAATGAGGGTGCTCAAACTTAGACTGTTTATCCCCTAGAGTCTCATTAAACTAAATATACTTGCCTTAAGCCACCTGCCTTTGGGCAGTTGCAATAGAAATAAAATCAGATTCATTTCCCGTCTTGATAAATTGGCATTAACTACTACTTTATCTGAAATAGGCTTGATAATTAGTGTCTCTGATTACAGAGAGAAAACTGTTGAATCTTTTAGAATGCTTTAAAAAAATGTAGGCTTTCTAAATTTGCTGCAGTTGAGGGAGGAGATTTGAAAGCCCTGAGCCAGTCATGACTGTGATGAGCATCATTAAAATAGCAATCTTTTTTTGGAAGCTCATCTTGTCCCAAGTAAATGTGATTTAGGAATATGAAAACACCTGTTCCCGGGTGGCGGTTTTTACCTCAGTGCTCCAATATCCGTGAAGACCGTGAGCTGGGGAGACAGATACGGATATTAAGAGTGAAACATCTTATTAATTGATTAATAAGAATTAAGGAAAAGAACTCCTTAGGAAATGGACTGTCCCAGGGCCGTGGTCCAGTTCTATGAATGTTTGATCCACCACCAGCTGCAGATAACTCACATCAGTTATATTACAGTCAATAACTACTGACCACATACAATGAGCACTGTCTCCCTCAATCTGCAGGCAACTGTTTCCCACTTGGGTCCTGCCAGCTTTCCAGGAGGCAGACAGAAAGCAGAGCCAGCTTCTTGCTTCCCCAGGTTCTGGGAAAACTCACTCTTCTGGCCTCCTCTCTGCTAACCCACATGAAATTTATTTTTAGACTGTCAGGGACACTTCTTGCCTGTTTCTTTAAGCTTCGTAACACTGCATTCATTTTCTTAAGGCCTTAGACTTATGTCAGAGAACCTGGCCAGATATTTCTATTTTCCTGGCTACCATACCTGCCTAGAGAAAACAGGCACAGAGCTCTGACCACAGGGAGGCGTGGTGCGGGCTGGGAAGGAGAAATACTGTGCAAATTCCTTGAATAGGGAAAGAAAGCAAAAAAAAAAAAAATGTATGGTAAGAAAACAACAGCAACAATGTGAATTATTTTATCAAAGTTAACAATAATGATAATCAAAAATAGTTGCTATTTCTGGAAAACTTACTCTGTTCTTGGCTACTGTGAAATATACCATAAATAGAGTATTTGATTCAACCTTCATCTGAATCCTATGAGATAGAGACTGGCTAGGTTCTCTGGGCCTCCGAGAGAGAAAGTATCTTCCCCAGGTGAGTGGCAGAGCTAGGATTGGAATGTAGGTCTCTTTGACCCCAGAGTCCTGCCTCTGCCCAGGGGTGGCTTTGTGGTTACACCAGGCTGAGGCATGTAGACCTTGTTCTGGATACATTGGTGTGTTTCAAGTGTGTCTGTGGGATGGTAAGTCTCTGACAGAGAGTTTACCATGGTGATTGTCTGCACAGTGTGGTTTAGAGGATGTTGAGGTTAGGTGTTGAATCCTTTATCTCAACAGCCATGGTAGTCATCATCGCCTGGACAGGAATAATGAGACAGGCACCTGAGAGGAGTGGATTGATTTAAAATATGTTTATAATACAAAAGCTAAAGAATCAGGTAGTTAATTGGGTTTGTGGACTGAGGCGGAGGAAGAAATTAAGTATTTCCAAGACCCATTCCAGAAAAGCATAGGTAGGAAATGCTACTTAATTCAAGGTGGTGGAGCTTTGAAAGTATTCATATTTAATGCTCTAGATTACAGCACTGTGCCTGAAGTGTCTGTAATTTCTATTTTAGGTGACAGACCATGCTGTCACAACCATAGGTCATGTGCATCTGATGGGCCAGGAGTCTTAAAAAGCAGAGGTAGGATACTTTTCTCTGCTTTCTCTGTTGTAATACTCCCTTTATGTGGGGAATTGTACAGACTTGTTTAACTGACAGAGCGAAGTTTAGATCACTCTCTTCCCAAGAGATTATTTCTTGAGCTACAGGAGAGAATGAGATCAAAAGAGAAATAGTCTTTAGTTTAAATTTTGTATTTGGTAAGAATTTTTATTTGCTATTTGTTTGCTACTTTATAAAATTTCTATTAGAAAATAGTGAAAGTCCATCTCTCAGAGTCCCGAAAAGGAAGGGGAAGTGTTGGTTGGATGTCATCCTCTCAGTCATCTGGATATAAAAGAAACAGGACAGCAGTGAACCCTGTCAGGTTCACTGGAAACAAGTCTCTTTTTGTCATTCTCATCTAAGATGGGGGCAGAGAGTTCAGTCGTCTTAGATGACTGCCTGCACCTCACTGACTGATATGATAACACTTGATTATTACATGACATTATTTTAAGGAATACTAACTAGACCTTGCTGGACATCTTTTTGTTTGCTTAGATCTTTTACGGTTCTGGACATTTCACTCATTGATTAATGGAAGTAGTCTGCTATGCTCGTCTCCTCCAAAGACATGTTAAAATTTAATTGCCAATGCAACAATATTAAGAGATGGGATCTTTAAAAGGTGATGGGTGGGACTGGTGACTTTATAAAAGGGCAAGTTCAGTCCCCTCTTGCTCTTTTTTGTCTTCTCTTTTCCCTTCTGCCATGTGATGCCTTCTGCCGTGCAATGATGCAGCAGGAAGGCCCTTGCCAGATGTTGGCATCTTGATATTGGACTTCTCAGCTTCCAAAACTGTGAGCCAAAATTTTTATGTTTGCTATAAATTACCCAGTCTGTGCTATTCTGTTATAGCAGCACAAAACTTACTAAGACATTTGCTAACTCATCTGGAAAAGGCAGACTCCTACTCTTTGCAGCAACATGCAACAGTACTAGGAAGGAGGGGCTAAGGCTGAAAGAAGATCTGGGAAAGAAAGAATTGTCTTGCAAATGGCTATTCTGAATGCAATGGAGAATTTACTTCTACCTAAAATAAGGGTGTTCTTTTCATTTTCTGCTTTCTGAAGACTGAATAAATTCCACTTCTGCCATTTTATTAAGAAGTAACCAGAGTTGTGAAGAGAGAAACTATGCAAGTACTGTATATTATGCATTTATGCTTCTTTGGGTGCTTTTTTCCATAAACTAAAGTAAGATTGAAACAGGCAGGTATATTCCACTTTTTCCATAATATGAGCTCAAACAAGAATTATGAAGGATGCAATAATGAAAATGGAATCTGAAGCGTCCTCATGAGAAAAATATAGGATCATTGTGTGCAAATCAGGGCAATGGATAATATAACTCCCTACTTTAGGCATCTGTATGGTGGTGAACTGAAAATATTTATGAAAACTTCTGCAGTGTGAAACCTCAGTTTCAGGAA
>NW_012155618.1:3731129-3736710 GCF_000956105.1 Propithecus coquereli | reverse complement strand
TTTATACCTTTCTAGATATGAAATACCATTTTTTTCTAAGTTGTTTTGTTATATATTATAAATGCAAAATATGAAAGCAGAGAATTTTGGCTAATTGAAGTGGTAATCAAATGAGTTATGTTTGTTGAAAACATTTCATGTGATAGTTTAATCTCATCCCTATAATTAAGATCACATCATTACTTCTATTCAAATTATTCATTTTCTCTGCCCTCATGGCCTTTTGATTTTTTGGAATAAATGTTTCTCCAGATATATATTTGAAAAATAGTGCATTTGTTGCCAAGATTTATATTTCAAGGGGTTTAAAACTAATTAAACAATTAAAATGTAATGTCTTTTGTTTTTTTCATTTTAGAGCAACAATAAACAGACTTGATAATTTGAAACACATTAATACATAAGAAAAGAAATTAAATGCGTTATCTTGTTATGGAGTGTAATACCCGGTATTTCCAGTGTTATCTTTGTCCATGTTGGATTCCTCAGGGGAGAAAAATGTGTTAGTATTTTTACTGTCATATTTTCCAATTGTCAATAGCTTTCTTCCTTCGGTGCTGAAAGCTATCTATGTAATTTTCTCATGCACAATTTCTCCTCACAATTTTTATTGAGGTAAATCTCATATACAGTGAAATGGACAGGTCTTATGTGTACAATTTGGTAAGTTTTGACAAATAAACGCACCTATATAACCAATATCCCCATCAGGATATAGAATATCTCAATGACTCCAAAAAGCTGCCTCCTGTGCCTGTCTAGTCAGTCTCCACTACTTGAAGGCAGTATTCTATTGTTTGTTTGTTGCTGAGTATAAATCAAATTTGTTTATCCATTCTCTCTCAATGGTCATTTGAGCTACATAAAATGTTTTGGCTAATATGAATAAGGTTACCATAAGTCTGCTTATGTACATCTTCTTGTAGGCATAAGTTTTCACATCTCTTGCGTGTATATCTAGTATTGGAACTGTTGAGTCAGACGATAGATGTAGGGTTGACTTTGTAAGAACGTGTCAAAGACTTTTCCCGTGTGGTTGTGCCATTTTAAACTCTTTGTGGCAACGTATAGGAAGGCTAGTTGCTCCATAATGTAGCCAACATTTGATATTTTCAGTCTTTATAAAAAATTAGCCATTTTAGTGATTATGAAATGATATCTAATTGCAGCTGTGATTTGTATTTCCCTGATGACTAATCATGTGAAGTATCTTTTCATGTGCTTGTCAGTCATTCATATATCTTCTTTTTTGTAATGTTTGCTCAATTCTGTCACTTAACTTTTTAAATTGGTTTAAATTGGTTCAGTATATCAAATACATATGTATACATGTAGTGCAAATATTGTCTCTCAGTCTGTAGTTTGTGTATCTTTTGGTAACCAGGGTGTTTTAATTTTGCATGAAGTCCAATTTATTTTTCTTTATGTTCAGTATGTGTCATGTCCTCTTAAAGAAGACTATCTACTGCAAGATCAGGAAGATACTTCACCATATTTTATTCTAAAAACTTTCTGGTCTGAGTTTCCTGTTTATGTGTCTAGTACATCTCACATTATTTTCTGTGTATGGTGAGAGGTAGAGGTTGAGGCTTATTTTTACCCCTACATATTTAGTCAGTTGTTACATCATCATTTGTTTAAAAGTCTTTCTTTTCCCTGTTGAATTTACTTGGTGTCTTTGCTAAAAATCAATTGAACAAGGGATCTATTTCTGGCCTCCCTATTCCATTTCAATGATATAGTTCTAATACATTCTAACGTCAATATCACACTGTCTTGATTACTATAGCTTTGTGGTAAATCTTGAATTCAGAGGTGGGAGTCCTCCAGCTTTGTTTCTCCTTTTAAAGATAATTTGGCTACTCTGTATTCTTGAATTCTTACATAAATTTTACAGTGTGACTTTTTCTTCAAGAAAGCCTGCTGGAATTTTGAGAGTAATTACACCGAATCTATATATCAATTTAAGGAGAATAAATATTTTGTTATAACAATACTGAATCTTCTGATCCATGAACACAGTTTTAGTTCTTTAATATTTTTTCAGCCATGTATTTTTGCACATATTTTGTTAGATTTACTTCTAAGATGTGATTTTTTTTTATGTTATAAGAAGAGTTTTTTTTATAAAATGTATTTTCCAGTTGTTTGTTGTTTGTTGCTACAATATGGAAACATTAATTGATTTCACGTATTGACTTTGTATCCATGCTAAATTCACATGTTAGTTTTGCTAAATTCACATATTAGTGTTTTTGTAAATTCCTTAAGGCTTTCCATGTAAAGACACATGATATTTGCAAATAATAATGGTTTCTTTCTTTTTCAACCTTTATGCCTTTTACTTTTTTTTTTGCATAGGCTAGTACTTTTAACACGTTTAACAGAAGTGGTGAGAGTGATCATACCTTGTGTCATTCTCAAGATTAAATAATGTTAAGTCATTATGAAATGTAATGCTAGAAGTAGGTTTTTCATTGATGCCCTTATAATGTTGAAAAAAAATTCCTTTTATTCTTAGTTTGCTAAGTGCTTTTATAATTTCTTAAAATAATTTTATGGTTTTCCTTGTTTTATTATTATTATTATTATTCCAGCATTCTCCAGAACTACACAACCTTCATTATCATCTTTCAGCTCTTAGCTCTTTAGCAGGCACTTTTACTATGGCTTGTACAGTCCTGACTTTCAAATACCCAATTCAGACCCAGCTAAGTATCCAAAGTGAATATCCCTGCACGCTTCTGCCCCTACTACCAGCCTGCACAGTTCCTCTTCTCCAATGTCCTGCCTTGCAAATTCCACCCCCTTCCACATCTTGGAACTCTTTTATCTGCCTCTTTAGCTTTAGGAGACATTCTGGCCCCTGCTTGAGCCCATAGCAGCAAAATGCTGCCAGGCAGAATAGTAGCAATCTTGGTGCTCACTTTGTGTGTTCCCTTTTCTCCAGGCCCACGGATCTGAGCTATATGTTGTTCAATGCCTTTGAAGGATATGACCATTAGTGAAAGAGGGTGTCAAAGGGAAGGGAATATAAAAGAGCAAAATGAGCCCCACATATTGGAAAAAGCATATGTGATTCTGTGAAAAAACACGATGCTTAATTGACTTTTTATAGTATGAAACACATGGTCATGGGCATGTTGACATTCAACCTGATCATCTTGGTGTTGTGTAGTAATTTTAAAAATCTATAATTTTAACATATGTGGTTTATGATAATGATGTCATACTATGGAAGCCTCTTAGTGTAGGAAAAATTATTACTTGTTTTGGAAGCAAATAGACAGGATTCTAGAAGTTGCAAACATGTTTTGACATGTTGAATTTCAATGTCCTTATCTGTCAAATGAAGATACTATTATTTGCCTTTCAAAATTGGTCTGGGTATTCCAGGTAATGCTTGTAAAGCTCTCAGCATTGTGCTTTGTCTGGAATTTAGCAGGAGATCATTAGATGATGCTGATGTTAACGATGGTGATGAAGCACAGATATTTTATCTTATAAGCTAAAAATCAGTGAACTTCCTGGGAGTATCCGCTCCGAGGAGGGGTCAGTAACTTATTTACAGTTTTCCTGGCACTGCCTAAGACAGGCTGGTAAAAATGTTATCTGGATGAGATCCATAGAAATCTGTTTAACTCTGCTCCTGGCCTTTTTAATCAATTCATCATGGAAAGTGCTTTATGGAAAGCAGTGAGTATTGCCATTACCCACTGCACAATCCTTCTTTCATATTTTGATCCCATAAATGTCACATCTTTGATGACTTTAAAAGTAATCTTTATGGGAAGTGCACTGCTTAATGTATAGTAGTGAAGGAGTCCTCCTCCCTCCCCAAAGAAGCATACGTTTATGATGGAGGAAAAAAAGTAAAAATAATGCTCTTTCTCTTTCTAAACAATGAGGCAATAAAATTCGGAGCTGAGGAATGAATATTTCTAGAGAAGTGAGGTAATTAGAACAATTAGAAGCAAATACAGAATAATTGCAGTGCATTTTTCTTTTAGCTATTTATACAGTGAAAGTTCTGGGGCAAGAACTATGCTTAACACATGCTAGCTTCAGCACTGGATGCTCTATTGGCACTAAAGAAAAGGAGGTTGCAAGTCAATTTTGCTAATATTTCCAAGGAAAATTCACTAGGGAAAGAGCATTGCATTTATATAGCTTAATAAGGATTGTTATTTCTAGAACACTTAGAAGCTAACTTTTTAATATTTAGGTTATTACATTAAAAAGCATGAATTACTATTCTGAAGTAAATTGTTTCTGTTATCTGTGAGATCTATATATTTGGTAAACCTTTGATGTGTGATGTATCAGATAATAGAGAAATAAGTGTAGGTGAAATATTGTATGTGTATGTGTGGCTCTGTCTATCAATTGACAGCTTATCTAGTATAGTTAACGTAACACATCCTTTCAAAAGGATTTCAAATGGATTACCAAAAATATATATAAGTAGAAATGAAAAAAATAAGTGACTAAATCAGGGCAAAGGGAAAATGAAAATAATATACATTTTTATATTGCTAAGATTACTTAGCTAAGTCAGATGCCTTTTTTTTTTAAATTTAGAAAACCTTGTAAATTAACCTCTGATTTTGAAGGTGTATTTAAGAAATCCAACTAAACACAAGAAAATTTTTTAAAAAACAATGTCATGATCTGTATGAGAAATAAAGAGCAATGTGGAGGAGAGAAAAGTATAGGGGAGCTTAACCAGGGGAGGGAAGGAAAGCTGGGTTCATGATCAAGAAAGAAAGACCCCTCAAAAAATGACTTGGGCTCAATTAAAAGGAAAAAAATGAACAGTGAGAATTCCATGTGGAAGGGTGTCCAAGTAACTTAAAAAACTGAGGAGTTTAATATCTTATTTTAAGATTATTTTCTGCTTTGAGCAGCAAAGTAGGCCTCTAGTTTATTCCTGAAGCCTAAGCAAAAGTTCACTAAATGTCCCAACATTGCATTATTGATGCTTTTCTTGAAAATTTAAGGGCAGAGGGACAGTGCCCCTGCAAAGAGTAAAGTGGAGTAGGCTCACGAGGCAAGGTGGGAAGAGGAAACCAAATCTGGAGGAAAGAATAGCCAGGAGAATGTAAGCCCTCACATTGCCCACCCTGGGAGCCATCCTGAGATATCCTAAGAAAAGTGTCAAACTTCCCAACCGTGTATGGAGTGGTCTTGAGCCATTGAGTTGGATCTCAGAGGTACAGGTGAACCAGAAGTCTGGAGATCTTAGGCACATTTCTTTATGTCACTTATTATAACAGGAACAAAAATAATAATAAAAAGGAAGTAGTAACATTAAATAAAAGCCCTGTACTTTTGGTTTCCCTGAAGCTTATAAAGATAGTATAAAGGATTGCTTTTCAAAATGTTTATTTCTTTACATACATTAGCCTAAGATAATCATATCATTTAAGGTAAATGAGTAAGGAATACATCAGTTTTATTAAGTTAGTGATTGTCTATAAATGGATATATAAAAAGTGTTCGAGGTAAGTTGCTTCTATTACATTGGCTATGGATTCTATGGATTCTTTTTACAATGTCATTTATGCCATTAAATATTTTG
>NW_012155618.1:3727246-3728587 GCF_000956105.1 Propithecus coquereli | reverse complement strand
GAGACCCTGTGAGAACAAAGCTAGCAAAGTTAAAATTCATAAGACCTAAATGTTTCTTAATGAAACAAACAAATAAACAAGTTAAGGCAATATTTTAGTTGGTTTCAAATTCAATTTATTTCATTAGTCTATGGTTTATTATTAAGATTCTGATTTGAAGTACTTATAATAGGAACAACGTGTACTAAGAAGGATTTGGGAAAACTGCAAGAAAGCACTGGGCAAATATTCTTTTCATTTAATTGGGATTGAGTTGCCTCCTTACTGTTTCAAGCCGATTATGAACCCACACGCACATTTCATCTTTGCTCTTTTCCTCTGGATGAAATCCTCTATTAATACAAGAGATCATTGACCTTAGAGCTTTAAAGTTTTTAAAAAAGCATTTTAAAAATGTGACTTCTACTGACATTTAACAATAAACAACAAAGCTGGTGCCTTCTTTTTTTTCTCTCTACTCTTGTTGGGAACTTGGAAGAGTCATTTAATTTGTAGTGTTTTCAACCTACAGCTGAAAACAAGGTGATTGTACTTTGATTTCCCTCTTTGATGATCTTGAATAAAATGCAAAGGTTTCTTACACATAAGTTAATAGACAGCTAGATATACACAGGTTTATACATATTGTTTTCATGCTACTAGACATCATAGAAATTACATTGTACTGTCTGTATAAAGCAACTGAAGCATCCAGCAAGTAGCATCATTTTCTTAATGAAGATGCTCCTACGTATTCAATACGTGGGCACCAATGGATGAGTGGAAGCAGCGTTACCCTTCGCCTTATCTGCGCGGCTCATTGCGTGCAGCTTTAATCATTTTGAACCCAACAAATCTGTCAAGTACTCAACATGGTTCTGAATAAGGAAAATTCTCATGTAAATGGAACACTTTGTTTACCCCAAGTCTGGCAATGGGAGAAGTCAGAGGAAGATTCTAAAGCCTGACATTGACTCTGCCAAGGTGTGGCATTGCCAGTGAGGAGAGACACAAGAGAAGTATAAAAATAACAATAAAAACAACAAAACAATTGGCCCTTTATTCTTAAGCCTTTTTACTCTTAACCACAAAAACAACTAAGTCCAAAGTATTCTTCCTCCAGTTATTTTTGTAGAGCCAAAGAAATTCCCATCAGCTCATGGAAAGCAGCTGTGTATATCTTAATAGATATCAGCTCATATGTGAGGATGTTGAGTTGTAGCATGTACTTGGTTACGCCCAACAGTTCACAACTGAATTATCACTAAAATACATTATATTAGAGTTGTTGGATTTTGTGGTAGCACTATTTTAATCCCATTGTTTATGCAGTGGTATAATAGATTCTGGAAATTAAATATT
>NW_012155618.1:3714867-3718131 GCF_000956105.1 Propithecus coquereli | reverse complement strand
ATATAGAATGTCTTTTGACTTCTCAGTTTATAACCAGCCAATTCTAATGGAGAAATAACAAGTAAAATTTTCCTCAAAGAGCTATTAATAATCAAAGACTACTTGCAGAGGAGTACGAAAAATTGACTGGCTTTCAATTTGCTGGGCCTATTAATCAAAAACACATATAATACACACTCATAAACTCACAGACACACGTTACACATAATTTTTTTGGTCATAGAAATATGCTTCTCAGAAATAAAGTAATAATCCAGAAGTAAATCACATACTATCAGAATGATACTCAACATATACTTAAGTAACTTGACAATTAATCACATCTTAGAGCTAGAATTCACATTCTTATTTATTTTATTCAGTGCAATTCAGTAAGATATAATAAATATTTCATAAGAGCATATTGTGTTTCAGAAACTGTAAAAGGAAGTAGAAAAACAAAGGTGATTAAAACAAGAAAACTGCCCTAAAGGAGCTTACAATCTCATGAGATAACATCAATTGCATGCCCAGAAGCACGTTAGGAGTTATGTGCTTCACAACACCCTCTCCAATCAATTCTTTTATTTTTTTACAACGTTATTGTGTATATTTAAGGTATGTAATGTGGGGCCGGGTGTCGTGGCTCACACCTATAATCCTAGCACTTTGGGAGGCAGAGGTGGGAGGATCACTTGAGGCCAGGAGTTTGAGACCAGCCTGGGCAATAGAGAGACCTCATCTCTACAAAACAAACAATCAACAGCAACAAAACAAATCAATGATATTATGGGATATATAGAGATAATAAAATGGTTACTATAATGAAGTAAATTAACATATCCATTATCTCATATAGTTACCTGTGTGTGTGTACGTGTGTTTGTGTGTGTGTGTCAAGAGCAGCTAAAATCTACTCATTTAGCAGAAATCCCAAGTACAGAACAATCTAATCACCTATAATCCTCGTGTTGCACATTAGCTCTCTAGACTTGCTCATCTTATGTATCGGTTACTTTGTATCCTCTGACTTACATCTCATTTCCTCCTCCTCTGCCTCCCACCCCTGGTAACTACTGTTTTATTCTCTATCTCTGTATATTTGAATTTTTTTTTTTTTTAAGATTCCACATGTCAGTGAGATCATGCAATATTTTTCTTTCTGTGTCTGGCTTGCTTCACTTAGTGTAGTATCCTCCATGTTCATCCATGTTGTGGTGAGATCTTCTTTTACAACACTGAATTATATTCCAGTATGTGTATGTATGTATGTATATGCACATACCACAATTTCTTTACCCATCCAACCATTGACAGATATCTAAGTTGTTTCCATGTCTTGGTTATTATGGATAATACTGCAATGAACAAGGGAGGGCAGATGTTTTTACAATATGGTGATTTCATTTCTTTTGTGTATATACCCAGAAGATGGATTGCTGGGTCATATGGTAGTAGTATTTTTCATTTCTTTAGAAACTTCCATACTGTTTTCCATAATGGCTGCACTAATCTACATCTCTTTTCAATCTGTGCGTAAGTGATATGTAAAAAATTAATTCTACTTAATGTTTCTGTTAGCTTTTCTTTGACGCTAGTGATGCTACATTTTTTGCATGTTAACCTCTACATGTTATTGTTTATTTCTATATGTTAATTAAATTTTTTATTGCAATGTCATTTACATATGATAAAATGCCCCCATCTTTGGTCTACATTTGGAGGCTGAGGTGACGCATGAGGATGTGGCGTGATGGGTTTAAGTAAATTTAGCATAGATTTTGGAGTGTGGCAGATCTTTGAATCCCTACTCTGCTATTTAATATTTACTACGTGGTCTTGCGCAAGCTAATCTCTACAAATCTCAGTTTCTCCATCCCTAAAATGATGAGAATAATAACCACTTCCTCTGTTTTTTTGTGAGAACTAAACTCTCTCAGCCAAATTCCTTGAACCACTTGCTGTCCCTTGCTGTCTTCCTCACTTCTCATTCATTCCAGTGAGTCGTTTCCCATCACTGCACTGAAATCCTCCCCACCAAGGCCACCCAGTCATCCAGGCTGAAAGTCAATGGATGGATTTTAGTCTTTATCCTAGCTGAACTTTCTAAAACACTCTTCACCAAAGTCACACTGCCTTCCAAGTTGTTAGAATAAATGGATGCATTTCAATTTTTATTGTGTTTGAATGTTTGGCAGCATATGCAATCTCTTTAAAAAGACACATTTTTCTTGATTTTTTTGTGAGCTCATTCTCTTGCTTTTTCTACATATCTGAATATGCCTTCTAAGTCTTCTGTAGCATTTCTTCCTTCACCTCTCCATGCCCCTAAATGTTTATGATTTTAGGGATTTTCCCCCTTAAGTTCTCTTTATAGCTCCCCTTCTCTCTCTCTTCTCCTCCCCCTCCCTTTCTCCATCCCTCCCTCCTTTGCTCAATCTAATTCTAGAGGATGTTAGTTATTCCCATGGTTTTAGATACAGTTTATGAAGGTGACTCCCACATTACTATCTCCAACTCAATATTCTTTTATTGGATTCCAGATATGTAAATCTTACTAGATATGGATATATTCTTTGTTTGTTTTCCTCACAGCGTATTCAAACATGCCCTAAATTAAATTTATTATCTTCTCCCTAAAACCTCTTCATTCATCAGTATTCTCCATTTTAAGAATTTTACCAGTATTTGTCCATTTACTTAAACCTCAAATGATGACTATTTTCATTCATTTGTCCCCTTACCTTCCAATAACCAGGTCTTATCGATTTTGTCTCTTGGTGGGACTATGGCAACCTACCTGCTAATTTTTCTCTCTACATCTATTCTTACCCTTATTCTAATACAATCTCTACCCCATATCAATAATGATTTTTTAAAATGCAAATTGAATCATGTGAGTTTGTACTCAAAATCCTTAATTGAACTGTCAGCTCAATACTTTTAACATGTGTAAACTAGGAAACACCTGCCATCTCCTGCCCCATTGAACCTAGGGATTGTACCTCCATTCTATACCCTCTGGGAATCCAAAGATTCCACAATTTTTGAAAATTTGCCAAGTTGGAAGATGAATGTATACTGTCAGAGACAACTGGGCTCCAGGTTCTAGCTCTGACAGGGGCTGTCACCTTTTTACTTCAGGTCACCAAGATTAAGAATTAAGCCATTAGTTAATTTCTACCGAGCATTGTGTTTCCCCACTGCAGGACCTGGGGTTGAGCGTGAGCATATGTGTTTGTGTGTGTGTGTGTGTGTGTGTGTGTGTGTGTGTGTGTGTGTGTG
>NW_012155618.1:3711394-3714817 GCF_000956105.1 Propithecus coquereli | reverse complement strand
TACTTCAGGTCACCAAGATTAAGAATTAAGCCATTAGTTAATTTCTACCGAGCATTGTGTTTCCCCACTGCAGGACCTGGGGTTGAGTGTGAGCATATGTGTTTGTGTGTGTGTGTGTGTGTGTGTGTGTGTGTGAGAGAGAGAGAGGGAGAGAGGAAGGGAGAGAGGGAGATAGGAAGATTCTCAGGAGTAAGTCTGAGAAGCTGTACTGATGCAGATCAAGATTTACATTGTAGCAACTCAAATCAATTAAAGCCGTGTATTAGGCTTCTGAATTATCAAAAGTTGTCTCTTTGCTTTACACCTGAGGTTCTCATGATCCCTTGGTCCCTATAGTACCCAGCATTTTATCATTTGGTTGATTCCAATAACAGATATTTTTGTGTACCCTGCCACATTTCCTCATGGCACTGGATTTCATGTGGGAGTGGTGGACAGTTCTGTGCATCTTGCCAAGATTTCACCTTTTCTGCCTTCAGACTTTCTCTAGCACCTTGGGAGACTGCTCAGCCTGTGTGCTGAAGCAGGCAAAAGTGTGGAGCGTTAACACCACAGAGAGAGGGTTTTAACAGAGACTATCTGAGGCAGATTCTTCGAAATTTCTCAGAGGACCCCAGCAGGGTAGAACATGATTGCCCACCACAGCTACCAGGTCAATAACACTCCCTTTATCGGCTTTTCTTCCTTTCCTGTTTTACCTTGCTGACACCACTACTCTGCTTCCTGGTCACCTCCCAAATAAACTCCCATGTCCAAGAGCCTGTCAAGAGCTCTGCTTTTGGGAAATGCAAATTAAGAAAGGTTCTTTCTCCCTTCTTGTTTCTCTATACCTTTCCTCTTATCTTTGACCCTTGCCACCAGAAGGAAAAAAGAAAGAAGAACAATAACTCAACTTTCTCCCTCTCTCAGGTGGAGCAGAACTGTGATCACCTCTGACATCAGTGACTCCATCTTCCTACCAAGTAGTTAATCGAGGGTCTTCTCTGAATAAAGATGTTTTGTTTGTTTGTTTTGTCTCTGGAGGACACTTTGTTGCTAGTAAAGTGGCATATTATTCACCTCGCTATGTATCATTGAAAAGACAGTTTGTCATAGTGCTTTGCCTTCCTTTTTAGATTCATCAAAACGACCTCATTCCTGTATTGTTTCTACTCCAGCCAGACGTGCAGCTCCTTCAATGTGTGGTTCCTTGTCAGATTCTGTTGCAGATGCCGGCAACTTCTTGCTTGGTTAATTTCTACGTATTCTTCATATCTCGGCTTAAATGTCACTTCCTCAGGAAATTATTTATTGACCTCCTTACCATATGCTTTCATATTATATGACCTTTCATAACCCTTATCCTATTTTTAATTATTTCTTTCATGCTAGAAAATAACTCCAAGAGGAAAAGCTTGTGTGTACTGTAGCTCCCAGCGCCTGTTACAGAGCAGCCATCCAGTAAACACTGTTGAATGGTAATGGATTAATCAGTTTTAATTGAATTGAAAGAGACAGGATTAACCTTATGAAGAGGTTTGATAGTTCCAAAGATAGTTTTTACTTCATAGTTTCAGGTGAAATTTTTGAAAGTTACATTCCAAAGAAAATTATTAAAATAATGAAATGGAAAAGTGGTGATGTTTGCAAAAATAAGCAAGCAAACTGAATTTCGTTAGCAGAAGCAGGGTGAAGGATTTTGCTAGGAGATTGCCAAATAGTAACAATTCTCTGCTCCAAGTGAAATCCTTATTTCTGAATGCAGGAAGACCTGTTTCTCTTTTAATTACTAGCTTTCTTTCCCATCTCTGTTTTGACCAGTAGTTTCTTATAACTTAAAAGCTATGGGGCCCCAGAAAAAATCATCCCAAGTTATAGGACCCTTGTGATAGCAGTTGCCTGAGAGGTCAGATAGAAAAGAGAGAAAATAGAGAGCCTTCACAGTATTTAAAAGTTCAGTGAATCTAATTTAACTTCCTAAGTAATATTTCTATGCTACTACTAGTCTTACTGTAATAGCTAGAACAGTCCTCAAGGAAAACTATGCCTTGCACAAATTATTCTGGGGATTTGGATACTGCAGCAAATAGCTGAGATGAAAGAACACAAACTAGAGCATTTGTTTCCTTCTGGCTTATAATGAGTAGGCAGTCATCATAAATAACATCCATTTCATTTAACCAAATATCTCTTTCATCTAACACAGTATATTAATTGCTATTGATACTTTGGACTTTGCCAGCAACTTCTAAGCATTAATATAACATAGTTCAAAACATTTCCATTTCAATTCTTCAAGGTTATTAGCTTGATTAAGTTTCATTTGTACACCTTGCATTCTTCAAAATAACATTTAACTTCTTGTTAACGATAAATTGAGCATTGAAAAATGACCTAAATGAATGTAGAAATAACAAGAAACTTTCATCCTCAAAAGCACCTAAAGAAGTACGGTGTTGGTGCGCCAGAAACTATTAATATAAGGACAATGTAAGTGAGGTACACTGCAGGAGAGGCAGGAATGGAAGAAGGGTCTTCTGGCTGTGATATAGCACATGAAGAGTGTCTTGGGATGGGCACAAAAATGTCCATAACTATTTTTAAAGATTCTGCCAGAAATGATATTGGGGGAATTGGGTGGTAGCAGGAGGTAAAAATGAGGTAAAAGAAGACTCATGCAGATAATCCAGTGGAGAAAGATAAGAAAGATGATGGGAGAAAGAAAGAGGGAAATAGAAGAAATATTTTTGACAGGGAAAAAGGGGATATAATTTAGTGTTCTATGGAGGAGTTGGTCTTTGGCTTATGAACATTCCATTCATTGTACGTGGGAAGACTGAGCATATAGCTACAGGGGCCAACAGGGCCGTAGTCATGGTGGGATCTTAAGGACATTTTAATGTTCAGAAAATGAGAAGAGAAAAAGTGTTGGGTGTTTGAGAAAGAAGTGGTATGAGGTAATTGAGTATGAGAGTGGGAAAGTAAAAAAAAATTAGAAAATGTTATAGAAAGTTAAAATGATGAATGAGACATATACACACATACACACACATCTTGAAAGATAAATAGAACTCAGAAATATAAAATTAGGTGAATAAAGCAAGGTACACAACGATATATAGAGTATCATAGCATTTATGTAAATTTAAAATATTCATCCATGTTTATAGAAAGATGCATATGTATGTAAAGTGCACCAAAAAATGGACTGCACAAAGACACACCAAAGTGTTGGCAGTGGTTGACTGAGTGGAGAGCAGCAGGAGAGACTTGCAGATGGAGAGTGGAGGCTAAGGTGGGTGGCTAAAGGGCTTACCACATATAAAAAAATAATTACCTGAAAGTTTTATTCCTTTAAAAGAAGTTTTCAACAAGAATGGCAAAGCTGAACAACTATTAATTCAGAATAATGGAAGAGAGAGAAGTGTTGAGATAGAATCTATT
>NW_012155618.1:3708938-3711344 GCF_000956105.1 Propithecus coquereli | reverse complement strand
GTGATGATATCTTTAAATAAAAAATTGTCAAATGAATAACAGATAGACTGGACTCCAAACTCCAGTTTTTTCAGTTGAAAAAAACTGAACTAATTTTAAATATTGTACTTTAGAAGTTGAGAAGTTCTTTTTATGCACATTTCAGGATTATCAGACTAATTTCAAAATCAAACAACTAATAAAATTGCAATAATAAATTAGTGTTTCTCCCTGGAAATGGAAGAAATGGAAGGCATTGTATTCATAGAATACCTGGGAAAATTAAGAGATATGCCATATGTAAACTGTTTGGCACAGACCTTGAATAAAATAAACATTGAAATCTTAGTTATTATTATCATGTCCTTCTATAGATGATTTTCTTCTTAGTCTTAATTTCGGGTCACAGTCTGAAATGTCAGTTCTTAGTGTGCTCTTGGCAGAAGAATGACCAGACACACCAAAAGCAAGATAAGTGCAAAAATGAGGTTTATTGAGGAGAGAAAGATAGGATTATAGAGCAAGATACATACACCATAAATGACGAGCAGACCCATTGTCACAGCAAAAAGAACTTGGTTATGGTCTGTGTTTTGTTTTATAGTGTCCATATAGGGACCTCTCAGTGGCTCAGATGTCACCATGGAACCACTTTGAACAGTTGGGAGTTATATTGACCCGAGTCTCACTACGCATGTGGATCGCCCATGAGCCTCTCTGAAAGCTGGTCGTTCTAGGTCACTTTTCCAGACTCTATTGTACCTGTGCCACTTGACACCCACTTTCATCCCTAGGAGACCTGAAATCCCTCGCTATCAACCTAACATTTATGATTCTAAAATATGCTTATCTATGGCATTGTAGCAGAGCTTGCTAAGATACTCCCAGTATTGATATTTTCATTTCTTCCTTTTTTGGTATTAATACCTTCTGAGTTTTAGTTAAGCATACACACATCTACTCAGCTAGATACTATGATTACCATTTTCTCTGCAATTAAGTGCAATAATCATTTTTTATGCTATGTGACTAAGTTTCTGAATAAGAGATATGAACAAAAACATATGTATTTTTTTCTAGGCCTTTCTATTAAAATAACTGGGCAGATGCATTTCTGTTTCTTTTTGTTCTTTTCCATGAACTGAATATGCAGGCAGAATAGGCCAACATTCTAGGACAGTGGTTTATAAAATGTGGTCCATAGGTCAGTAGCATCAGCATATTCCCACTAATGCTCGGGAACTTGTAAGAATGCAGATTTTCTGGCCCCTTCTCAGACCTACTGAGTCAGAAACTCCAGGGCTCGGCTCAGCAATCTGTTTTGACACACTTTCTGGAAGATTCTGATGCACATAAAGTTTGAGAATTACTCTCTTAGGGAATAACCGAGCACCGGGAGAGAAGGCCCCTCAATTTCTGGATGACTTCATGGAGCACAGACACCTTTCCTCCATGGACTGCCCACTCTTACATGAGAGAGAAATAAATTTCTATTCTGTTTGAGCCACTGTATTTTTGTGACCCTGTGTTGTAGCAGCTGAGCAGGACTTCTAATTAAAGCTATATAGAATGTTTTTTGACTTCTCAGTTTATAACCAGCCAATTCTAATGGAGAAATAACGAGTAAAATTTTCCTCAAAGAGCTATTAATAATCAAAGACTACTTGCAGAGGAGTACGAAAAATTGACTGGCTTTCAATTTGCTGGGCCTATTAATCAAAAACACATATAATACACACTCATAAACTCACAGACACACGTTACACATAATTTTTTTGGTCATAGAAATATGCTTCTCAGAAATAAAGTAATAATCCAGAAGTAAATCACATACTATCAGAATGATACTCAACATATACTTAAGTAACTTGACAATTAATCACATCTTAGAGCTAGAATTCACATTCTTATTTATTTTATTCAGTGCAATTCAGTAAGATATAATAAATATTTCATAAGAGCATATTGTGTTTCAGAAACTGTAAAAGGAAGTAGAAAAACAAAGGTGATTAAAACAAGAAAACTGCCCTAAAGGAGCTTACAATCTCATGAGATAACATCAATTGCATGCCCAGAAGCACGTTAGGAGTTATGTGCTTCACAACACCCTCTCCAATCAATTCTTTTATTTTTTTACAACGTTATTGTGTATATTTAAGGTATGTAATGTGGGGCCGGGTGTCGTGGCTCACACCTATAATCCTAGCACTTTGGGAGGCAGAGGTGGGAGGATCACTTGAGGCCAGGAGTTTGAGACCAGCCTGGGCAATAGAGAGACCTCATCTCTACAAAACAAACAATCAACAGCAACAAAACAAATCAATGATATTATGGGATATATAGAGATAATAAAATGGTTACTATAATGAAGTAAATTAACATATCCATTATCTCATATAGTTACCTGTGTGTGTGTACGTGTGTTTG
>NW_012155618.1:3683942-3695623 GCF_000956105.1 Propithecus coquereli | reverse complement strand
TAAAATATTAAAAGAATTACCCTGCTAGAAACAGTAATGTAAAAATTCAACCATTCAGAAACTTGTAAATACTTCTTTGCCAAAAACAAGATGAAATAGCATAATTCTTGAAGAAATGAGGAAAACTAATTGTGAATTATAAACTGAAAAATCATGTTAATGGGAACAACTTCAGGTAAAACTATTTGTAAATAGATCTATAACTGCACATAAATGCATACTAGTGGCTTTATCTTATTTTCTTTTTAAATAAGGAAGAAAGGGACAAGAAAGTAAATAATGAAGGAACAGAGGTAATGTAAGGATAAGGCAGAAAAGGGAGTTTGAGAGAGCCTGAGTGTAGCCATTTTGGCTGATATCAGACCCTAGCCTCCCTGAACAGGGAAGTTGCCAGCAAGTCACTAACCCAAGACCACCCAAGGATGGATGAATTACTAAGCCAGATGCCTTACAAACTGTTTGCACTTATCTTTCTGTGACTGCAGTTTATGATAAACCTTGATGGCCTGACCTCAAGACAGTGCTGGTCACAGGCAGCTGTTTCCTAACAGGGTTTTTGGACATACAGAAATGTTACCATTGCCCCATAAGGTGTCCCTCTCCTGCTCAGGAAAGGACATCTACTCTGTCAGTGGAGTAGGATCTATTGTCTGTCTGTCTCTCAATAAACTTTCTGTTGCTAATTGGCTTATTCTCCAATTCTTTCCAGTACACAGCCAAGAACCCACTTGGTGAGTTCAGAGAGCCTTCCTCCCTTCATTGGGATATACCTTGTACCATAGGGAGCAAATAAGAAAAAACAAAAGAAAGGTGGAAGGAAGGATTGGCTTTTTATCTCAGCTCAGAAAACAATGAACAATAAAAGAAGCCCAAGGATGCAGGTAAATGTATTATTATCTGTAACAATTACAACTTGATAGATTAGAAACATAGAAAGGTTCCATAAGTAATATATATTTCAAGATTTATTGCAGTAATATATTAATAAAAACTGACAAATAAAATACTTAAATTATGAATGTTAGAAATGACACATTACATTACTCTAAGATTTGTGCTCCATGTCTCTGAGAATTTTTGTCTGTTTCATTTGCTATTATATATCCAGACCTCAGATCAATAGTGGCAGAAAATAGGTCCTAATATATCTTTCTTGGATCATTATGGATCAGATATTTAAACATATGAGAGAAAACTAATGTAATTTCTTTACTAATACCTATTAAAATCTAGATGTAAAATGTAACATACTAGGAAAATACAAATTATCAAAAGATATGGAATCATAAAAACTATAATAAAGGCAAAAAATTATTACAAAATCATTGGTTCAATAAAAAGAATTGGACTGAGAAGACCTTAGGGTGTCCTTTTTCAAACTTTTAGAAAACATAAAATTTCAATGCTTTATATAGAGCTACTGGGCTTTGAAAGCAATGGGAGGCTTTCCAATCCATTTTACAAAAGTAACATAATCTTGATACCAAACCCTGAAAAATATTGTATAAACATGGAAGAGTAGATATTAATCTCAATGTTGTAAACAAATGCATTTTTCCAAATAAAATATTGGGTTTTTAATAGTAAAAGAGCAATGGAAATTTGATAAAATTCAATGCCACTTCATGATAAAAAAAAAAACCTCTCTCAATGAACTAGACATAAAAGGAACATACCTGAAAATAATGAAGACCATATATGACAAACCAATAGTTAACATCATACTGAATGGGGAAAGGTTGAAAGCTTTTCTTCTAAGAACTGGAACAAGATAAAGATGCCCACTTTCACCACTTCTGCGTGCACAGTACTGGAAGTCCTAGCCAGAGTAATCAGGCAAAAGAAAGAAATAATTGGAAAAGGAGGAAGTCACATTGTTCCATTTTGCACACAACTTGATCTTATATTTAGAAAAACCAAAGACTCCACCAAAAATCTCTTAGAACTGATAAACAAATTTAGTAAAGTTACAGGATAAAATACCAACATACAAAAATTAGTGGTGTTTTTACTCACCAAAAATGAAAAAGCCAGGAAAGAAATCAAGAAGGAAATCCCATTTGCAATAGCTACTGCAAAATAAGAAAAAAAAAATTAGAAATAAATTTATCCAATGATGTGGAAGTCCTCTACAATGAAAACTACAGAATGGTGATGAAAGAAATTGAAGAGGGCACA
The DNA here is from genome assembly GCF_000956105.1 of Propithecus coquereli. Taxonomy (NCBI): domain Eukaryota; kingdom Metazoa; phylum Chordata; class Mammalia; order Primates; family Indriidae; genus Propithecus; species Propithecus coquereli. Next base: position 3,693,445 of record NW_012155618.1, on the reverse strand, counting down.
AACAAATAAAAAAGACATCCCATGCTCATGAATCAGAAGAATTAATATTGTTAAAGTGATCACACTTCCCAAAGCAATCTAAAGATTCAATGCAATCCCTACCAAACTACCAATGTCATATTTCATTGAAATAGAAAAAAACAATCGTAAATTTCATATGGAACAAAAAAAGAGGCAGAACAGTCAAAGGAATCCTGAGGTAAAATAACAAAGCAGAAGACATCATACTATCTGATTCGAAAACATATTATAAGGCTATAGTGACCAAAACAGCATGGTATTGATACAAATAGACACATTGACCAATGAAACAGAATAGAGAACCCAGAAATAAAGTCATGTATCTATAGCCAACTGATCTTTGACAAAGCCATTAAAACATACATTGGGAAAAGAACACCCTCTTCAATAAATGGTACTGGGAAGTCTGGATAACCATATGCAGAAGAATATTAGGTTATTAAGTATAAAATGTCTGATTTCCTTAAGTACTAAGTTTGACAGTTGATATTTCTGACATTTTACTTTGACACTTCTTGTTTTATTTTTATTGTGAAGGTACATCCTCATTCTTTCAAACGCATAGCTTGGCTTGTGATTATCTTCCAATTTTTTTTTTTTAGAGAAATTTTTGAGTTGCTCTAAAATATGAGTTCCATCGTGGAACCAATGCAGTGCAGACAGCTGGAAATATGTTTGGGAAGGACGTGACTAATGAATACACAGTACGTGTATGGTTTGAGAAGTTCTGTTCTGGTGACTTTAATCTTGCAAATGAGCCATGTGGGAGATCTGAGACCAAGTTGGATAATGATGAGCTGAAAGCTATAATGGAAGCGAATCCATCTCAGCCTACACCAGAATTAGCAGCAAGGTTTGACCTTACTATTCCAACAATGTTGGACCATTTGAAACAAATGGGCAAGGTAAATAAACTAGACAGATGGGTTCTGCAGTAATTAAAGGAGCGTCAGAAGAAAAATCATCTTGAAGCTTGCCTTTCTTTGTTATTACGACACAAAGGCAAACCATTTCTACACCATATTGTTACGTGTGATGAAAAATGGATTCTCTTTAACAGTAGCGAGCATTGGGCACAATGGTTAGATAAAATGCCCCAAACACCGTCCAAAACAGAATATTCATCAAAAAAAGCTAGTGGTGTCTGTTTGGTGGTCCAGCACTGGTATTATCTACTACAGCTTCATAAAATCTGGTCAGTCAATTACAGCAGATGTCTAATGTAATCAGTTGGATGAAATGATGAAGATGCTTGCGATTAATCAGCTGAGATTTGTCAATAGAGACAGACCAATCCTCTTGCAGGACAACGTTCGACCATATGTCGCACAAACAATGCTGCTCAAACTACAGAAGCTGGACTAGGAAACTCTCTATCATCCACCAAATTCCGCAGACCTTACACCAACTGACTATCACTTCTTCCAGGCTTTGGGCCACTTCTCGCAAGGAAAAATATTCAATTCTCAATAAGCCATGGAAACACCTTTCACGATTTCATTGCCACTCACTCTCCAGACTTCTTTGCTGTTGGCATAAACAAGCTACTATTAAGATGACAAAACTGTATCAATAGTTTAGGCACAGACTTTGATTAACATATTGACTGCCACACTGGAAAAAAAAGATTTCCCTGTGGCCAAGGTGTTTTATTAAAACAAAACGATCCTTTCTAATTTATATTTTATTGTTTTTTGTGCATGAGTTATATGCAATGCAATCCACATTTTTAGAATTAAATTGTCAATATTAATTACTATTATAAGAATATCAACAGGTAAGATTTTCATGAACCAGCTGCAGGGTTTTACTTCACAAGGCCCCAGGCTCAAAACTAGCTTGAGTGAAGTACAACTCAAATGGCAATCAATGTGTTAATTGTACCGCTTCTTGTTTCAGGTATAATAAGCTACACTTTTGATTTGAAATGAGCACATTTCATATTTAATGACCTCAATATTTGAAAGAACAGCCTGTATCATAAAGATAAGAATCAATGTTAGTTATCTGCCCACTGACATTGAATAAAGACCTCCCATCAACAGCAGCCAGCATGTTACCTACTGACTGTCAACAAGTTTGACATGTTTCTGTGTCCTGCGGACAAGAAAAATCTCAATGGCTTAACAAGTCTGGCTTAGAGAGTTGATGGTTGTACAGAAAGAAAAGCTCTCCCTATCCTCCCCCCACATCTGTTTTTCCAGGTTACTAAACAGACACACCAAGACAGGACAATGATGAAGCACACACAGGATACAGAATAGAATAGTATTTAAGACAGAGGTTCAGAAAATTTTATTTCAAATCCCAGTACTACTGCTTGGTAAATGTATGTGATCTTAAAAACACGGTGTTTCTCTCATTTTAAATTAAAAGTTGGTAGCAAAGAAACTCTTTTCTACTAATAATTTTTAATCTAAAATAGGAGAAATGGTGCTGTCTATTTTTTTTAAAAAAGTGTTTTAATCCATTTATTTATTTTTGGGACAGGGGTCTCTCTGTGTTGCCCAGGTTGGTCATGAATTCCCGGCTCAAGCCCTCCTCCTGCTTTACCTTCCCTAGTAGCTGAGATTACAGGCGCCTACCACCACGCTCACAGTGTTGTTTTAGAATTAAGTGAGCTAATATATTATAATTAATCACTTACAAGAGTAAGTTATCCTAAAATGTTAATAATACCTTGTTATGTTTTTTATTATTGAAATTATAATACACAAAGTGCTCTCAATGGCTTTACATGCCCTCCAGATTCCTGGCTTCCATTTCTTTCTGAATGATTGTAATGTAAAGATGAAAGAAGCAAATTACATACAGTTTTCTCTTTTTCTTCTATGTGTATCTCTTACCTTCAACCAGCATCTCTCAATTTTATTATTGGGTTTCTGCTAGAATTCTTTTTTTTCTAAGAAACACTTTTTTTCTTCCAAATAGAGTTTTTGTTTTCGTCATTCACCTTCTTTGGTCTTTGGTTTCTTCCTTCATCTTGGTTTTATCTGCAGAAAAATATTTTGTCATTTAACAAATATTTCTTTAGAGTATCTACTATCTGGCTGGTATAAGAGAACAATAACAATAGCAATAACAACAAAATATCATTCTTGCCTTCATGGAGCTTACACTACGGTATTAGAGTCAAAAAATGAACGAGTTAGCAAATATATAAACATAAAAAAAGATTGACTAATTGTATGAGTGATACTGCTAAAGATAGAGGATAGATTAACACCAGGGTGGGGGGTTTGGGTTTCTAAATTATTATATGATAGAGAAAGTCTCCTTAAGGAGGGAAGCATTCAAGCATTCATCCTAGAACTGTAGGGAAGGAAAGCAGTTCAGATTACAATAACAGATCAGCACTTGCACACTGCCAGCAGTGGGAAAGAGTTTGGGATGCTATAGGATCCAAGGCTGGTATGAGTGAAGCAGAGTGAGCAGACAGGAGATTGGTTCCACTTGAGGTTAGAGAGATGGATGAATCAAGTAGACAGGGTCCTGTAGTCAACTGTAAGATGTTAGATGTTTTTATAAGTGTGATTGGAAATCATTGCAGGATTTAAAATATTGATGTGATGTCATTGAATTTATATTTCAAAGGTAACTCTGGATGTTGTATGGTAAGTGGGTTATAGGATGACATGTTTAAGTATCTACAGTTGTAGTCATGGGAGAGAGAAGGGATAGCGGTTTAGACTAATAAATATGATAGCAGTAATGAGGGAGAGAATTGGATTTTTGATGCATTCTTAGAATCAGTGATATTTGATGATGGATTGGATGATGGGCAAAGAGAAAGTAATCACTGCTTCCTCTGAGACCTCTTGCTGGGTCAAGTAAATGGGTGGAGATGTGACTTGGTGATGTAGAAAAGATTGGAAAGGAGCATATCTTTTGAAGAGAGAGAAATATTTAAATATTGGACACGTTAACTTGAGATTGTTACCAGAGATTTTTGTCATATTACATTATTCTTCTCCACTATTGCTGCCACTCTCTATGGGAAGATCATGTTCCCCTGTCCCATTGATATCAGGCTTGACCACAGGATTTGCTTTAGTTGATGAAATGTGAGTAGAATTGACACATACCACTCCTGCCAAAGGTTTTAAGAGTCATCGTGTGATTTTCCAATAATTCTTTCCCCTGTGCCATGAAAGCAGCATACCCCAGATACTGGTTGGCCCTTTATTCTGAATTCAAGAATGAAAAATACACATGGATCAGGAAATCCACAGTTGGCACAGAGCCAATATTTAATGGGGGCATAAATAAACCATAGGGGAAATGTGCTGAGATTTGGGAGTTGTTTGTTACTGTCTCATAACTTAGTCTAAGCCAACTGATACAATATCCAAGTGGCTATATGATGTAGGTGGTTAGAAAGATAAGTTTGGGGCTTAAGGAAGAAAGGGGTAAGATTTAGAATTTGTCAGCAAATAGATTTTATGTAAAGCCAAGGGACTGGACGAAATCACCTCAGAAATGTGCATTCATGGAGATATGAATAAAGAGGAGCTGAGTCCACTGATACTCCAACATTGAAGTTTTAAAAAAGAGCAGTAGCTGCAAAGAAGGCTGAAACATATGAGTAAGTAAGCAAGAAGAGAAAGAAGAGCCAGCGTGTCAAAGGCTGAAGAACAGATGAGTTAGAAAAGAAGGAAAATTGTTCTATAGTCTAAGATGGAAGTCCTTTGTGACCTTGACAGTCTCAATTTCATTTGAGAGCTAGATGTAGATGTAGACCAGAGTTGAATGAATGTGTGATACAGATTTTCTCTATTTTTGTGTCAATTCAGTTAGGATTTAGGAGATGAATAGATATATATGTTTAAGCTTCCACTTAAATTCACCATAAAGAAAGGGATTTTAAATGCCCTAGCAGGGTAGCATAATAACCTTTGGAAAGCTCTATTTGTCAAAATTCCATATATATTTTTTTCTAAATAAAATGGTTATTAATTTGGGATTGATTTTTTCTCTTTTTTTTCTTCCACAAATGTTGTTACTTTTTGAGATGTTAAAAGTTAAATGAGTCTCCATTAATTTCCTTACATTCACTCCTTTCATTTAGAAATGTTGTTCTGGACATTTCCAGACTTTTACTTGAAGTAAAACTACAATTTCAGAAAAACTCATTATGTGGGATATGTCCATCAAACAATTTTCTTGTCACTGAGTACTCCATAAATACACTTAATGGGCAACATTGTAATAGCAGTAGAAAACCTAACACAACACTGGTTATTTATATGCTTATCTTGAAAAAATGTTTTCTATTAGATTTCTCTCTTCTTGAAGAAAGAGCTAACAACAACAAAAAAAATCCCTATTACTAGTTGCAGTATAGTCTTTCTGATAATATTATCCCCACCTTGACTATCTCTCTCAATTGATAAATAAGTTCAGATGGAATTTTCACTTCTCCTATAGTAACATATTCCTCATGACATTTCTGACAAAAGCTTGGCAGGATTTTGTGTCATAGATTCCTAGTTGAAAAGACAATAGAGACTCAGAAAGCAATAATAAACACACCTCCAACAGTAGGTAATGGCTTAAAAAGTTTTCTGTATTCCTCTGAATAGAGATTATGTTTGTAAATACTGCAGTTCCGATGGCAGGATCAGAAATAACTGCAATTGAGGATAACGGAAGTAAGATCATTTTTGAAAACAAACAGAAAACTTAACAAGAAATATTTTTTTTTCATGGAAGATGGGCATCACAGCAGATAAAACCTATCACGTAAACATTGAAGGTGCTGATTGAAATAATTCTCCCTTATTATTTCTTCCAAATGTTTCCCAGGGAATTGTAAATTTTACGGGTCATGAAAATTGTTGAAATCAACACCTCAATTATAAAGCAATATCAGTGGTATAGGACAGAGTCAAGAGCCTAGAAATAGATCAGAAAACTTCCAAATAGCAGAGCAAATGTCCTAAGCGTTACTTACTCAGCCCACAAGTGTTGATTACAAGCCTATTGTGTGACTATCAGTCTGTTAGGTGCTAGAACAGATGACAAGTCAAAGATAATTTTTCTCAAGGATCTCACAAACTGGTGGGAGATGGGGAACAGATACATTAATATAATTACAAATATTGACTCAGGGATAGATAATAAATTTATGTAGACAATAGACATGCAAGAATTTTAGACATTATTATGAAGCTATTTTTTCCCTGTGATGATTTTTATGATAGAGGCAAATGTAGACTTAGGCAACTGCAGAAGAGAGAGTGAAAAAAAGTATCTGGGACATTTAGATATGAAGCTTCATAGAGATGACAGCATTCACAAAACAAATAAGGCAAGGAGGGCATTCTTTGACTTCTTTTTCCACGTAAGGAGGTATAATTGAAATACAACAGTTACACACATTTCAAGTCTTCGTTCTGATCAGTTTTGATATATTTATATCACCATAGTCAAAATGATGAGGATTTCCATTATCATGTAATCCGTCTTTTCCTCCATACCTTACTCCCAGACAACCACTGATCTGTTTGCTGTCACCATGGATTAGTTTACATTTTTTTCTAGAATTTTATATAAATGGAATCATACAATGTGCTCTTATTTTTGTCTTGCTTCTTTTACTTAGCATGATTTTGAGACTTATTCATATCATTGTATGTATCAATAGCCTGTTTCTTTTTGTAGCTGAGTATTATAATAAATATATAGTAAGTCCATTATGGACATGCCACAATTTGTTTATCCATTCACACACTGAAAGACATTTGGGCTGTTTCCAGTGTTTGGCTATACTGCTATGAACATTCTTGCACAAGTATTTCTGTGGATATATGTATTTATTTTTCCTTTTCTTTTCTCTTGTGTAAGTACTTAGAAGTGTAATGGTATAATGGCTGGGTGGTATAAAATATATATGTTTAATTAATTATGAAATCAACCAACCAGTAGCCAAAGTGGCTGTACCATTTTGTATTTCTACTAGTGATACATGAGCATTCCAGTTACTCTACATCCATGCGAACATTTGGTCTATTTTTTTTTTTTGAGACAGAATCTCACTCTGTTGCCTGGGCTAGAGTGCTGTGGCGTCAGCCTAGCTCACAGCAACCTCAAACTCCTGGCTCAGGCGATCCTTCTGCCTCAGCCTCCCGAGTAGCTGGGACTACAGGCATGCGCCACCATGGCCGCTTAACTTTTTTCTATATATTTTTAGTTGTCCAATTAATTTCTTTGTATTTTTAGTAGAGACGGGGTCTCGCTCTTGCTCAGGCTGGTCTCGAACTCCTGAGCTCAAACAATCGGCCCGCCTTGGCCTCCCAGAATGCTAGGATTACAGGCGTGAGCCACCGTGCCCGGCCTCATTTGGTCTATTTTTTCATTCAAATGGGTGTATAGTTGTATATCATGCCATTTTAATTTGCATTTTCCTAATGAATAATGTTCAGCATCTTTTCGAGTGCTTATTGAACATTTGTATATCTTTTTCATGAAATGTCTTCTCAAATCTTTTGCCTATTTTTGATGAGTTCCTTTTTTCTTAATATTGAGTTGTAATGTTCCTTTATGAATTCTGAATACAAGTCTTTTGACTGATAGTGTGCTGTGCATTCTTTGATTTTCATTAAAACCATTTGACTTAATTCTGAACAAAGAGACGTGGGAGAAAATAGTAAATCTAGAACTAACTGATTCAAAGTTGATGGCTATGGAATAATGTGGAATGTAGATGTATTTTAAAAGGAAATTATGGGCATTCAATATATATAAGAATTATTTTCTTCACATTAATTTAAAGTGTTTATGCTACTGAGTCCAATCTTATACAAAATCCTCTTGCCTATTTATGACTACATTGTCTTTCCATACTAACCATGTATTGGTGGACAATGTATCTTCTCTCCAACATTTTCTTTCTGATGTTCAGTTTGTAAACAATCAAGAAACTACATTTTGATAAATTTAAATTTAATAATGTGAAAACTGAAGGATAAACAAAATCTGCTTTCAGTGGTTGAAATAGAAAGGGTAAAAAAAGTTCCTTTTTCTCTTTCCCAGAATTCTTTTATTAAATTTCTTCCCAAGTTTTAGGTGACTCAGGCCACTCCTCTTGTTTTTTTGTTTTTTTTTTTTTGAGCCTCCTCATATTTCCCAAAGAATAATAGAAATGGGTCGGTAAGTGTAGAGGGATGACATAGATGAATCAGAAAACTGCAAAACAAGGAATGAGTCCTTAAACAAAAATGTTTATTTATTATTCTCGTCTTCAAGGCCTAGTTGTGTATGTGTGTGTGTGCATGTGTGTTAAATATCAGTATACTTTAATCATATGCCATTTCCTATAATACTTTTTTTTTCCTCTTTACTCAGTTTGGTTTCCATTATTATTTAAGCAATTGATATTATATACTTCTGTCCTACTTGCTTGGCCAAATCCCAAACTAGTTCACCCAAACTTTCTGTCTTTTCTGAACCAACAGTGCAGAAGATGGACTTTGAAGGAGAAAATTGTGCAACTCTCTATGCTTTAAATGCATGAATGCAAACTACAAATTCACTATTGTTTGGAAAACTTTCTATTTTCCTCTGGTGATTTTTTATATCCCACTTTCTAAGAGAATTATGTGAAACCAAATTCTATCTTCTCAAAGCTTCCAGCACCTCTGGACACCTTGCAGAGCTACATACTTCATTAGAAGAATGTATTTCTGCTTATGGGTTTTCTATGTAGTATACATGGTCAATTTGTTTAATAAATGTTAAGTGCAAGCTTAAAATATGCATTCTGCAAATATTAACCTAAAAAGGTTAATAAAAATGTCTGTTGGATGGGTAGCTATGCCCTCTTTTTTTTTCTTTTCTTTTGATTTCAAAATTTTAAGGGGGTACAAATGTTTTTGTTACATGGAGACCTTGTATAAAGCTTAAGTTGTGGCTTTCAGTGTACCCATCACCAGAATAGTGTTCATTGTACCCAACAGGTAAGTTTTCACCTCTCACCCTCTCCCACTTTCCCCACTTCTTGGTTTCCAATGTCCTTTACATCTCTTTGTGCCTGTGTGTGCCCATTGTTTAGCTCCCCATTATTAGCACATGTGGTGTTTGTTTTTCCAATCCTGAGATATTTTACTTAGGATAATGTGTTGCTCCATGAATTAGTATTAAATGTGTTTGGGGAGAGGATCTGTCTTAGGAGTTTTACAGAGCTTTGCCCTGAAGGAATAGGTGAATGTGCTGGTTTGCATTTCGAATGCTGTTACACTGGAAGGGCGTCTCTGAAAGGCAGTAGTGGCTGTATCTCACAAGGCGCCGCGTTTCTCAGACCTAAACAATTGGATTTGCTTTGTAAAGCACAAGTGGATCTGTTAAAAACTATAGGCTGAGAGCTGACAATGGAGTGCCCTCCGGAACAAACAGCTTCCCGGAAACGACACCTTCCCGAATGGCTAAAAGCAAAGCTTTTGTTTAAACCACTCTAGACTACCTGTCTCCATTCACAATAACCT
>NW_012155618.1:3671001-3683562 GCF_000956105.1 Propithecus coquereli | reverse complement strand
TTCCCCGCAATAATGGTCTCCAGTTCTACCTAGATTGCTGAAAAAGGCGTTATTTCATTCCTTTCTATGGCTAAGTAGTATTCCACTGCTATATACTACTATACACACCCACACACACACACTCACATTTTCCACCTGTGAATTAAAGGAGACTTAGGTTGATTCCATATCATTGCAACTGTGAATTGTGCTGTGATAAACATTTAAGTGTATGTGTCTTTTTGATAAAATGACTTCATTTCCTTTGAGTAGATACCCAGTAGTGGGATTGCTGGATTGAATGATAAGTCTACATTTATTTCTTTGAGGACTCTCCGTATTGTTTTCCTCAGAGGTTGCACTAATTTGCAGTCCTATCAACAGTGTATAAGCATTCTTTTCTCTCTGAACCATACCAGCATCTATTGTTTTTGGACTTTTTAATAATGGCCATTCTGACAGGGGTAAGGTGATATCTCATTGTGGTTTTAAGTTGCATTTCCCTGATAATTAGTGATGTTGAACACTTTTTCACATTTGTTGATCATTTGTGTATCTTCTTTTGAAAAATTTCTGTTTATGTCTTTTGCCCACTTTTTAATGGGGCTATTATTATTATTTGCTTATTTAAGTTCTTTGTTGATTCTGGATATTAGCCCTCAGATGTATAGTTTATAAATATTTACTCCAATTCTGTAGGTTGTCTATTAACTCTGTTGACTATTTCCTTTGCTGTACAGAAGCTTTTTAATTCAATTAAGTCCCATTAAGATAAGAGTTGTTATTGCTCTATTTGGCTTTTGGGGTCTTGGTCACAAATTCTTTGCCTAAGCCAATGTCTAGAAGAGTTTTTAGAGGCATCACAATACCTGACATCAAATTATACTACAAGCTATAGTAACCAAAACAGCATGGTACTGGTATAATAGTAGAGACATAGACTAATGGAACAGAACAGAGAGTCCAGAAACAAAACCATCTTCCAAATCGCACTATCATACAAACAACACTACATTTTTCCTGACTTGATAAATGGTATCTTTACCCATCTTTTATAAATCAGAAATATGAAGGTTTTCTTGACATTCTTTTTTTTCCTCACCTATACAACACTTAACTCATTCAAAATCCTGTCAGTCTAACCCTAAAAGATATCTTAAGTGTATCTATTTCTTTCCATATCCATTGCTACCACCATCATGAAAATGATCACCAGCTCTTTGCCAGAATATAACCACCTGTTGGCCAGTTCATTCCCTCTTTTGCCTTATTTCTCAAATTTCATACAACTGCCAAAGTAATATTTTATTATTACTAATTTGCCATTTCTCTCCTTCAGAAAAAAAAAAACAAAAGATTGCATTATAATCTAATTTCAGTTAAAATTACAACCCCTTACAACCCTTCTGTGACCTTCTTTATCTCTCAAAAATCATTTCAAATCATTTTACTTTTCCCTGGCATTCATTACACTTCAGCTATATTGAATATTAATTAGTTCTTCAAGCATGCCAAATACTTGCCCAGTGCAAAGGAGACAATGCACATGTTATTCTCCCTGAATGGAATGATTCTCTCCCCTTACTCTTCACCTGATGAGCTGTGACTCAGCCTTTTTGTCACAGCTGCTGCTTCTGAGAACTCTGTCTTGATTACTCAGCATAAATAGGGGCCCCCTATAATTCTATCAGCGCGTTGACTTTTTTTCCCTTTACCGACTTTATCAAATGTTAAGTGAAATTTATAATTTAATAATATTTATTTGTATGCTATTCATGATTATTTCCCCTTTAATGTATCCCCGTAATCCCCTGAAATCAGGGATGACAGAGATCAAAATAAAATGAAAGATATTTAATGTAAGGAGAGGAGAAAGTGAGCAGACATAAGTGAAATTTGTTTCTTGAAGTAGAGAAGCCAACTAATGGAAGAGAAAAAAATGGATTCAAAGTTGTTATTGTTACAGCCCAAACTGGGTCCTTCACCCACTGCCCAGTGAAGGCCAATATACTGAGACAGCAGGGGTTGCAGAGGAGAAAGAGTTTTAATATCACAGGCACCATGCGAGGAGATGAGAGTAATTTCTCAAATACATCTCTCTGAAAATTAGGGAGAAAGGGTTTTTAAAGATAGTTCGGTGGACAGAGGTCTAGGGAATTGGGTCTGCTGATTGCCCAATAGAGCTGTGAGGCAGAGATTATCTTCTCCTTTGGGAGATTTCCTGGGGAGGGTGGGGGTGGGTCTCAAGGATGTTGGATCTGTTCCCCCCCATCCACAGGTCCTGTTGGCTTTAGTGGGTCCTCCCAGAATACAGAGTCTGAAAAATACCTCAAAGACCAGTCTTAGCACTTACAACAGCAATGTTATACATAAGAGTCATAAGCCTCGAGTTTAGGACAGCAATGTTGTCTACGGAAGTAGTTGGGGGGAGTCAGGAAGTTGCGCCTGTCAGGGAGGATAGAGTCACTAAGCAGTAACCAGTTATGACAGCAAGGGAGTTAGGGAACAGTGGCTGGTTAACTTCTGGCTGTATCTATACTTTTATAAAAATCAGACTTTGATAACTATTTATACCTTGTGGCTCTACATTATTTTAATATGGGCAGGTTCAGAAAAGTTCTTTTCAAATGAAGCAAAATATAATATGAAGATGGAAAAAGCACTGTGTTCTTGACATAAATCAACGGGAGTGATCAACATTAATACATGGTCTGACAAATTCTTAAATTTCTAGGGTAAGAAAGAAATGCTCACATATTCAGGTAAAAAGACATGTTATCTACAAGGGTGAAAAGTTCTGGCTGACTTCAGACTTCTTTATTGTAATATAAATACCAGAAAACTAAGAAAGGATGCCTATACATTGTGCAGAAAATATATATGACTCAATAACAGTGTATCCAGTTGATATGCGTTTCAAGTATGAGGGTAATGGACAGACATCCTCGAACATCACAGAACCCAAGGAAATAACATTAAGTAACTCTTACTGGAAAATCTTCCTAGTGGCCAAATGAAGTTAATTCAGTGTTGATATCAGAAGGCAGAAATATGAAAAGGAGAAATGGTGGCAAAGAGAATGATGATAAGCATTTAATTTAATAGAGTTAAGTCTAAGCACATGAAGGAACTGAGATTACAGAACAAAATATAGTTGTATTATATCTTGACAATGTAAAAATAATAACATAAATAATAATATTTGGCAGGAGAGGAGGGGAGTTGGGAAGGAGTATGAGAGTGCCAATTACCTCATATTTTATGGTACTTAGTCAATAAATACTTGCATCTAAAAATGGTGCTGTAACGTTTCTGTCTTCAGGAGTATTATTGTACTCTGGTGAAAGAAGACAGACTGCACATTAAAAACATAAATAAATAATTTCACTTAGTGGTAAATGGCTTAAAGAAATCCAGTCATGATAATGAGATAGCAACAAACACGGGAAGCAAGGGATACGTTAACTAGAGTGTCAGAGAAGGCATCTATGGGAAAGCAATTCCCTTTCTAAATGTCTAAAATACTGTTAAAAACAATAATAACCCACTCTTTTAATATTTTAAAAAATATCTTCCATTAAAGTTTTAAGAAATAGCATGTCTTTAGAAAAAGACATTTAAAAAAATGAATCAGCAAATCATTCAGTTTTACTTCAGATTCATTGTAATTTTTTCTTCTATTAAATCCAACTAAAATATAACACATATTCCTTATTAAAATAACATGTAGAGAGAGAGAGCAATAAAATATTTCTACCTATTTATCATCTCTATTTGTCCTAGTTGTGACAGAGTTATTAGCTATCTAGCATAGAGAATATCAGGAATATTGTTCTCCAAGTTCAATAGTCGTGGTTTATAAATTGTACTAGAATCTTTAAAATAAGCGACTTTATAAAACAAAAAATTTATTTTATCAGCCCCCCATCCTTGAAAAAAACTTTTTATCTCTTTCCTATTTGCTTTGCTAAGCAGGTTCTACTGCTGCTGATAACTCTTTTAAGTCCAAATAGCTGATTTCATCCTGTATTTTCTGTCTTTATTCAGCATGCTTAACCTTCCATGGTTGGTTTGTGAAGGGAAATGGATATTTCTTTTAGATATAAATTGTTTTTTTGGTCAGGAAAATAAGTTTGAGGACTACAATTGACAGAACTTTTTGAGCTGAATTGTCCTATACTTGAACCACTTTCGTATTCATAAAAGATTTAACTTAAAATAAAAAGTGGCAAACAGAACAGAATGACAGAGAAAAATGCTCATCTTAGGATGTGCTCAAAATAGCAAAACAATCATTGTAGAGTAAAAACTTACTTCAGCCATTACAAAATATTTTATATTTTTCCACGCTAAACAATCTTAGAGTTGGTGCCTCATGTCTAGGGTCACTCAATGAAACTGGTGCTGAATAAAAATGTTGAGCATTTCCATATACTTTGTTTTCTACATTTGCATCATGGCCAAAACCAGATGACTGTGTTCTAACTAAAGAAAAACAAAAAGATCATAGACTGTCAAGCAAATCTTGGCTTATTAAGCAGTTCTAAGTTAACATTATACCATTAAAGTTTTTAAATGCAAACAAAGTATAAGTATAAAGCTAAGACTCGTTTTGTTGTTTCTGGATACGTTTGTAGAAAAACAAAAGAAAATTGCATAATATGCTGGAAATTAATAATAGTGGGGCGAGGAAAGCTTGGGAAAAATTTCTGCATAACTAAATTAGTCTTTCTGGATTGCAAAAGCGGTCAGGTAACACCCACTCTATTTATAGATATCATTTGCATCCTTTCTGGATGGATTTTTATGGTTCTGAAGATATGCAATGTTGTCCCTACAAATAACCAGAAATCATTAGCACCAGTTGGTAAGGAAATGAATAGTCAAACAGTTTACTAACACTGTTGAGGTTATAAGCCATCAATAGATATCGCCCTGATTTTTCACCCAAGTTTAGAACCAGTTCACAGAGAAATATAGTTAGACTAATGGAATTTAAGTGTTTGCTTTCCTATGGATGCAATCTAGGTCAGTCACATGCCTTAGGTATGCAAATAAATGGACTTATTGATACTTTTTATTCCCCATCCTTCCTGTGGACTTACTGGAAGGTTTAGCCTAAGTCTAAACCTTCGGCTCTTACACGTAGGTGAAAGTTTGGATCTCAGCACAGACACATTGATCCAGAACCTGAATGAAGAGAGACAAAAAGAGACGGAAGCACTGGTGCTTATGGACTTTTAATGAATTGACTTCCTCCAGTTGAGAAATATACATTAGTGGGTGTGACCCCTCTATCAGGTTACTCACCTTTTTTCTGTGAGCAGGAGTAAGAAGCATATAAGAGAAAGAGATCGTAGTGTCTACACAGAAACATGAGAAGTAGTAAGTAATGTTGCCCTTCATAACACACAACTTTGCCATATATTTTATAGTACAACACACTTTTAATTTAAAAACATTATTAGAAAATGTAGTATGTATTTATGTTAGAATCTCAGTGGCTAAAACACACACACACATACATATATATTTTTATCTATCTACTTTCTTATTAAAATATTTTTAAATTATAAGAGAAATGCATGTTAATTGCTAAAATTAAAAGGAAAAGATCTATGGAAAATAGATTAAAACAAAAAGTAACAAGCATAATTACTCATATGGGTATGTCAGATTTCTCACAAGTTCCTTGGTCAAATTTTATTCTCCCTGTGGATTCAGTTCAGAAAAATGGTTTTTTCATAGTGTGGCACATTTTTCAGCTGTAATATATAACAATTAAGTGGCTTGACAATAGAAAAGTCATAAACAAGGAATGACAGTTCTTTCTGATGTTAATATATTAGCCACTGAATCAGTTGATTCTGTGATTTTTGTCAGCCTAAGTGACATAATTGATTGGATCTACTCAATTGTTGGAATGTGTTAACTCAATGACTTAAAAAATAGACGCCTTAAATTTTCCAACTGTAGTTTCTTTTTAGAGAGACATTTGTTGACCTAAACCATATAAACCCTTCAGAACTAGTTCAGAATGTTGCTGAGGAGGATGGTGCTTATTTGCTTGAGGAATCAAGTTGTGGGGGATGCAAAGCCATAACCTGGAGGCAGAGACAAGTGTGGTAACCTTGTATCATAAAGCAATGGGAGACAAAACATGGCAACAGTCATAAGGGCTGTTTGAACTAATGGTGTTTTTCTTGCCTGAGCCTGGATTTAATGACTTCATCTGCGTATACATTTGCACTGTGTAGAGGACACTTTGGGAATGGTTTCTTGTTGTTTTTCTCAAGAACATGTCTGTGGCCTTGCACGCAAAGCCAAGGGCGCCCTAACCCTGCAAACAGGAGAGGCTAGAGAGTTTAGATGCAAACATCTGCTCGCCGGAGACGAAACAACAAGGAACAGGGACGTGTTGAGGAGGGACAGTGTGGGAACAAAGAAATTACGGTGGGACAGTTGCCAAACAGGCTGTGTTATAAATAAAGAAGCTACAGCAAGAAAGTTTGCTGCAGTCTTATACCGTCTTTGTGTGTCTGTGTTTCTTTGTAGTGGCTGCAGTCATGTACCGTCTTTATGTGTGTCTGTGTCTCTTTGTCTCTGTGTTCATTCCCCGGCCCCAAGAAATGGGCCACGGCACAACTGCCTGTATCAGACAAACATAAAAGAAATCCTATATGTTAACTGAACCTTTCAGAGAAAGATGAAATTCAATACAATAATATTGAGTCATGCTTTTGGCTTCCAGAAGTAATTTCTAATAAATATATATATTTTTAATTTTCATAATTACTGGTCCAATGTTTTGTATTTAGGGCATTCTCAATACATAGTAAATAAACCAGTATAATAAATGAATAAATAAATACAAAATAATGCCAATATCCTTCCATGATCTATCCTATAGGGAAAGTACAACAATTTCTTTGTTTTTAATAGATCCATGAATGAACAATTCCAACCACAAGAGATCCCATCTGTTCTTGAAAATTCTGGACAAATATACAATATCTCCCTGCTGGTTCACTAACTGTAGTATCTTCCCTCAAAGATACTCAAATCATTTGACCATGTCCAGCTAGTTAACTCTTTTGTTAGACAGTGGTTCATTTGCTTCTCATTGCTAAAAGAGCTTAAGTATCTTTTATGTACAATGCTCAGCAGTATGCTTAGTTTAATTCCAATGATTCTTAGAAGCAGGACTACTTTTTTGATGTAGTTGTTTCCTTTGCAAACAAAGTCCTTTATAATTTTTCATGGCTCTCAATTCACTACGGATCATGGCACAGTTCTTAGCAATAACCTGACCAGCCATCATGGTGAGATGAAGGAAACTTACTAACAGTGTTGTAATTTCAAAGCTTAGGAACAAGTTCTGAGGATTTCGATCATTGCCTTGGAGTACAACCCATTAATTCAAATATGCAAGGAAGTGTTAAACCTTGGTTTCCATTTGAAACCTTGGCGGGAGGTGGACACTTTATAGTTTTTTTCTTTTTGTTACACAATTACTAAAATATTTACTGTAGAAAATTTTAAAAATACAATTAAGCTCAAAATTGAGAACTTGGTTTCAAATGGCTGAGATATTAATAATGGAACATTATCATATTAGCTCATTAAAGGTAATTTTGGATAAAAATAGATATAAATATATAAATGGTTAGATATATGTCTAAATTATTCTCTCAGCAGTGTAACCAGACTACATATTAAACCATATTTTCCCTGGTGCTCGATTTCATCATTCTTTACATTGTTAGTTAATCATGAAAGATGAGAATATCATCTTATTTTTTAAATGTATATGTCTATGATTGCTACTTAGAGTAAACATTTGTAATAGCCATTTCTGTTTTCTTTGTGAATTGTCTTTTATATTCTTAGAGTATTTGTTTTATTAATGACATTTTGTCTTTCAAATTGCTTTTAAACAATTTTTTATGTAGTTATATTAACTGTTTATAATAAGTGCTGCCATTTTTCCTCATTTTTTTAAGGTGACTTTGATATACAAATGTTTTAAATCTTTGTATAGTAAAATCCGGTAATACTTTTGTTTCTACCTTTACATCTATTATTACAAAGAATTTACCTATCCAGAAGAAGCACACAGACATAAATCGATTTTTTTAGTGTTTTGCCTTTTAATTATTTTATTTACATCTTTATCCACATGGAATTTATTTGGGGGTAATATGTGATACGAAGATCAAAATTCATATTTTTTCCACATTACTTGTTGAATAACAACCTTGGCAAAAAATTAAATTGTTATTTTACCAATAAATATGTTTTGTACATATTTGCATCTGTTTATGGACTTTCTATTCTGTTTAATTGATTTGTTTATTCTGCAAAAATTGTATATTCCTCACACTCTAATTTTCTGAAACATTTTATCATCTAATAGGATAAATTCTATTTCATTGCTTTCTTTATAATTTTACTATGATATATAATCATTGTATCAAGTTCCAATACAATCTCATTTATGTAGTTACTAAAGTCATCATAATTAGAGTAATTTGGATTCTATCATACAAAAATATTTTTCTCTCATTTATACAATTTTAAAATTCCATTCAATAAAATTTTTGTTTGCTTGTATGTAATTCTTACTAAATAATAGGAATGATTTGTTTTTGTGAATAGGAACTTTACCTCATTATATTTTCAAGCAATTTTTTATCATGTAGGAAACACTGATTTTGTATATTTAGTTTATAATTGGCTACTTCCTTAAAAATTCTTATTCAAATTGTTTTCTTAGATAATTCTCATGAGAAACTACCATATCCTTTGCAAAAATAATTTTTATGTCTTTATTACCAAAATTTATTCTACTAATTTGTTTTGTTTTTGTTGTTGCAGTATTATTATACTGCTATACTATTAGAATAATGTTCTACTGGCAGTGGTGAGAAGCATCCTTCTGTTCAGAGTGATTATATTGAAGTTCACCAAATCCAATAGGAAATAAAATAAAACCAAGTTGACCTCATTAGAGAATGCAAAAATGTTCTCATATCAAAAAAATCTATTTACCAAAATCACCTTATTAATAGGTCAAATGAGGAAATTATCTCACTAAATTGTAAAACATCCTTTGAGGAATTTCAATATCCTGCACAAAACTCCTAAAACACTCAAAATGAAACATTAGCTGAAACCAATAGCCAGCAGGATGTTTAACAATAAACATTATAATTGGAGTGGACTCCTACTAGAGAAGGTTTCACCTTGCTATCCCGGGGTCCCTAAAGTCCATGGACAACCACCAGGGGGTCTGTGTACTGTAACAGTTAAAGTAAACGTAAAAGTGAATGTGCATACTTACACATTTTTTATAGATTTACATTTTTCTGGAAAGCATGCTCATGGCTCTAGTCATATTTCCTGATAGATCCAAGACCAAATATTTAAAAATGAAAAAAATAAAAAATACAAAAGATATAATAGCATACCTTTCATTACTACTTTGTAAATATTATTCTTGCTAGGAAAGGCCATTATAACTAGACAAGAAAATAAAATATTAAGACCCTTGCATATTTCCCTCTGCATCTTTTTTTTTTTTTTAAGAGATGGGGTCTCACTCTGTCACTCAGGCTGGAGTGCAGTGGCACAATCATAGCTCACTGTAGCCTTGAGCCCCTGGGCTCGAGTGATCCTCCTGCCTCAGCCTCCTGCGTAGATGGGATGACAGATGCCTGCCGCCATGCCGAGCTAATTTTTAAAATCATTTTTTTTTTAGAGATGAGTTCTTGTCATGTGCCCAGGATGGTCTTGAACTTCTAACCTCAAGAGATTCTCCCTCCTCAGCCTCTTGAGTCTCTGGGATTACAGGCATGAGTCACTGTGTTTGCCTAAAGATAAAATGAATGGACTGAAAACCTGTCAAATTTCCATAAATAATCCTTCTCTCCTCTGAGTTTTAGACAAAAATTTGATAGCAGATCATCTGAGATTACCGTTTTCTAAAGAGAGTGTGGCATATGGCATTCTGCATTCCTAAATGATCAGAGATTCCTTATGCTTGAGCAACTATAAAAGTGGGTGGTAAGTTGATAACTTTCTATAAAATATTAGACAATAAAATAAACCATTACTCTCGACTGGATTTCTTATAATGAAGATCAGAAAACAACATTCCTTTTTTAAGATTAATCAAAAGTAAAACTATCTATGGAATATTGACTCAGAAATCAATGGATACATACACAAATGTCTCAAAAGTACCAAAAGAAGTTAGATATATCTATAAATATACCTAATTATTTTGAATACTTAATTACTACATGTAAAACTGATATATACCAAAGCCAAAGAGATATGTTCATACTATTTCTAATAAAGAAGATGTTTCCAGTAGTTTCACTCACCATGCAATTAATGTATGCACTGAGTGCCTACTGTTTTAGGTGCTAAGTAACATTTCATGTTTCTTTAAATTCACAAAGTATTTTCACATAAACTCTCTCATTATCGAGTTCAGAATAAATGACCCGTTATTGTTATAAGTGTACATTTCTGTAATTTTCATTCCTACAAATGTTCTTCATTAATATTAATTGAACAAACCATAAATGCAATTCTCACTTCCTTTATAAAATTGTTTTCTGGTGAAGGTTTGAAATCCTGTCCACCTTCCTGCAGCTCTTTAGTCCACTGTGTACTCTGTGATGAGTGCCCTGTGCTTGTGGCCCAACCAAGCTTCAGAGAAAACTGTATCTAAAATGGCCCAGTTATTTCAAGTCACACATCTCTTAATTATCCATCCCTGGAAGTGAATCTCACTTTAGTGTTTTCATCAGAAGGAAATCCAAAACAAGTGTGCCTGGAGAAATTCTTCTTTCTGTTTGTATTCTGGAGGAATTCCTGCAGCCTAGTTCAATCCAAGAAGTACTGTACTTTGTGTGTTGGTTTCAAACTTTAGATGATTCTAATGTAAATAAGAGGCCCTTCTCTAGTTCTCTACAAGATCATTTTTAGTGTGTTGATTCTTCAACAGTTAGGAGATAAGTGGCTGGTATTTCCTATTGATTGGTAGTCCTACATCATTTTTATTTTCCTCCTTAAATCACCATTTGTATGGAGAAGACTTCAGTGACCTTATCTACCTTCTCAGTATCCTACTGAACTTAACGAATCTTTTGTTTTATGCCAATAATATTTGCAACATTATTTTTATCACAGTAAAGGAATGAAATAATTCTAATTTTGATCTTGTTTTTACGTATTAAGTATTATTGCTTCCGCCACCGTACAACATTGCCACACCTTTTGTCTTTGTTGTCATCCTTTAAGTGCCATAAATCTTAAGGGAATGTTAGAATTGTTGCTATTCTTGTCCAGGTGCAGTGGCTTATGCCTGTAATCCTAGCAATTTGAGAGGTCAAGGCGGGAGGATTGATTGAGGCCAGGAATTTGACATGTTCAGCCTGGGCAACATAGTGAGAACTCATCTCTACAAAAATTAGAAAAATTAACCAGGTGTGGTGGAGTGTGCCTGTAGTCCCAGCTACATGGGAGGCCGAGGCAGGAGAGAATTGCTTGAGCCCAGGAGTTTGAGGTTGCTGTGAGCTATGCTGATGTCACTGCACTCTAGCTTGGGCAACAGACTGAGATTCTGCTTCAAAAAAAAAAAAAAAAAAAAGAATTGACACCATTCTTTAGGGTACATATGATATACACAGTGCAACTAGTGCTACATATAGTGTGCATGGCTATGTAGGACCTCTATGTAGTTCAGCTGGCAGCTACGCTGGATTACTTGTTTGGAAAGATTGACTTATCATCCAAGTTACAATTTGAATGAGGCTGGACACCAGCAAAGCACCAGTGGTAGATTCTCTTGAAAGCAGACTCTGACATGGAGTTTAGCAATAGGAAGAGAGACAAAACGGAGAGGAAAGATTGGGCAGAGAGAAAATAGAGCTGTGGTGCAGGTCAGACAACATTTTGACCTTTTCTATAGTGGATTGGGAAGTGTTATCTCACACTAGCCTAAAATGGCCAGGTCTTTGTAATTTGGCCTCCATTAGCCATTGGATGTGGAGCGTCATTGGATGTGGATCACCCTTGGGCAAGGTGGCTTTCTACAGTTATAGCAATCCCTGAAGCGGCTGGCAGCTCTCCCAGTAGTAGAGTTTTTTCAAGAAGGAATGTGAGAAGCACATCTCTGTGTCTATGCATCACAACACCCTTCTAAGCATAGGCATATATATTACGGCATCATTAATCTATTGGTGGGAAGGAGGTGTGGGGGAAAGAGAGGTGGGTGGAATAAAACATGTGCAAATGAAAACATAGCTAATCTTTTAAGACTAAGATAAAGTATGTGTCTTTGTATTTCCATGCTTTGTATCTCAAATTCTTAAACAGATGATGAATGAGTGGATTATTTTGCTTGAGAATTGTTAGCTTTATTTCAATCAAGTACAGTTTTTATAAGAGTCTGAAGAAAGACCAGTTGAAATTAATCCAAGAAACATGCTGTTTACAAGGATGACCAGTAGTTCAGTACTGTGATTTCTGAATCAATAAAGAATTGATGGCACAAATAATTATGAGAAC
>NW_012155618.1:3650428-3670841 GCF_000956105.1 Propithecus coquereli | reverse complement strand
TATATATGTATGCATGCCTTTTTGGGTAAAATTAGATCAAATAAGTAACATGTACTAATCATTTTTTTCTAATATTTAAGGCAGTAGAATTCAGACTTGCCTCTGTGGAAATGCTTTATGTATTCATCTTGTATATTTCACTAAGGCAAATTATAGCCTTAGCTTTTCACTCAGAACTCCCATTGTGAACAGTGTGCTTCATAGAAGAAAAAAATATCTGAATGTATTCAGGGACAAAGCAAGAAGATGAAAACAAAGTCTGACAGCATAGCAAGCCAAGTCCTGCCTTCACAGGCATTGCATGACCACCAGTGCCACCGGAATCAATGGAGCCCACTCTGGAGCCCTTTCTCAGGCAAAGCTCCTACAGGGGAACATCTCCAAGGGAGGTTTGAGGAGTCTTACTATTGGTTTCAGGAAGTCTGAAGCATTCTTTGTGCAATCTGAATAAAATGAAGGCTATCTAATTATGTAGTCAAATGTTTTGGTTAAATGCCTCATTCCTTTTTCTAATTATCACCTATCCTAAAGGCGAGAACTTCACTTTACAAAAAACAGAAAGAACAAGGTTAACTTCCCCTCCCAAACCTCTTCATAGATGAGAAAACACACAGCTGGAGTCCTCAACACACATAACTGCAGTATTTATCAAGTAATTTGTTGTTTTTCTTAATAGAAATTCACTCAAAACTAACAAACACTCTCTGAGATAAAAGAAAAATTTGTAGTCACTAAAATTGAGATAATTTGTATGTGAGAAGATTGAGTTAATGCACTTGAGCTACCAAAAAAAAAAAAAATGTTAGTGAATCTCAAATTGGTCAGAGATTAAACTAGAAAAATTAAACGTAAGCCTTGAAAAATGATTTCATACTTAATTAAATTATTTCTTATGCATCCCGATACAGATTAAGGTAGTAACACCTTAATGGCTGTCTCTCATGTGCTAATAAACATTACAGCTTCTATGAATAGATCCAAGGGCATGCCGTACTTTCAGTTCCAACCTTCAGCTCAGTAGCAGCTCAAATGCTTTCCTGCATCGTAAGGATCTCCCATTCTTAAAAATGATTCACTTGACCCCAACATGATTTTCACAAAGCTTGTCTTATGTTCTGACTTGGCCAGAAGCAAGTGGATTTCTTATTTAAGTAGATTCCCCACTTTTTTTTACATAAACCTGCAATTTTGAATTGGTTGAAAACCTTTATATCTGTGAGCTATTCCCTGATGCTCTGCTTTATGAGTCCTCATGGCATCCCTTGTCCCAATGTGTTATAAGCTTAGTTAAATTTTTACCTTTTCTGAAATTAGATAATTATATACATGTGCTACATTTTGTATGTAATTTTATGCTATTAATGTCCATTATTATACCCAAGAGCCTATCTTTGCTCAAAAATTCTACAAATCTAATTTTCTCAACAACTTTCATTCACATACTTTCATGTGCTTGCTAAATAAAGTCACTTTAATATCTTTCTATCACAACAATTTAATATATTTGGAATCATTGTTAGATTTTTTCCATAACATAAAATGTTAGTGGTAATAATTATAGATTTTTTTTGATATCTTTCAACTCTCATGCCTCGACCTATGAAAATCATGTCTATTTTGCTATAATTGACCTTGATTGGCAAGATCACAACTCGAAGCAGAGAAAAATAGCATATGAAAAGTAAAGAAGTGCACCAGGATGCGACAAGCTCATGGATGCAAACAATTAGGGGTGAGTGAGAGGTCTGTGAAATGGTAGCGCAGAGTATTAGAGTGTCTGGTGATAGAAAATAATCACAAATCCATGCAGGCTCTACCAAAAACCAGATGGAGTTTTGGAAGTGACAAAGCATAAACATAGTACATGGCTACAGAGAAGCTGATGAAAATGCAAAGAAGAGAGTACAACATGGGAAGGGGAAGAAAGTAATTTTACAGTGAAGAAATCTGACAAACACTGCTATATGCGGGTAATAAATGTCAATATCAGCAGTGACAAGTCATGTTGATTGCATGGACACTTGATGGGATCTGATGAGAATGGCACTTTACCTCTGTGGTTGTCTTAGTCTGTTTGTGCTGCTATAACAAAATAACATAGACTGGGTCATTTACAAAGAACAGGAATTTACTTTCTCACAGTTCTGGAGACTGGGAAGTCCAAAAATAAGGCACTGGTAGATTCAGTTAGTTGTCTGATGAGGGCTGCTCTCTGCTTCTAAGTTGATACCTTGATGATCCTCTGGAAGGGAGGATCATTGTATCTTCAGATGATGATAGGGACAGAAGTGGTGGAGAGGGGCTTAAAGCTGGGTGAAGCCTTTTTCATAAGGGTCTAAATCCCATTTATGAGGGGAGGAACCCTCATGATCTAATTACCTCTTAAGAGTTCCCACCTCTTAACACTATCAGTCATTAGGTTTCAACAAACAATTTTGGAGGGGACCCTTTAAACCATAGCAAAGTCTTCCAAGTCTTCTTCCTCAAGACTTTTAATCCCACCTAACCATGAGAAAAACATCAGGCAACCCGAATTGAAGAATATTCTACAAAATACATGACCAGTATGCCTCAAAACTTTCAAGGTCATCGAAAACAAAGAAAAGATCATTAAAACCAAATAAAGTCTTAGAAAAATCATAGTCTAAAGGAAGCTAAAAAGATATGAATATCAAATGTAATGTAGTATCCTGGATGGCATCCTGGAACAAAGGATGTTAGGCAAAAACTAAGGGAATCTGAATAAAGCATGGCATAACTTAATAATAATGTGTAAATATTTCTTCATTAATTACAATGAATGTACCAAGGGAAAGTAGGTGCAAGTATACAAGAATTCTATAATATTCTTGCAACTTTTCTGTAGATCTAAAATTATTTTAAAATGAAAAGTTTGTTTAAAAAATTCTATAAAGAAGAAATAACACAAAGGAAATTCAGAAAAATATTCAGATACCAGAAATATGAAGCCATGGAATTAAGGTGAAAACTTTGAGCTGGATGCTGGAGCAATGGGCAAGAGTTCACACAGGGTTTTGGTAAGGGACCAGGAAACTTTTTCTGTAAGTGGCCAGAGAATAAATATTGTTAGCTTTACAGGCCACATAGTCACTGTAATTATTCAATTCTGTTCTTGTAACACAATAGTAGCCATTGTGGGCATGACCGTTTAATAAAATTTTATTTACAAAAACAAGTGGTGGGCTAGATTTTGTGTCTTAGTTGTAGTTTACCATCCCTGGGCAATGAAGTACTAAAGTTACTACAAAGATAATTCAGGGAATTGAGACAGAAACGAGGAAAATAGGACAGGAATTCAGTCCCTAGAACTAGAATTTAAAATAGGGATTGGTTAAAAGAATGCATGATCCTAATTACCTGAGCAATGGTAAAAATCAGAGAAATTTATTGTGAGTTACCAGAGTTATTGAATATGACACTTTAGATTCCCTTGACCGAGGACATGATCTGCTCCAGAGCATGTACTAAGACGACAGACAAGCACGGAGCCTGGGGCTATTTTCCCTGACCAGTACCTAGAAAGTAGATTGTTCTGTATTGTTGATCAAGCTCAGTCATACATTCAGTATTCAACCACATTAATAAAGCATCTTTTTTTTTTTTCCTACCAAATCCTTGTGGTTTATTGTGCAGGAATCACAATCAATCCTTTCCTGAAGGATAGGAAGCAGATCAGTATTTGACCTTTTTGCTTCTATAATTTGAGAATCTAAGAATGAGTTAGTGCTTCTTCAACAATGTAGTCTATTTCCCACTTTGTCTGAAGATGAAGGCATAAAGACGTTGAGATGTTTGTTTCAATATCAGCTTCCACACCTTTATTTTATGTCAGGCCTTGGTTGGAGTACTCCTCTTTCATTCTCATGAATCAAACAATGCTTCTCAGAAGCATAACATGTGACCAGAGGAAAGCGGCCTACCTTTGAGCTTTCTGGGGGCCAAAAATTCCCGTCATCTCAAACACTATTTGACTTGAAGCAACAACACTAGGAATTTCCTGTTTAAATCAGTATTCCATAGAAGCTGGGCTGGGGCAGAAATTTACCTTTCCCAGTTAACACATTGGCATGAAGTTCTCTGACAGCTAATTACAATCCAACTCTTACTATTGACACGAGAAAATACCAATAACGAGAGGTATATAAAGGAAATTATTGAAATTAGGATACAGCACAACAATAGCCCTGATTAGTCCAGAGTTTACAAGTGAGCTCTAGGGCACAGAGAGTCATGGAAGTGGGTGCTCAAAACAGAAGGAAAATGCTAGCTGCAGACAAACTGGTGCCTAGTAACAATTGGCTGTGATATTGACCCTATGCAATCTGGGTGAGAGTTGCTTAACATATGGCCATCAGACCTTCTGTCTCACTTTTATCTATTAGGTACAGTTAATTGCTACTTGAAATCATTAAAGTGTTTCATAGATCAATTGTTTTCTCCACAAAAATTATTAATACTTCTTAAGATATTTATTATATTATATCTTCCTTCCTTCCATTTTCCAGAAATCTCATATGGATGACCTGTGAAATACATATTACGTTGGTATTTTTTAGACACTTTACATGTTTAAATGTGTGTCCCTGGTGGGAAAGGGGATCACAGATTAAGAGCATCAACTTTTCTTTGGATTTTATAATCTAGAAAAACAATAGACATAAACATCCTTACTACATTTCCTAGAAGTTTGACATACGTTAAGGCCAAGGTGAACAGAATTGAATGAGACCTGACAAAGATCAGAGACTTATTTCAAGGAAATAAAACAAGTTGATTGAAGGTCAACATGTTGTCTGGGTCCAAACTAATTCAGGGCTGAACTCACAACTTAAGATTTGTTAGTCCAATTATTTTACTAGGCAATTAAGAAGATTTTATGCCCACAGTGTACTTTTCATTTGCCCTTTTGTAACATTATGCTCTTCTTTAAGGGTATTTTCAGATTTTTCATACCACTACATCTGAAAAAACAGACAGTTACTGTTATCCAACACTGCAAGACTACACTGTAATGGAGGGGCACCCATATGATTTACAATCAGGAACTTTTTTTTATTCCTCAGATGTCTTGTGGTTCAAATGGGGAAAGCTTATGATGGCAGAAGGTTGGAGTTCTCAAAATAAAATGTGTCTCGTAGAAGAAGAGAAGGCTACTAAATCCCAGAAAATGTCAAGAAGTAGGTCAGAGCACTTTTAGTAAGGTCAGCAATCTCCCAGGGTGCCTACAAAACACTGGTAGAAACTTTCTGAAAAAAAAAAAGAAAGTCCTGAACTAGAACTGTGGCTGTGTTATTAAGCATTCAGCAGTTTTATGTCTATCTCTCAAAAATCACTGGTCAGAGTTGATGGGTATGTGAGGTCTAATTGTAGTTTTATTTTCAAGAAACTGAATGTCCTTGTGTAAGCCAACTTATACTTTCTAGAATTCACTTCCTTCATTAATAAATTTAAGAATTTGAACTATATCAGTGATTTCCAATGTGACAGCATACCTGTATTACTTAATGTTATATACAGTTGTGAGTAGCAGAAATCAGATAATTTTGGCAATAAATAGGTTTTACTAGGTGATTAGAGTTGATCACAGCATTAATGGAATAGTTGCACACGAAAGTATACGAGAGGCATCAATAAGAGCAGCTCTGGAATTCTTACTAACTGGAGTTTATAGATCTTTTATTCTAAGTTACTGCAAAGAGGATGACAGCCCCAGCCATCTCCAGTCTTTGGTTTACTTCACTCAGATACCAAATTCAAGAGAAAGAATCGAAATGGGCCCCAGTGGATCAAGAGTCTATCATTACATGATTCAACGATGACCAAAAGTACAGAATCACGTAGCACAAACATAGCCATGGGAGGTCCAACCCTGTGCAAACCAAACAAAGTATTATTCTCCGCACTCAAAGATGCCCCAACTAACACAATTGTAGTATGATCCGTTTATTTTCATATACTACCATAACCATAAGTGCACTCACATTCTTTCAATAGGAGACAAGACACAGACATTCCACTCCCGGTTTCTTTATTCATATTTTATATTACATGGTCTCTGTTGCAGTGTACACTGTTGATGGCTTCCTTAGTATCTGCCTCTCTTTTACTCTTTTAAACATCACACCAATTTTTATTCGTGTATTTTATTTCTTCCTACACATATGAATATACTTCACAAATGACCACATCCCCAGCTCCACAGGTTTATGTATAATAGCATGTCCCATCAGAGATTGTTTAGGATAAAGCTTATAGCTTAATTGTAGCTAGGGAGTTTTGAGAGGAATTCTAGAGGTCCCTTGGGAAAAATCCTAACTATAAGAGAGATAGAAAGTGCTTTTACTAGGGATGTTTTTGAGCCCAGATTCATGATCCATTCTGCTCAAGACCACCGGCTTTCACTTGAATAGGAAGCTGATGTAGACAGAAGAAATGAGAAAGGTAAATTGAGGAAACCAAAGCAAAGCCTGCTCCACTTCTGAACTTACAGTTACGTGACTTACTTAAAGTCAGTTTGAGTTTAGTTTGCAATTACTTACAGCCCAAAGAAAGGATTCTAATTGACACTCGATTTTCTAACTCCAAAATATCTTGGTGATGCTTGTTCTTCCTCTACTTCTGCTTGATCATATCTCGGTTTTTGATATCTTTGAGCAAAATAATAGTAAATTTCCCCTTTATAAATATATTCTATATATGATATAGATGTGAAAGAAGTATACATATTAAAATATATAATCTTTTTATTATGGCAACTATGAAATTCAGGGGGACATCAGTGTTCTTGGATTTACAATTGGAATGTAGTCATGACTTACTACTTTCACTATTCCTTCTATATTACACATGAATTCACTTTGCAACTTTACTAGCATGGAAGAGCAAGGAAAATTCTCAATCTTAAGAAAATAAAGACTTGCCCATTGAGATGGTAGAATAGAAGGCAGCCAACAGGACCACATTTTTTTTTCTGGATATTATTGTGTAATATCCATCATATTTGCTTTGGATGGTCAGATTCAATAACCTCAAGAAATATTCATTTTTCATAATTTCTCCATTTACATTAGGAGTTCCATAAAGCCATGTCACACTT
Source organism: Propithecus coquereli (assembly GCF_000956105.1). Taxonomy (NCBI): domain Eukaryota; kingdom Metazoa; phylum Chordata; class Mammalia; order Primates; family Indriidae; genus Propithecus; species Propithecus coquereli. The sequence goes on along the minus strand of NW_012155618.1, from coordinate 3,663,724 downwards.
CTAGTTTCCAGTTCAGTGAAATCCATTAGGAGCCCATTCCCTTGCATAATAAGTCCTCTAGATTGATAAAACAAAAACAAATTAAAATTTTCAAGGCTATTAGCTTTAATCCTGACAGACACTTTTACCTCCCCTACCATGACTCCTTTGTTCACGGCACTGGGTTTCTCTCTATGGGATAGTGATAGATTATCTCTATGGGAGAAACCGCATCCTGTCATTGAACTGTGTCCTTCAGCTTCCAGGGGGCTTTGCTATTCTTTAGGGAACCAGTTGCTTACAGCTGGTGGATATAAAATAAGACCAGTAAATTTCACATGCAACGGCCCCCGTTTACTTCTTTTATTTTGAATTGGTTTCTTGGTTGGATGCAGAGTATAAAATATTGAGTAATTTCATGGATGAATGGTATTGACAGCAGCAGGGAAAGTAACTTCAAATCCAGATTAGGTGTCTATTTGGTGAGGACAAATCTTTGCCCCCTTCATGATAGAAAGGGTCACATGCAATCAACCTACTACCAGAGTTTGGCTGCTCCCCTAAGCCATGGTGTCATATTGTGGATTTGGAGATGGCCTCGGCAATACGAATAGCCAAGCCAAAACTGGTAGGGAAAAATTCTGTATGGTTAAATGCATGGATCCATCCCATCTCTTTCCCTTTAATCACTTTGTTTCTTGAGCTCATTGTATGAACACTGGCCTGGCTGGGAAAGGAAGACACTCACAGGGGCTCATCCTGTCCATCTCATTATGGCGAGGCTATTTTGCAGTGGTGGCCTTCTGGTGCATATTCACATAGGGTACACATATTTTCAGACTCTAAACCAGCACTTTTTAAAGCACCTGTAGTGAAAGATCTACTTTTTTAAAATATCTGATCCATCACAAGCCATCAATTTTCTACCACTGCTCTAAGTCCATTCTTAGATCTTTAGCCACATACTCTCTCACCAAAACTCCTTGCCACAAAATCCTCTAATATTGCCATTCCTTTATTAGCTCTCTGACCAGACTATTAGTCATTATCTAAAAATCAATATATATCTTGACCTGAGGCCATCTCTCTCTTTGAAGTAAAGTGAAAAACAAGGTATAGTTTTTGAAGATCTGCCAGTGGAAAGATTACTTTTCTCCATTATCTGATAATCCCTAAGGAGGGTTTTAACAGGGCTTCAAAACACATCTGGCTGGTTGTACTATATTGTGTAATGACATCTTTAAACCAGGTTCCAGTTTTTCATCTTCAGAAACTGGTCATTATATCATGAACTCATGATATAAGAGTGAGAATTGTACTGGGTTGTCTTGGTCTAACTATTTGTGTCTTCAGGTTCTGTTTGGAACTACTTTCTGATGGCACGCCGTTGGATGTGCTTAGCTAGAAATATTAGAAGACATCTGGTCCGTGCTGCCATTCAAGTCCAGTGGTTTTATCCTCCCCTATGATTAGGACCTCTTTCTTAAAACAAAAACAAAAACAAAAACAAAAACAATGCTTTCATACAAAATGAATCCTGACCTTAGGGTCCTTTGTTCCACTCTTAAACATGCTTGCAGCGGGTGCCACATATTTCTCCGGTCTGCTGCAGGTATATTTAATATCAACTTGGTAATAAGAGACTCGGGACAGAAATACCAGATCTTTAGCCCATCTTAGATGTTGCGGTACCTGTTTCTATATTAAAGAAAAATTACCCTTAAAACTTAGTGATTTTAAACAACAAACATTTATTATCTCACAGTTTTTGTGAGTCAAGAATCTGAGCACAGATTACCTGGTTCTCTGCTTCAACTTTTTTCACAAGTCTGAATCAAAGTGTTGACCGAGGCTGAATCTTATTTAAAGGCTTGAATAGCTGGGGTTTGGGGAAGGGGGTTGTGCTTCCAAGCTCATTCATGTGACTGTTGGCAAGTTTCATTTCTTTGAAAGCTGTTGGACTGAGGATTGCAGTTCCTTTTTGACTATCGGCCAAAGGCCTCCCTTAGTTCCTTGACATGTGGACCTTTTCATACAGCAGCTCACAGCATTAAGGCTGACTTCGTTAGAGTGAGCAGCTGAGAAGGAAAAAAGGAAGCCCGAGTCTTATTTTGTAACTTGATCTTAGAAGTGAAATGCCATTAATTTTGCCATATTGTATTTGTTAAAAGTTAAAAGATTGTACTCGAGGGAATGGGATTCAAAAAAGACTTGAACATGAGAAGGCAGGAGACATTGGAAGCTGTCTTAGAAGCTATCATGGAAGGCCTCCACTCAAAACAAAACATTTTTGTTTGTTTGATGAATGGGCATCCAAACATGGTACATATTGCTTGCAAAATCAAATGAAGCACAACAGATATTACATCCCCTTCTTAGCCAAAAAAGTAAGATGTGTCTTCACTTTGGAGTACCTATCTCGGATCAGCCCAGACCAATGTGTTCTCAGGAACTTCACTGAAGTGGCAATGTCCTATATTTGTTGTGAGATTTACCTCCTGCAAACATCATATGTATAGTTTTGAAAGTCTGTAGGGAATTTATAACTCATGCTTATCTGTCGGAATTTTGTCATTAATACAAGAAACCAGTCTGAGGTCTTCTTAGGCTCTAAGGGATCAAAATCTCAACAGCTTAGATTGTAGCAGGGATAAAGTTATAGTACTTGACAAATATAAAGTTCCCACACCAGGGGAGATAGTTTGGCTTTGGGTGTCCCTATGTGCTGCAAATGAGAAAAAGTGTGCCAAGAACTGTGCGTAAAGTATTGAGGAGCATGAGTGGAAGAATAGTCACAATTAAAGTTACGCCCTTGATTAAGATTATAATACTAAAAATTGTTCTCTTAGCTCCGTCAGTCATTCCTTCAGGATAAATCAGAAAATTCCAAATTTCTGAAGAAGAAAGGAGAAACAGTAAAGCACTTTTGGAAGATTCCAACGTATTTTCTTGACAAGGTGAGAAAAGAAGTCTACTGGATTTTAACAGTATATAAGAATAAGGCAGCAGATAGGCAAAATATATTCATAACATAGAATTCATAAAATTTATGCCTCCTACTGTTTTTAAATTCCTTCCTTTGCATTCTGCCAAAGGCATTCTTAGACTTTTAAGTGTAAGCTAGTCTTGGCCATGACTGGTTCGGGTTTGTGTAGTCTGTGCTGATAGAATTGTAGTTGGCTGTTGAACTAGCACAGAGATTACGATATTTAAGGTGAGCCATTGCAATAAACTCTGTCCAAATTTATAATTTTATATTCTTAATTAAATACCTTCAAATTGTCTTGAGAATTTTCATAATCTGTAAATAAAATACATTTTCTTGTGGATTATTATTTACTTACGGCCAGAAAGTTCAATGTAAGGCTGTAAGGGGATATCATACAAAGGTTCTATAGGTGTGTTTCAGTTAATATTGCTGTAAAATAAACCACTACAAAGCTTTGTGACATAAATCAACCATGTTATACTCACAGATTCTGTAGGTTAGAAATTTGGAAAAGTTTTAGTGAGGACAGATTGCTGTGCTTTATGGTTTCTGAGGTCTCAGCAGAGCAGAATTGAGGTTGGAAATGACTCATTATCTGGGAACTGGATCATCTGGGTGCATCTTCACTCACCTGTTTGGGGGCTGATGATAGCTTTGTGTCAGAACACCTAAACAAGGTCACTCCATGTCATCTCCTTGCTTGGCTAGTTTGGGCTTCCTTGTGGCATGGTAGCTGGGTTCCAAAATAGGTATCCGGAGAGAAAAAAAGCAGCAGCTCTAAGTCTCCTGAGGCTGAAGACTTGAAGCTGGCATAGTGTAACTTCTGTCATATTTAAGTCAAACATTTACAGGGTCCAGATTGATGGGGGGGATAAAGACCCCATGTCTTTTTTTTTTTTTTTTTTTGAGACAGAGTCTCACTGTGTTGCCCAGGCTAGAGTGCTGTGGCGTCATCCTAGCTCACAGCAACCTCAAACTCCTGGGCTCAAGCGATCCTCCTGCCTCAGCCTCCCGGGTAGCTGGGACTACAGGCACACGCCACCATGCCCGGCTAATTTTTTCTGTATATTTTTAGCTGTCCAATTAACTTCTTTCTATTTTTGGTAGAGATGAGGGTCTCGCTCTTGTTCAGGCTGGTCTCGAACTCTTGAGCTCAAATGATCCACCCGCCTCGGCCTCCCAGAGTGCTAGGATTACAGGTGTGAGCCACCGCGCCCGGCGAAGACCCCATGTCTTAATGCTAGGTGTGTTCAAGGATTTGGTATCATATTTTAAAACTACCATTAGGAGGATGTGATTCTTAAAATTTTCTGGCTCTTTTCTATTATTGCCATTTTATTTATTTTCAAGAATCCAAATCTTTTCTTTTCTCTGAATGCCTTAATGTCCTGGTAAGAATCCTAGAGAATTTAATTTCTACAGTCTTAATCCACCAATTGTACTGAGCAAAATGTTTTATTCAACTGTGTCACATAAATTCTCTGAGATTTTTCTTTATCTTGAGCTGAGGATTTTTAGATGTGACTTTATCAGTTTCTTATTTTATCTACGATTGCTGCAAGGAATATGAACAATTCTATCCGTCACTTCTCATTGTCCCTTAATCACTGACCAAGATTCAAATTTCAAATAATCTAGGATCTGAAATGCAGAAGTGGAGTAGGAAAGGGATGATCATACCTGTTTAGAGGGAATTTCACTGAATTGCTAATCAATATCATAAAAAAACTAAGAAAAATATTTTAATTGTTCCAAACACCTACACACTCCTGCAAAGCTTTCTTCTTTGTTCCTGTAGTCACAAATGAACACAGATGGTAATGCAATTCACTGGCACCTAACCCAAGTACCTGGTACCAACATCTTTTATTCAGGGTATTCAAGAGTGGTTTGATTGGAAGCCAAAGAAGCTGATGCTGACTGATTTATATAAGGAGGGATTTATGCAGTATCATTGGAGGAGCTCATGAAATCAAAGGTATAATATTTCAGGATCTTGGGCATCTCTAGGATTGTCAGCGGTGGAAGTGTATATATGTTTCTTTTGCCAAGAAAGCTGTCATTTGGTTGACTCAGGTACAGACACCTCCAGTAGTCAAAACTCTTAAAAACCACTAGTTGTGTGCACTGTATAACAATCGCCCAGAGCATCATTTTATTTTCTCAGAAAAACTTCCTTTCCGTCCCTTATTCTAAGCATTAAAAGTTGCCATGGGGGCACATGGAAAAAACTTCTCTCATGAGAATAAAACAGTTTTGCTAGTGTCAATAGGCAAATTTCCCCTTGGAGTTCAAAGATCAGAAGCAGATGTAAGGCAAGGATCCTCCTCAAGGAACACAAAAGACTGCCGGCTTCTAAGATTAGCACTGCTCCTATAATACTTCTGCCAAGTTCACACTTGGGCTGAATCCAGAGGCTACTTCTCTAATTGAAGGGTTCTTATGTGGTTCCCCATGTTCTTTGATTTACTGAGCGTCAGTTGTTCCCGAGCATTCAGGCTTTTCCAATTTCTGCTAGATTGCTTGTGGTGCTACCTATGTGAGTTCACATCCTCAGTGACAAATATAAAGGGATTAACGAGAATAAGAAGTTCAGGGAAATTAATTGCTGGATGATGGTGAGGATTCTTGTTTATTTTATTCTCTGTGTTTGTTGTAACAGCCTAAATTAAGTGGCCCCTTCTATACCTGTCTCTGTTGCCCATATCATCTATCTCTCTCAGCAAAGTATCCTCCAGGTTTAATAGGTATCCCACTTAAGGACAGCCAGAAGACAAAAAACTGATTTGTCTATTGATAGGCAAATTTAACTCATTGGAATTATGGTTCAGACTGTTATTTTGGGGTCTGTAGTAACTTCATTCTTTATCCTATTTTTAATCAAAATTACTAAGTGAAAATTTAAATAATTTTCATCTTCTGTTTTTTTCTAGTTTATATTATTGTCTCTCTCTTCCTTTTTTTTTTTGGAGACAGAGTCTCAGTCTGTCACCCAGGCTGGAGTGCAATGCCATCATCATAGCTCACTGCAACCTCAAACTCCTGGGCTCAAGCGATCCTACTGCCTCAGCCTCCAGAGTAGCTGGGACTTCAGGTGTGCACCACCACACCTGGATAACTTTATCTATTTTTAGTAGAGATAGGGTCTCACTCTTGCTCAGGCTTATCTTAAACTCCTGAGCTCAAGTGATCCTCCTGCCTCAGCCTCCCCTAGTGCTAGGATTGCAGGCGTGAGCCACCACACCCGGCCTATATTATTCTCTTGATCTTTATCTTTAGGTCATTCTTCAGGTCAGGTTTATTGACTTGGCTTCATAATTTTTTGAACATTTGTTTCATCTGTTCTGGAAATTTCCTTAGTAATACCAATTGTTCAGATTTTAGATCTCTGTTCTATGTTAACAATGTTCCTGATCATAGTTTCATTAATTTTTTGTCAGTTATTTTACTACTTCTACTGTAATATTTTTAAACAATGCATTATTAATTTTATTACATTCCTTGTCTTACACAATTGTCTATTACATTCTGTAGTCTTATCATCCATTCTTCCAAATCTTATTTCTTAAAGTCAATACTTTTGAATGTTAGGATTACAAAGTAGTCTATAAACTTCACTTTTATTTCCTCAACCATATTTTTGTTTTAAAAAAGGACCCCCTTCTTCTGACTTTTGTTCTATCTGATCAACTTATTGTTTGCAGAATACATACAGCTGACTACTCACTGTTATCTTTTTTTCTGTTAAGTCTTCTTTGAGTGAAAACCCTTTCCATGCATGGCATATTCTTCCCACATAGGGTGGACTGATTTTATGCGTTTCTTTTGAATTTTTCCTCTTTGTTTATGTTGCTTTGTTGATTTCAGTTAACAACTGTGATACTGATGGGAATGGTTAGCCTTAAGTTTGTAACTTTTATAGAGTTTCCTTCTCTTTTATTTTTATTGTTTCCTTCAAGAATAGCTAATTCCTACAGGAATATAAGAGAAAACAAAAAGATTCACAGTTTGCATGGTTTGCTTTTGGTCATCATACGGAAGCAAAGAACCAGATCTAATCTTTATAATTTGTAGCTGACAGTCTCCTTGAGCTTTAGTTACTCTTTGGACAAAGCCCACGTGTTTAAAGATTTATTCTAAAATTCACAATCTTATGGCCCGTTTCCCCTCGCCATATCTTTTAGGAGTAAGCAACCTCACCAAAGTGTTACTAGAAGAAGCATTTAGTTATATAGAAAGCAGTTAAATTTTAAATGACAAATGAAGTAGATCTTAAACTATTTAAAAAGTGCGGAAGAAATGCCAGTATGTTTAAACTGTGGGGGAAAAATAAAAAGAAATTCGATATATTGTAACATGCACTTGGATTTTCAGCACAAATGGTTTCAATGCCAGAAAACAAACAAACAAACAAAAAGATGGCCCTATGGCAAACTGAAATGTTGGGAATCTTTCTCTACAGTTCTTTTAGCTCTTTAGCTGGTGTCACTTTTCCTGTTCTGGCAGGGTCTGCTCTCCCTCACATGTTCTCCCGTTATGTAGTTCTCACTCTGTAAAAACTGGCTCTTAGTTTGAGATACAGAAATTACATGGGCAAATACTTTCTTGAGATTTAAATTCAATTAACTATGTGACTTATCTAAACAAGTCAAATCTTAATAGATCAACACATATTTAATGAATACTTTTCATACTGAAGGCACTTTCTTATGTGTTTTGAGAATGAAGTTTATACAACTATATTAGTCTGCTAGAGTTTCCATAAAAAAGCTCCACAGATTGGGTGGCTTAAACAACAGAATTTTATTTTCTCTTGGTTCTGGGCTAGAAGCCAGAGATTCAAGTGTCAGCAGAATTGATTTCTTCTGAGGGCTGTGAGGAAAGGATCTTTCCAGACCTCTCTCCCAGCACATGGCCATCTTCTCCCTATCTTCAGATTGTCTTCCTTTCATCCATGTCTGTATTCAAATTTCTTTTTATCAGAATACCAGTCATATTGGTTTACAGCCCACTCTAAACACTTACTTGTAATTGACTATAAAGACACTATGTCCAAGTGTGGTCACATTCTGAGGTATTCCAGGGTAGGACTCCAACGTACGAATTTAGTGGAGACGAAATTCAACTCATAAAACACCACGTACTATTTATTGTACACATGAAAGTCAATGCAATATATTGGTTAAGAGAAAAGGCTGTGAAAACCATCTGCCAATCTGAATACTGGATCTGACTCTATCTCCTAGCTGAATTACTCTCTGCAAGTTTATTATTATTATTATTTCTTTTTATTTTTAGCTTTTCTATGCTTCAGGGCCCACATCTCTAAATTTAGGTTGTTAAAGTAAATTAAAATGGAACTGGAGAATTCCTGAGAAGACAAAGCCAGTTAGGCCTCATAAATGACCTTAACCTTGCTTTGTTTGCAAACATAAGCAAAACTTACCCTGAGCTATGTATTATAAATGTTTATATTTTTAAAAAATGAAAGTTAAAGCTAACTGGTAAGAAGTTGCCAACCAATTTATATCACTAGGAATTTTACAATAGGATAGACAGATGAGGCAACTGTATAACTTTAACCAATTAAATATTTTCTTTGCTTTATACCTGTGTTCATCCTATAAAAGCCTTCTCCTTGAATTCCTTAGTCGGAGCCTCTAAACAATTCTGGTTTGGGCTGATTCATGAGTTGCTGTTTGCTCAAATAAACCCTTTAAAATTTTATTGTGCCTCAGCTTAGTTTTTAACAGGGCTAATACTAATTTCATAGGTTTCTTTTGTGGACTAATGAGTTAATATAGGTAAAGTACTTAAAAAGTACATCTTTCAGAGTACACATTCAATCTATACAATTCAATTTTAGATTTTTTTATATTTAAATAGAGGGAAGAGATATGCTATATAAATATAAAGCTATCATGATGACTAAATCAGGCACATATGATAGAGTGATGGTTCCATTAGATGTCAATATAATTTATTTTGATAAAAATTAAGATTTAAAAAATATTTAAGCAGAGCCACTAAAACAGCTGTTAGTCAAAAGCATTTAAACTCCCTATCCTAATGACGTTCTGGTTCTGTATCAGATGAAATGTACTTTATCTTTCTTGCTGAGTAAAGCTATAAAACCTGAACAGAATGCATGGAAAAGCTATTTGAAGACCCAACAAAATATTTATTTTTTAATTTTTAATTTTTTCTTTATTTCACCACTTGCTTTTGAACTTGGAAGAGCAAAATAATTAGTAGGCAGATTGCGAAAGACGACCAGAATTCGAAGTTCCACCACACTGATGGTAACTGTACCTTTCCCCCACTTTAGTATTCATCTGCTTGAAATTAAGGTTGCCCAAAATCTGGATGTGTGCATTGATGTAGACAGAGAACACTCCAGGAGAGGCTCTCTAATTCTGATTTGAGGAACAGAAAATAGGTCTCCTAATATTCAGAGGCGGTGGAAAATATCCCTGATTTTATTTTCTTTCTTTTTCTTTTTTTGTTCTCCTATTTCCATTCTCTTTCACTCCAGCCCCCCAGTTGCAGGATGGAGTGAGGGCCGCAGGGGAGGCAAGACAGCTTGCAAGCACCTAAAGTTCAGAGTGAGGCAAACTTCCCTTTCTAATCAAAGCATATGCAGTCCCGAGAAGGTGGGGTAAACGGCCCTTGCTTTTGTTCTCTCTTTGTCCATGCCTTGCTTAGTCCCAGTGATAGTCACATTCACAGGAACTGTGTGGCAGAACAGGGTAAATAAAGCTTCAGTTTTCTGGCTAAAGGACCAAAGGGGAGCCCTAGGAAAGTAGAAAGTGTAGGGTGATCCCAGATAGGGAGGAACTCAGAAAACTGACTCCATCAAGTCTATGAACTCATGGGCTTACCCCTGACCCAAGCATGGCTGGATATTAACCTGAAAAACATATCAAGTTTTTGAACACTAATCTAAGAAATAGACTGCTACCCAGGCCCCACACTGGCTGCTGGCTGGTGTACACATGGGACAGATCTAAATAGCAAAGGCAGTGACAGTGGAATTTAATTGAAACCACATAAACAGAAAACTGGTTGGAATTTGTTTATTAAGCCCAACTATGTTGATGACCTGCTGAAACGAAAATTACAATATTAAATATCATTTAAACAAGATATAGACTGATAGCATAATATTCAAAGTGTCCAGGATACAACTTAAAATGATCCAACATATAAATAATCGCGAAAATCTTGACTTGCAGGATAAAAGGCATTGCACAGATATCAAAGCCAAAATGACATAGATGTTAGAATTATATGATAAAGAATTTAAATCAGCTCTTATGAAATGATTCAACAAGCCATTACAGAAACAATTGGAATAAAAAGAATGATAGAAAATATCAGCAATAAAGTAGAATATGTGAAGAAGATCCAAATAGAAATTTTATAGCTGAGCAATAAAATAATGACAAAAGCAAAACCTCATAGGATAGATGAGATATTTTTAATTCAGAGTCAATAGATGGCTTCCTGAGGGTGGAGAAGGGGCTGTGAGATCTTTGAAACTGAATTGTGTGGATATCAAGTGAGCATTTTTTTCAAGGAAGTGGGTGCACTGTTGAAAATGCTGATGCCTGGGCTACAAGCTCAGAGTAATAATTTAATGGTCTGTGAGTAGGGTCCGGGGAATCAGGGTTTTTAAAAAATCTATCCAGACCATTTTCATTACCAGCCAGGGGTGAGAATCATTAGTCAAGTACAATCTGTTTAGTTTTTAGAAGAGATCACTAAGACCCAACTGATAATTTCCCCATCCGTTTTCTCTGCCACCTAGACAGCAAATACCATTTACTATCAGTTGTTCCCTGGACATGCCAGCATGACACAACTTTAAATCTAATTCTTACCTTTCCCCTACTCCAACTTTCTATTTCCTTAATTTCTCAGAAAAATCTCTTATATTTGTGTATTTATTCATATTTTTCAGAAAGATCCCCAATTAGCTTTATTTTCTACCTTGATCAGAGGCCTGGAGTAGGGTGCGGGGTGCTTGCCTGGGCTGTGGAATTTGGAAGAATATCGTAATGTTAAGTGATTAGGATACAGAGTATTTGGAATAGCTATTTTTTAAAAAATAGAAATTAATTGAAAGAGATCATGATGCATAAAATGTAAAAAATTTAAAATAAAGTAAAAATCACTAACATTGCTGTGAGGAGCCATATTAAACACCGAGACCAAGAAAAATCAATAACATTTGCCCTGTCTTTATTTGAAATTTGATGTTTTGTTCCTTGTGGATTATTCTTTTTTTAAGTCAGTTTAGTGCATTAAATATTGCAGGTAAATGGTGTGTTGAAATATTTTGTGTGTCTTGATTTTTGGGGAGGTTTTTGGGGACCCCTTGGGTCTGGTGCTTGGGAGGCAGATATCTCTTGTCTCACCCTGGTCCTGACCCTGAGTACTGCCAAGTGAGAACTTGTGGAAAGATCAAAAAGTTCTTGACCATGGTGACAAACAGGTTGGATCACCGGGAAGTGGAAGCATGGAGAGAATGCACAATGTTTTGGGTGAGAAGAGGGGGCATATTTAATACTTCATTATAAAAATGGATAAAATTTCTGCCTTTTCAGCCAGCACTAGAAATTTTCTGAGAGGAAAGATAAAATATTTTTAAGACCCCACTTTTTAATAAATGGCTTAAAGTGGAGATAAAACTCTGAGTATCTGCATTATTAGCAACCATGATGCTTTTTAAAAAAGATAATTAAATAAGTTTCTTGGTCAGAGAGAAAAGAAAATAGAGGAGAAAAGATCTGAGAAGGGAACAGAAGGAGGAGCGTCATTTTGGGAACAGGAATTGCTAATGTCTAAGTTGTTTTCATTTGAAATGTAAATTTTTCTATCTTCCTAAACTTTCCAGTGAAGTCCATATAGATGCCTGTGTGCATTGGTTTTATTTTATTTTTGTGTTGTACAAATTAAGGAAGGGGACCCATTTTCTGCCAGTGACAACAATAGCAAGAAAATGAGAGAATCTTTAAATTGAAATAATTCAGCAAAAGCAAGAGCTCAGAGCCAGAGAAAAGTATAGAATATAAATCCTCTTGGAGTTCTTAGCAATCTCATGGAAGACCTGGGGCTTTCCAATTTTTGTAAAGAGTTGAATCCAATCTTCCCAGAATTGTAGGGTTTCTGTGGCCACACTTAAGGTACACATGAGTCCTTAGCATGGTTGTTCAGCATAACTAGACAATACCCACACTTTATTTGCTTGTAATTGTGTAGACTCTAGACTTTCTTGTATGAGATTATGCAGTGTTTCTTAAATGTTTCTTTGCCAACCAGTCATCTCATCACCTCTTTCTTGCTGTTAAGAAAACTTATAAAAACCTGGAAATAAGGCAAATATGTAGCCTGACTTTTTAATGCCATATAGGAGCAAAAGCTCACTTCAGGATTTTCTAGAGTAGTATACATTCTTCAACTCACTGTTTGCTGTTCTTCAGAATTCCTGAACTTAGTGAAGTTACATGTCAGTTGTGGGGTTTTCGTTTGATAGAAACACAAAATATATCTGTCTAGCAGAAAAAAGTTAACCCCAAAGTTTATGGTTCATTGTCCTACAGGACATTAGTTCGTTTCATATCTAACTTGGCAATCTTATCCCAGATAAAACTTTTGTAAATTCCCAATAAAAATCTAGCTCATTGAATCTCTTTGAAGTGGTATTAACATCTTACTTGTTTCCTTGTTAAATAATAAACTAAATAAAACCTTTGACATGTGCTCATTAAAAAAAAATCATGGATTGAGCTCAGGAGGAGCTTAATATCAGAATCGAGATGACATGGGGATGAGTTAGCAATCTTAAAGATGAATTAGTAGAAATTATCCAAGCTAAACAACAGAGAAAAAGAAGATTTAAAAAAAAAAAAAAGTCCAAAACCAAAAAACAGTGCACAAGGACCTGTAGGAGCATACCAAAAGATGTAACTTTTGTGTCTTTGGCATTCTGGAAGGAAAGAAAAAAAGAATATAATGCAGAAAAAATATATTTGAAGAAATAATGACAGAAAACTTTACAAATTTGTCTAAAGCCATAAACTGTCAGCTTCAGTAACCTCAGCAAACCGCAAACAGAATAAACACAAAGGAATCCATGCCCAGTCACATCATAACAAAGTACTAAAAATTAAAGACAAAGAAAAATATATCAAAAGCAACTATAAAGACATAACTTATTACCTATAGGAAAATAATGATTTGAATGATGATAGATATTTTTTTGTCAGAAACCATTGAGGCCAGGACCAAATGGCTCAACATTGATAAGGTAATGAAAGAAAACT
>NW_012155618.1:3634960-3636518 GCF_000956105.1 Propithecus coquereli | reverse complement strand
AGCAACAGTGAGATCCTATCTCTATTAAATAAATAATTTTTAAAAACTTAAAGAAAAGAATAGCTTCTACTTGGGAAGAGCACAGAGGCCCTCTCACAGAATAACTGTATCTTCAAAAATAAGATCTGTGTGGACGTGGGTATTGTTTCATTTTGGTTTGTTTGTTTGTTTGTTTAAAAGAAATACAGATCTTGAAAGCTAGAGAAGAAAGGACAATTAAGAAAAATATTTACAGATTTCTAATGAGGGAAATGATAGAAAACGCAATCAGTTTTTGGCTTAGAATTACATAATCCGAAAGAATAAAATAGACTTTTAATGTAGCCTTGGGAAATTGTGTAGTTCAAGCAACTGGAAACTTTCCTATGAAAAGGCAAACATGAACTGGCTATCAGGATGGTTTGAAATAGAAGAGCAGGCAGAGAATGAATCTGGTAGTATAAAATATTTAGCAGCAGGTCAAATATGATAAAATAGTAGCTGGTTTAGAAATAACTGGAGAAGAAGGTAAATATCTATGATTATTGTGCACAGGTCTTATAAAAATCAATGTGTTTATAAAAGTTCTCCTCACTGGTAAAATAAAGGTGCTATAGGGGCTATTGTTTGGAACTATAATTGCTATGGAGAAGTGGATATGATTCTGGGGAAGAAACCTTTCTCTTCCTTTACACACAAAGCATAATGAAGTAATTTAAGAAAGTATGTATTAGGGTCTACATTGATCAAACCTGTCAGGACTGATTGGATATGTCTAACCTCAACAGCATGTTGAGCTGAAGTAATAAAGGAAACAGAGGTAAGGATTTGTTATTGGATGGTTATTTAGACTATAAAATTTAGACATGCAATTTTAGTTAAGGCAGCAAATTTAGAGAATTCTTGTTCAGGTAGAAAAATATAAATAAATTTCATACAGGGTGCTATAGATGATATACCTCATTCTATAAAGGAGATCACATCATAACAAAGGAAAACCAACAGTAAAAACAGATGCTGCAATAAAATCAAAACTAAAGACATCCTCTCAAACATAAGAGCCGGGATGAACTATAATCTGCTTAGAAATTGCTAGGGTGTAACCAACCTCAGAAGACAAAGAAATGTTGAGGAATTCTTAAACTGTGAATGTAGAGTGGCTAATACCAGTGTCAAAAAGCCACTGGAATCAGGTGTCATTTAAAGTGTAATCAATGTAAAGATAGTGAAGATCATAAGTCCTCTCCTCTCTCATTACAAAAAAAAAAATTAATTGAGATGTATGATAGACATAAATGTATAAGCTAGAACCGTGAATCTTCTAGATGAAAGTATACAGAACATTGTGTTTGTCATTCTGGGGTAAGCAAAGGTTTTATAAACAGACAAACACTAATCATAAAAGATTAAAAAAATACCACAAAAGCAAAACATATGGATGTGCTTCACATCACCAGGTATAATGGAAATGTCAACTAAAACCACAGTCAAGCAATTAGGGAAGCAATAACTCAAATCATCTGCAAAGACTTTCAAAAATTAGAATAGGAAATACTTTTCAACTCATTTTATGATACCA
>NW_012155618.1:3633118-3634910 GCF_000956105.1 Propithecus coquereli | reverse complement strand
TAAATGTAAATAAAAATATGCCTTTATGCAATAGTATGTACATTCTAGGTCAATATGAGAAGAGGGACATGGACCCAAATTTATATGATGTCTGATTTTTTCAAGGAAATGACTGGCTACAGAAAACTCTGCCCCTGACATTGAATAATTCCTGTTTTGAAATGTCTCCAAATTTCTTGATTGACCCCTTGCAGCCAATCAAGGGCTGCAAAATGTGGCTAAACACCAAATAGAAAGTTTTCCTCACTTTAATAGACTATTTGCCAACCAGACCCTGTCTAAATATGTCAGTACTTTACTCCATAAACTTACTCTCCTTTCCGACTCCTTTGAACCCATTGTCAACAGAAAAGAAGCCAAACTCTGTAAAATAATTTAAAGAAGTTTATTCTGAGCCACGTTTTAGGACCATGGCCCAGAGCCACGCCTAAGAAGTCCTGAGCAAGTGGACTCTGTGGTTGGGTTACAGTTTGATTTTATATATTTCAGGGAGACAGGGATTATAGGTAAAGTCGTAAATCAATACATGGAAGATATACATTGGTTTTGCCTGAAAAGGTGGGATATCTTAAAGTGGGGGCTTTCAGGTTATAGGTGGGTTTAAAGACTCTTTGATTTATAACTAGATAAAGAAATGAAGCTTCATTTAAAGGCTTGGAATGTTTTAAGTTAAGATAAGGAAGTCTGTTAATCAGAAACAAGCCACTAGCCCAATACCCAGACTCAAGTGATTTATTATGTAAATTGAGGACCTTCAGGTGTGGTTTAAGCTTCATCTTGCACAGCCTCAGGCCTGTTAAGGAGTTACAAATGATATCTCTAAGAAGGGAGGGGGGGATGATGAGGCATGTCTGACCTCCCTTCTCATGGCCAGTAACTCAGCTTTAAAGTATTTTTGGTGTCCCCTTGGCCAAGAGGCGGTCCATTCAGTCAGCTGGGGAGGGCTTAATATTTTATTTTAGTTCACACCATGCTAAAATGAAAGTGATGACAGGTAGGTCCCTTCCACAGTTCATGAATATAAAGCCTTTGTTAATTTTACCCTGGACTCAATTTTGTCTTTGACATTAATTAGATCACTAACATTGAAAATATTCATTTATTATCAGTTACCCTTGGTAATGGTGTGTGTCTATCTTTTTCATAACTGTACCCCTTTATTTAGAAAGAATATATTATTCTATATGCTTTTAACTAAGCTTTGATTAAAACGCATTTATAATGCTACTTAGAGCAATAAGTTCCTTTCCCATCAGGATCATCAGTCCTTTTGATAAACTTAGAGATAATGATATGAGTTTCAAAAAATGTTACCCAGTGAGGTCAAGGCTAAATTAAGGAAGCAGGATTAGATTAGTAGGAAAAGTGATACAGTGAATTTAATTAAGCATATTAAGTTCCCTGAGGTTAGCCACCGTAGGCTTTCAAAAAAATTGTAGGCATAAAATATGGCTTGAAGAATTGTATGGTTTCCTTAAATAGACCCAATTGATATATCTGACAAAGTGTGCAATGAAGTATAATAAATGGGTTTTCAATACTATAAAAAAAATGTTTGTAGGTTATAGTAAGGAAATAAGTATAAAAGGAGATGAGGATGGCTAGTCAAGAAGCATTCAAATAATGGAAAACTTTAGATTTCTGATTCTCTATCTGTTTTATAGATCAATGTCAAACTAGAATTTTACATTTTAGTATTGGATCAGGATATTAACTAAACTTGAGAAATTAACTATCATTTTTGTCCCCTTGAATTTTGTTAGTTCCCTATGGTAATCAATAGGATTATTCA
>NW_012155618.1:3630582-3633068 GCF_000956105.1 Propithecus coquereli | reverse complement strand
AAAAAAAAAAAAAAAAAAAAAATGTTGAACTACCTATTGTATTATCCTCGATGAAGCTGGAAGCCCATTTTTCTAAGTGAAGTATCACAAGAATGGAAAAACAAGCATCACATGTACTCACCATTAAATTGGTACTAATCAATCAACACTAATGTGCACATATGGAAGTAACATTCATAAGTTGTCAGGCAGGTGGGAGGGGGAGGAGGGGATGGGTAAATTCACACCTAACAGATGCAGCAGGCACTGTCGTGGGGATGTGCACGCTTGTAGCTCTGACTCGGGTGGTGCAAAGGCAATTTATGTAACCAAAGCATTTGTACCCCCATAACACTCTGAATTTTTTTTTAAATACTATATTAGAATTGAAATGGAAGGTAATTCTATGGACCCAGGAGACATTAAAAAAATAAGAGAATTCTACAAAATCTCTTCACACATAAATTTGAAAACTTATTTGAAATGCACCAATTTCTCAAAACCCACAAACTACAAAACTCACCCAAGATGAAACAGATACCCTGAATAGTCCTAAAATTAGTAAAAACATTGGCAAAGACTCCCTCCTTTGACCAAAGCTTTAGTCAGCCTCATCTGAGTCCTCTGCTTGGCTGTGCCTGAACTTGGGCTTCCTTCTCCGTCCTTGCAGAATACAGTTTGAGAAAGAATTCCACTAGGTCAGCTTAGCAAAAATCTCCGCATCCTTGGTATCTCACTGTCCTTATCACCCTGCCTTGCCTTCACCTTGAAACCTCTTATCCTTGATGCTTCCTTTTAGTAATTTTTCATCTACTGATCCCAATCCTGCTTCTTCATTATAAATCCCCACTTGTCCCTGTTAGAGTCAGAGTTGAGCTCCATCTCTCTTCCGCACTGTGAGACCCCACTGCAGTGGTGTCTGAAACTATTGCCATGCCTCTGCTTGAATAAAGTCTGACTTACCATCTTTAAATTGCTTTTCTTTAATAACGTTAAATAATAGTCAAAAACTTTTCCAGAAATGGTATCTTCTAACCCAGATGGTTTCACTCAAAAATCCTGACAAATGTTTCAAGAATAACACCAATGCTTTACAATCTCTTCTAGCAAATAGAAGAGAATTAAATAGTTTCCAACTAATTTTGCAAGGCTAGCATTACCCCATACCAGAACCAGACAAAGATTTATGAACCTGTGGGGTGCACAGAAATTTTGTGTTTGTGTGTTTCTACAGAGTTAGGGCTTTATGAACAAATTTTTGTATAAATTGAAATCCTGGGCTAAAAGCAACCCTGGAGTTGCTTTACAATTGGATAGATAGTGAGACAACTATATAGATAGATTTATTTAACTCTGGAAGTGTGTGATTACATTTCAAGGGAAAATGAATCTCAAGACCTTGAAGACATTTTCTAGGTTATTAAAACCAAAGAAACAGGAAGTTGGGGGTGGGGTGGGGCTTCTCTGACCCTCGGAAAGATGTATTTACATTCTAAAATGTTAGAGTGAGAACCAAGAATCCATTTCAATTATCTTCAGGGAGCAAATTTTTTCTACCTACTTTTCGTAGGGGAGAGAGTGGCAGCTGGCTCTTCCTCCTGTGTGTGTGTGTATGTGTGTGTGTGTGTGTGTGTGTGTGTAATTTTCCTCTGTTCCTCATATAAGATATAGACTTTATACGTATATTAGATTTGATCTAGCTTTCATTCAGTTGCTCCACAGGTAAGAATTGGGAAATCCCAACACAAAGAAAAAGAGTACTCAGGTGGGTCGGCATTTAATTGCTCTAAACCAGAACTGACAGAGGCTACTTCTGATCACTCTTCTGTGGCTAGAACAAGTTACCTGGCCCTAATCAAACACAAAGCCAGGAAATGTACTACTACTTACCATGTATCTCAAAGATGAAGAGACAGAATTATTTGCTTAAGAGCATTAATTTTTATCAGAACCCTTTGATTAGAAGGAAAAATGATGTGTTAAATTAATTGTAATCAACTCTCACAAGTGAACAATATTTATTGAAATAAATACAACGATACTTATTGAAAAATGATACACATTTTAGTGCACCTTATAAAGTAACCAGTGAAGTCAACCTCACTTCCACCTGGTAAGCATGAAAGATATAGTTGCTTTGGGGGCCTAATTCCCATAATGAGGCTCATTACCTGCCTTCCTTAACTTAATCTAAGGCAGTGGTGGTTCTCAGCTAGGAGCTACTTTGCCCTTCTTCTTCCTCCATGGACATTTTGACAACATCTGGTAACATTTTTAATTATTACAACTGGGGTGGGCCTACAGGTATCTGGTAGGCAGAAGCCAAGAATGCTGCTAAACATTTTAAAATGCACAGCCCCCACGATAAAGAATTATCCAGAGCAAAGTATTACAGTGCTGAAGTTGAGAAACTAAGGAATAAAAAAGAAAATGAGCCACTCACTTTTCTTAAAATTTTCCATAAAAATATTTATGTTTCTACACTTTAAATGTAAATAAAAATATGC
>NW_012155618.1:3629488-3630532 GCF_000956105.1 Propithecus coquereli | reverse complement strand
GGTAATATTACAAAATTATTTAGAAGATTTGAAATCATACATGATCATAATGAAATTAAGGTAGGAATCAGTAACAGAAAGATAACAAGAAAACCTCCAAGCACTTAGAATTTAAACAACACACTTCTACAAAAGTCTTGGGTTAAGGAGATAAATTTAAGGGAAATTGCAATGTATTTGAACTGAATGAAAACACAACAAATGTTTATGAGATGCAGCTGAAACAGTGCTAGAGGAAACCTTATATCTTTAAATACTAATATTAGAAAGGAATGAAGGTATCAAACCCAGTTATTTAAATTTCCACTTTAAGAAACTAGAAAGAGAAGAAAAATAAACCGAATGCAAGCAGAAGGAAGGAAATACTAAGTATAAAAACATTAAAAACAAGAACAATAAAATAGAAAAACTATAGAGAAAAATCAATGAAAACAAAAGCTGCTTCTTTGAGGAGATGAATAAAATTAGAAAAGATACAGAAAAAATAAATAAATGGGACCCGATCAAATTAAAAATCTTCTGCACAGCCAAGGAAACTAACATCAGAGTGAATAAACAACCTACAGAATGGGAGAAAATATTTGCATGCTATACATCTGATAAAGGGCTGATATAGAACTGAGGAAAATCAGGAAGGAAAAAATCAAACAACCTCATTAAAAAATGGGCAAAGGACATGAACAGAAACTTTTCAAAAGAAGATAGACTAATGGCCAAGAAACGTATGAAAAAATGCTCAACATCTCTAATCATAAGGGAAATGCAAATCAAAATGACAATGAGATATCACTTAACTCCAGTGAGAACAGCTTTTATCAAAATGTCCCAAAACTACAAATGTTGGCATGGATGCAGAGAGATAGGAACACTCATACACTGGTGATGGGACTTCAAACTAGTAAAACCTCTGTGGAAAGTAGTATGGAGATACCTCAAAGAGCTAAAAGTAGAACTACTATTTCATCTGGCAATCCCACTACTAGGTATTTACCCAAAGGAAAAAAAAGATACTTTATAAAAAAGACACCTGCAGTAGAATGTTTA
>NW_012155618.1:3597510-3616653 GCF_000956105.1 Propithecus coquereli | reverse complement strand
TTTTTTTTTTTTTCCCTGCACCTCTCTTGTGGCCACATCTGACTGACCATCACCTAAGAAACATAAAACACTAATCAATTAAAGGGAACAAACTGCTGAAATATGCAACAACATGGATGCATCTCTAAAATATTGTGCTGCAAGAAAAAAGCTAGATCCAAAAGATTTCACATACTGTATGATTCCATTTACACGACATTTTAGTAGAGGCATGACTATGCAAATGGGTGGTTGCTTCGAGCTAGTAGTGAGGGGGATTGTCTACAAAGAGGCACAAGGGAACCTTGTGGGGTGATGGAAATGTTCTATATAGTGAATATGTTTGGGATTATCTGACAAAACTCATCAAGCTCTACATTTATATGGATTCATTTTATTTCTATATCAACTATACCTCAATAAATTTGATTTTAAAAATATACATGGCTTGAGTTCCTAAGATCCTTTCTCAACCAGCCCTAATCTTCAGTCACTATTTTTCTGTTTCTGACTTATTCATGTCGTATTAAACTGTCATAACATTAAAAACTTTTCCATTTTTGAAACTTTGATTTATTTGCTTCTCCAGTTACTGACCATTCTTCAGTCTTTCAGCTCACAGATATTATTCTGGTTTGCCTTTATTAAAGTCAAATATAATGGTCAAATGACTTCAAGTTGAAATTCTGGGATATTAGATTTTGATCAAAACAGAGGCTCAAGTACCAACAATGTGGCTTAGAAGAATCAGTTTCAAAAATTCATGTGGCACTTATATTATGTGATTTATGGGAAGCTGTTTGGTTGTTGAATTGCTTCAAATCTTCACTGTCCACTGGAATCATCTAGGAAACATGTTACAAAGATGTTGGTCTGAAGAGGGCTCTGGGATCTTGATTTTTAAGACGTGATTTGAATGCACATAGTTTTCTGACCATACTTTAAAACTCCAGTTTTTCTGGAAAGAAATTCACTTGGCTTGTTTTGGGGTCGAAAATGTGCATATGTGTGTGTGTGGAGGTCATGAGAGAGAGGGAGTACTGTACTCACTTAACTCATATCCCGGCTCTGCCATTTGCAAGTTATGATACATTGGGAAATCATCTAAACTCTTTGAGCATCAGCTTCCTTATTTATAAAAGTTATACTATCCCTGAGGTTTTTTGTACTAAAGGTGTGATGTTAGGCACCCAGAACTGTGCCACGCATATAGTGCACATTAGATATTACTTATCTCCTGTGTGCAGTTTATTTTAAAGGCAGACACACATTCTTAAACTTTATTCAGATATTTAATGTGGAGATGGGATATAGGTTAAAAAATATCATCTTATTTCTCTATAGTCAGCCATTAAGTTTTAAATTGTGGGAAAATAAAAATTAATCCTTTGCAATAGTATCTTTTGCCTGTTTTGTACTTTGAAGAGTATCCCGTTTTTGTGACGTAAATGGTTAAGATTTGACTATACGGCATGGCTGAGGAAAGACATTTCTTTTTTCCTTTTTTCCCTTCTCTTCCTGTCCCCTTCTTTCCACTCTTTTCTTCCTCCCTCCTTCCCTCCCTTTCTTCCTTCCTTCCTTTCTATTAACAGGTCTAGATAAAGATTTAAACTGTAATTGAAGCCTCCTTATTTCCAACTCTCTTTAGCATAGCAACAACGATGACTGAAGGATGGCGCCGTTTTTCTATTTTCACCGGCATAACACTACTCGGCTAAGGATCATCCCTTAGGTATGGGTCAAGCCCTAAAAACAATTTGTTTTATCTGTACTGCATAGTTAGGTATATTGAAACCCACTAAAGTGATTCTTCACTGCCATAAAATGAGTTTATAGCAGAGTTATGAATTCATCTTAAATTCCTCAATTTGGACTTTCCTTTGGCTTCCAAAGACTTTTTAAAAGTCTAGGGAAGAATATTGTTGCCATTACTAAACTCAGATTTCATTTTGGTCACCTTCAGGTGCTTGTTTATTTTCTATTTATTATTATTTGCTTTTGATTCTAACTTATTTTTCACTATCCAGCAATCCACACGTGCTCTACCAGTCGAGTTTATCTCTCATCAGTCACTCTGCACCCATCTTTTCTTCCCACCTCCGTGCTTTGAGTCATGCAGTTTCTCCAACCTGGGACAATATTTTTGTCAGTTTAAATTCTTCCCATTATTCAAGACCCTATTCAATCTCCACGTTTCCTCTAGGAAACTGTCTTCAATTACTTTAGCCCTCTCTGAATTTCTGCTGTATTTGTAGACAGACCACAGCGTAGTACTCTAATTACACACAGAATGTCAGAGCTGGAAGAGACCTTAGAAATCATCCAGCCCAATGCCCCTGTCCATAGAGAAGGAAAAAGAGCACAGGCAGCAATTTGGGGAGAGTGGAAGAGCATCCCCTTAGCGAGCAGGTAGAAACAAGATATGGATGTGACACTGATGGTATATGACACTAATGATCTGGGCCCAAGAGGGGGTACCTAGGTGGGGTTCAGTGTTGAGCAGAGTAATCAAGGTTAGATTCATACAGGGGGAGAAACGGGATTGGTTAACAAGAGAGGCACCGGTGTGCTGAAGAGGAGCATTGAGATATTGGTGATGACCCATATGCATCCCCTGCCACAGGAACTCTCTAGAATATTGGTGCCTGACAGTGTCAGAATTATGCAGTCAGAGGACAATGAGATACAAGCTCACTGATGACTTCTTCTCACACTTCGCGTCTCAGGAAAACATCATCTTTTGGAGAGGGTTTCCCTGAACACCTTTTCTAAGGCGGGCACTCTTCCTCCCCCCGCCACACACACAGTTTTTCTCCATCACATCACTCTACTTCTCCCTACTTATACAAGTATGTGATCATCTTTGAGCATTAACTGGTATATTATCTTCCTCCTGACAATGCTATAAGCTCCATGAGGGCAGAGGCTCTTCTGTTTTGTTTTCAGGGACATAAAACAGACCGTGACATGAAGGAACTGCCCAATAAATACTTATGGATGAATTAGGAAGACACAGACTTCCATTTTAGAAGGAATCATGCTAACAAAATTTCTTCAGATACAGAGACCTGTAGCGTTTAGCTCAAAACCTGAAGCTAAACACAAAATCAACCAAGCTAAAAGTAAAACAAGATCTGGGCTTCTTTTATTTATTTTAATATGAATTCAATAACTGCATATTGAAAACATGAGACAAAACATGTGCCAGTCAAAGCTAAGGGCTGCAGCTAGATGGAAGAGCACTGAGAGATGGAATGTTATTCCATGTATGCTAAGGCTTAAATGAAGAGGCTCAAAACTGGTCTTGTAGAAGCCATTTATCACATGCTGAACTGCAAAGTACTTCGTAGGGGGCTCCATAGTGACTAATTTTTTATTTATCCCTAGAATTCAAATGAAGCACCCATAGCTCAAAAGGTTTTGTGTGTTTCTATCCTATTAAACATCACCTTATCCCCAAACATTTCAGGAGTTCTTGTAGCCATGTACCTGTGACTTAAGTGGATACCAAAGGGACATATCCTACGGAGGTTAAGCCATACCGTAAGGGACCAGCAACCTCCCTGGGAACAATAGACTGTCCAGAGGCCTATCTCCACTAGCAGGTCAGTATCTTCTGATACTCAATGGGTGACGAAATATCTCTCTCTTCTCCCTCTGAGATAGCTTTGGTACAAGAAGGACATAGGAGTAGACTGGCCTTGGTACAGGCTTGATACAGGGATGGTAGCAATAAAGATGCACTTTCATCTCAAATACCATGTTTCTGTTGATCACCTCTGGATGAAATGCAGCTCTGAGATCAAGGCTATTTGTCTCTGTTTTTCATAGTAGGAACTCTTTAGTGGCTGCAAGGTCCATACATTAAGTATTTGTTGCACTGAATTGAAATTGGGTCTATACTGGCAAGCTGAATGTAACTGATACGCTATGAGAAAAGGTTTCTTGTAGAAGAAAAGTTTTAACTTTTTCCTTTCTTTCTTTTTCTTTTTTTTTTTTTTTTAACTTTTTTTGAAGAGGGGAAGTAAGTTTCAATGTCTTTTTTTTTTTTGAGACAGAGTCTCACTTTGCTGCCCTGGGCAGAGTGCAGTGGTGTCATCATAACTTACTGAAACCTCAAACTCCTGGGCTCGAGGAATCCTCCTGCCTCAGCCTCCCAAGTAGCTGGGACTATGAGCAGATGCCACAGCACCCAGCTAATTTTTCTATTCTTAGTAGAGACGAGGTCCCACTCTTGCTCAGGCTGGTCTTGAACTCCTGAGCTCAAGCAATCCTCCTGCCTCAGCCTCCCAGAGTGCTAGGATTATAGGCATGAGCCACTGTGCCCGGCCTAAAACATTTATTATAGGCAATTCCAATTATATTCAAAAGTGAAACAAATAGGATTATGAAGCCTTAGGTACTTATCTCTGAGTTTAAATGATCATCAAGTCATGCCCACTCCTGTTTGATCTATCCTCCTTTCAACTTCCCCCCTCTTCGCAAATAATTTTGAATTGAATCTCAAATACCATTTTATTTCATCAGGAAAGATTTTAGCAATATGTCTTAATAATAAAACGTTTAAAAAACCCACAATACTATTGATGCCCTGAAACGAATTAACATTAATCCTTTAAATATCATTAAATATTCATTAACATAGTTTTAAACAAAAGAAGGGAATCCTATACTGAAGTAGAACTCAGGGTCATTTAGGAAGAAGGATTTCTTCTTCCATGACCTCCTAAGCTATATGTCTCTGTTTCAATAGAGATATAATAAATATTCATAATAATAAACACTTAACCTTTCATGATATAGTTGTGACTCCCCCCATTTCGTGGGGGTAATGTTTTTTTATTTTCCAACAATGTGTAAACATTTTAAACTCAGTTAACTCCTGAAAATAGTGGTTGAAGATAACTGTTGAGTTGAATTGGATGAAGTTAGAGTCACAAAGTACAGGGGAATAGGGAGTTCATGGAAGCAAGCTACATACAAATCTATTTGTTGCCGGTATGTCAGTAAACTGGGTAAATGTCTTGAAAAAAAATGTCCAAGGGGGGAAAAAACTAAGAATTTTGAATTGTTGCTAGAGGCTTAAGTGACAAAGATGAGTTTCCAAATTATCCGTAGGAAAAAGCATACCCAAAGAGATCATCATTTTGTCCATATCACCAAGAATCTAGAAAAGTGCTTGTCACATGTTTAGTGATGTTTATTAATAGATTAATAAATGAAGATATATTTAAAGGGACAGAAAATATGAGGGAAATCTCAAGACATTGACATCAAAGGCTGGAGTCAGTAATGTCTTGAGAACTGTCTTACAAGTAGTAAGAAGATTTTAAATGAACTATTTTGACTATTTCTTTTTCCAGTGTAGATTTCTATGCCCTTAGCACATGAATAGATTTATGTAAGTAACACCACGATCAGGATGCAGAACAGTTACATCACCCAGAAAGAACACTCTCTTAGGGTATCCTGTACTCATACCTTCTGGCCATCCCTAACTTCAAGAACTAATGATCTGTATTCCATAATTATAGTTTGTATTTTTGAGAAAATTATATAAATGGAATCACATAGTATGTAACTTTTTGAGACTGGCTTCTTACATTCAGATCAATGTATTTGAGTTCCAAGTTGTATGTCAATAGTTTGTTTCTTTTTATTGCTGAATAGTATTTCATGTTTGGATATATTACAGTTTGTTTATTCATATATCCACTGAAGGACATGTGGGTTATTTCCTGCTTTAAGCAATTGTGGATAGAGTCATGATAAATATTTATGTACAGATTTTTGTGTGAATATAATTTTTCTTTATCTAAAGTAAATACCCACATGCAGGATCACTCAGTCATATGATAAGTGATATTTAACCTTGTAAGAAACTGCTAAATTGTTTTCCAGAGTTGCATTCCCCAGAATTTTATGACAATTTCAGATGTTCTGTATCTTCGCTAGCTTTTAGGTTTTATTTCAGATATTCTAATAGGTGTGTAGTTGTTTCTCATCGTTGGTTTAATTTGCATTTCCCTAATGAATATTGATGTTAAGTATCTTTTTACGTGTTTATTTGCCTTCTATATATTCTCTTTACTGAAATGTCTGTTCAAGTCTTTCACCCATTTTTGGATAAATTGCGTTGTTTCTTTTCTTACTGTTTCTTTTTTTACTGCTACATTTTAAGAGTTCTTATATGTCCCGGATATGAGTTCTTTGTCAGATGTGCAGCTCACAAATGTTTTCTACCAATCGTTGTCTTCTATTTTCGTTTTCTTAACAGTGTCTTTTGCAGACCTAAAGCTTATATTTTAACAATGTCCAATTAACTCTATTTTTACTTTTATGGATTATGTTTTTGGTGCTATTTCTAAAAATTTCTTGCCTCATCTCAGGTGATAAGTATTTTCTCATGTGTTCTATTCTAAAAGTTTTATAGTCTGACTTTTTACATTTAGATCTAGGATTCATTTTGAATTAAATTGTGTATAAGGTATGAGATTTAGTTCAATGTACTCTTTTTGTTTTGCTTTGCCTTTTGTCCTATGGATGTCCAATTGTTCCATCAATTTTTGTTGAAAATATTATTCTTTCTCATAGAATCGTCTTTGACCTTGTCTGAAAAAAAAATTAGCATTTTCATGTGATTCTCCTCTGGACTCTATTATCTGTGCCATTGACCTTTGTGACTATTTTTTTTTTTTTTTGTACTTCATACTCTTGATTATTGCAACTTTTTGGTAAATTTTAAAATCAGTGTGTAATTGCTTCAATTTTTACTTTTATTTTTATTTTAATAGACAAAGTTACTTTGTCTATTCTGGGTCCTTTACTTTTCTATGTAAATTTTAGGATCATCTTGTCAGTATCTACAACAATCCTCCTGGGATTTTGATTGCGATTGCATTAAGTATACAGATAAATTTGAGGAGAGTTGACATCTCTACTTGTTGATTCTTATTATAAGCAGGTTATGTGTCTTGATTTATTGAGGTATACTTTGATTTTTTTAATCAGCATTTTGTAGTCTTGAGCAGATAGAAGCTACATGTTTTATTAGACTTATACCTAAATATTTATTTGGGAGGTATTGTAAATATTAATTTTATGTTTTAAATTTTGTTTTAAATTGTTCATTTCTAGGATATACATTTTTGAGAACTGACCTTATAAAATTTATTTATTAATTCTAGGTGATTTTAATATAGATTTATTTGGATTGTCTATACCCATAATCATATTTTCTGTGAGTAGCAATGGATTTATCTCTTCTAATCTGTATTTTGTTTACTGCTTTTGTTTTTATTGCCTTACTGTATTGGCTATGGCTTTGAATAGATGTTCAGTAGTAGTGGTAAAAGTGGACATCATTGTCTTATTCTCAATTTTAGGAGGAAAGCATTCAGTCTCTCACTATTAAATATATATTTTTTTAGAGACACTCCTCACCAAGTTGAGGAAGTTACCCTCTATTCCTAATTTGCCCACAGTTTTAATCATGAATGAATGTTGAATTTCCAAAAGTTTTTCTGTAACAGTTGATATGATCATGTAGTTTTTCTTCTTTAAACTGATAATATGGTGGTTTGTATTGATTGATTTTTATATATTCAATCAGCCTTGCATTCCTCAGATAAATCCCTCTTGGTTATGGTATATTATTCTTTTTATATATTACTAGGTTTAATTTTTTAATACTTTCTTGAAGATTTTTGTGTCCATGTTCGTAAAGGATAGAGAACATGTATTTGTATTTGTGTATAAATGGGATTTTCTGAATAGATTTTGCTGAAAACATGGAATCCTAAGCTAAGAATGAGGCTTAGGAAGTTAATTTTTAACTGTGTAGATAGTGTGAGAACGCCAGAAGGATTTATCTAACTCCAGAGATACATGCAGACGTTTCAATGAAAAATGAGTCCTGGGACCTTAGAGACATCTCTATGTTGTAAAATATGGTGATATCAGGGCTTTTCTGGCCCCTTGGAGAGATATATTTACATGTTGTGTGAACAGTAGTTCATTCCTTTTAATTACTGAGTAGTATCTCATTGTACAGATATAACACAATTTGTTTATCCTTTCACTAGTGATGAACATATGAATTATTTCCCGTCTGGGGTTATTATGAATAAATCTTTCTTCTTCAAAGTTAATCACTTCATCTGTCTTTTGTTGAAATGGGACCCATCCCATTTCATCTTTAGTCATGGTCATCCTGAGTATTCTTTGAGGGGAGTCATTGTTTTCATTCTAGAGTAATTCCCTCCACCCCATTGACATTGATTAAGATGCAACCGTATTCTTACCATATTTCCAGGTCAAATTCTGTGTTAAATTCTCTTTTCCAGTGTTCTCTTTTTCTAGTCTTGAGACTACAAAAGGTCTCTTGACATTTCTCTCATTTGTTTAAAATGCATTCTCTTTTGGAGACTCCTTGGGCGGTTGGGATGCTCTCAGATCACTTTGTCTAGAGTCCTTATGCAGCCATGCTTGGACCAGGAGGTGCTATTCTGGGTGATTCCTGATCTGCCCTCTAGGATGCATGCCATAGGTGTGGGATCTCCCAAGCTTTCTTGGGTTACACTGCTTTTTCCCTCCCCAGATATTTAAGTGGGAGTGGCATAGCCGGTTAGGGTTTATACTTTCTGAGATTAATGTCTAAACTTAATTGCCCTTCTCTCATTACCTGCTAGCTCATATCAAAAGAAATGCTACACAGGCCTATTTATCTAGAATGTGATTAAGATACAGGAAAGAAACAAAGTCTTTCTGCATTGCATTTGGAGCTGAGATTTTGGAATTTGGAAGCTAAGTATTTGCTTGGTGACTGCCCACTGTGGGGCAAAGTCAAATTCATACCTCATATTAAATGGGGGCAGATCCCAACATTAAATAGGTGAAAATATATAATACTTCACACATCATCCTGCCACAATGGTAAACAATTGGTGACAATATGGCTAAGACGTATTGAGCAAAAATTCAAAATTTTTTATAGACATAAATTCATTTAATTCATACTGTAACCCTATGAGGTAGGTAATATTTTCATTGCAGTTTTACAGATCAGAGAACATAGTTTGTTAATGGTGGAGGCTAGATTCAAACATTGGCCTCTGGCTCTAGAGCCTGGATTTTTAGTCATTTTCCATTAAGCTTTATTGTCGCTATAGATGGAGTCATACCTGCACACAGGTATCTCCTTGTTGTTTTGAATCCACATTATTGACATTGAGACTTCGGTGAAGGTATGGATTATGGGTGATGATTAGCTTCTCTTCTATTCTCTCCAACCTCAGAAAGGACATTTTTCTGTTAAAAAATAGAATGATTCTTCTGTTTGACAATGCATGATGAACATCAGCAAGTATTTGGGGTAAAAAAGGATTGGTTGGCATATTTGGGTATGAAGAGAAGACCAGGAAAGAGATATCATCTTGGGATGAGTAAAGTAAATGTCAGACTTGATCAGGTCAGATTTTCTGTGTCCAGGATTCATTGTTTATTAAGAAAACATCAAGCACACTTGTAAAAAGACTAAGTGTAGTTTTTGCTTGTGAAAATGGTATCTCATGATAACTCATAAGAGGGAAGAAAGAGAGTGAGAGAGAAAGGAGAGATGCTAAAGTCTGGAAGGAAAATTGGAATGAAAATTGTTTGAGAGGATATAAATATTTGACTAGAAATTTCTTTTTTGTTATGTTTGCTTTCTTCACTGTGAATACTTTTGTCCTGACCTAAAAATGCCCGCTTATCTAGAATTTATAATTTGTACAGTGCTGAGATACTCATACCAGGAAAACAATTCAGAATGTATGATGTATGAATTTATTTATATCTAGGGCCTACTTCAAGACATGGAGGAAAGGAGGAAATAGAATATGTGAAATAGCCACCAGATGTAAAAAGGTTTATGCTCATTTGTAAATAGGAAAGAGGGTGAGAGTTTATCAAACGGGTGGAAACCCAGTTCTTGATTGCAGAGATTGAATCTCACTGACAGTGTAAAAGTTCACCTGCATATCGGATAACCAGTCAGCTATAGTGCCAGCTCTGTGTCAACTACATTGCCAATGATGTGAAAACATCATTTATATCTAATTTGGTGGTATTTGAAAAGTATTTTTGATAAATTTGAAAATACAACAGATCCCATTACTTTTAATTATAATAAAAACACTTTACCTGACATATTGCAGTTACCTTAATTCTTTTGGATTCCATATTTTTACCATTATTCTTTCTTATAGTTCAGTAGTGTTACTTTCCCCTAAGCCGGGAAGGGGCAGGCTGAGGGTGGGTTTAGAGGGCGCATGGCCCAGGCTTAAAATGATCAGAATTTTGTGTTGTTTCTGGTTTCACATTGGGCAAATGCTTTGGTCAGAGTCAAGGAGACTCAGTGGGACTAATGCTGGTGATTCTTTCTAAAACATCATGAAATACTCATGAATTAAAGAGAAAATCTATTACATTAACAGACAATTTATAAACAATAATAATGAACTATTATACATCAATACTTATGGGCTGTGGTCAAAGCTGCAGTCTGAATTAAGAGCACTGCAGAAGATAAACTGAGGAATTGATTCAGAGATGGGTGGGGAGGGGCAGCTTTAACTAAGATAGTCAGGGAAGGTGTCTCTGAAGAGGTAATATTTTATTTGAAATCAAGTGGGGAGGAGGCTGTCATGCAGAGGTCTGAGGGAATAATGTCCCACGCAGGAGTGGCAGCAAGGCCAGAGGCCATGAGATGAAAAAACTTGCCCTACTGAATGGCTAGTAAATGTGTTGGTGTTGCTGGAATATGGAGATGGAGGGAGTGAGGCAGATGAAATTGTTTGTGGGAGCTCTCCCGACCGTGGGAGTTGGGCTGGCACCACCACACGGCTGTGGTGCTCTTCTGTTGAACATAAACAATTTCACAGAGCACTAGAAACAAACGAGGTCACTCCGTAACCATAAATGGAGCCAGACTGAAATGAGACCACTCTATAATTATGTCTGATCACAGATAAAAACAAGAACACTGGCCAATTGACAAAAGTGGCCCACAGCCCAATTTCCTGGCTAATATGAATGACTGCTGCTTCTCTACCCGTCACAGATTAACTCTGCTTTGTTCATTCCCGCCTCCTTGATGAGATGTATTCACAAACCCAATCACAGAACCAACTCTGGCTTGCTGAGAGTATCTGGCCTAGAGCAAACCCATTTCTCTTTAAACACTCTTCAAACTCCTGATACAAGACAATAGCCTGTAATGCATCCTAACACCTTCTTACTGAGACACTCTGGTGGCTCCTCAAACTACCTTTTCTTATTTTAATGAGTCCATAAAATCAACTTTGTTCAAATACAGGTGGTCTTGGCTAGATGGTATCAACAAAATCCTATTGAGGAAAGAGATGGACTGAAAAAGGAGAGAGTTTTTTGAAAAGTGAAAGGCATCTTCAGTCCCATTAAAATTTTAATGAGCATATTTTGCTATTGTTTAGATAGTAAACAGAAAATTGATGATAGATAAATAGGTAAATAGTCTTGAAGAACATTACTGCTCCCTTTTCCTTTAGAGTGATATTTTTTACATTTATCTTGCATCATTATTGTCAGGTAGATAGTGAGGGATTCCGGGTCTCCTAGGGGTGAAAGTGGGTGCTGTTGCCCCCATCTTGGTGCTGCCCAACCCTAATTCTCCATACCTGGGGAAAGAGGGAATATCCTACCAATCTGCCAATCAGAACTTGGTGTGCCATCTGCAAAAGAATGCAGAGGACTCTTTAGCCCACAGGCCAAGCTGAATAATAATAAAGTCTGGAAAAAAAAATACTAATAAAGTCTGGAAAGTCTGCTAGAACCCATATATGTAGTTAAGGCTCAGGTCATGTGACTCCCAACTGTCCAATCAAAGTGGTTCCATGGTGACCTCTGAACCATGAGGAAGGTCCCTATCCAGGCACTATAAAATAAGATGGAGACCATAGCCAATCTCTCTCTCTTTGTCCTTCCTTTTGCTTCTTTTGTCCTTCCCCTGATGCAACAGTGAGTCTGGTCATCATCTGTGGCATATGTACCATGCTCTGTAAACCTATATCTTGCCCCATAATCCTATCTTTCTCTCCTCAATAAACCTCAGTTTTGTGCTTGCCTAACTTTGGCTTGTCTGGTCATTCTTCAGCACACCAAGAACCTATAGTTTCAGAATAACATCTAACAATTATCACCTGCTGAGCTTAAAAAACAAAACAATAACAACAACAAAAACTTGGGTACCTGTCCTGTTCAACTCCCAGGGATCCAGAGATTCTAATGTAATGATGCAATTGTCTGGACAAGAACCCAGATATTCTAATTTTTAAAAGCTGCCCAGATGATTCTAATGTGCAGCCAAAGTTCAGATCCACTGCTCCAGAGGCAGATGATGATGTATGTCAAGGTTAATCAGTCTCTTACAAATTGTAATTTCCAAGCTTCTACAGATCTTTGGGAAGCTAAGGGAACACTGATCAAGAGGAACAACATATAGGAGTGGGGCAGTTTCCTATCTCCTTAGCAAGGGAGAAGAAACTAGAGCTCTGTGTGCAATAAGTAGTATAGTGCTTTCTTCCCTGTGAGCGGGATGGCCTTGCAAACCACTGCATAATTAGGAAAATGTTTCCTTTCCTTTGTGGGCTAATTTTACCTTTTTTGAGAATTATTGTTTGTTTATAGGAAATATGCTACTGATCCAGTAGTTAAGGGGTGGATGCTTGGTAGAGGAAAAAAGTCATATCTCCTATTCATAACTGCAGGAAGAACTCAAAAGTTTCTTCACCAGCTCTTACCTGTGAATTACAGGTTTCACATATTTCCTTTCATTTACCCTCAACCTTCATGAGAGACTGGTGGATCTCTCAAACTTTGTGTGGGGTTTAGTGGTATACACTCAGATTTCCTGACCTCATGAAATTTACTAAAAGTCATTAACCACAGATGCAAATCTTTAGCAATGCTTAAATTCCATTATATCCAAAGTATAGGATTAATTTATTCGTACGGATAGAAAAAGCAGTTTACAAAGACAGGTGTGGCATGACCTTAAGACACATATGTGTGTGTACCCCCACACACATACACATACACAGAGCTGCAGTACCAGAAAATAATTCTGGAAGAATTCCTTGCCTTAGGATTGTGACAAAGCACAAACTGTGATTGCCTACTGGAATTATGGATTTGTTTGTTCATTAACTGTAGAGTCTATTTTTTTCCTCAAACTGCATTGAGCAATAAATAGGCAAAATGGAAAAACTTGTTTTCTTCATTTTTTAATTTACTGTTTATGTTTTGAAAAGATAATTATATCTATTCAAGTAAGCAAACTCACTACTCATTAGCAATTTAGAACTATCTAGTCAGTAAATTTATTCTATCTAAAAATCTTGATTTTTTTTCTGACACTCCATTTTTATGGAAGAGTGATGATGAACAAGGCTAAAATTAGTGAGTCATTCAATAGTGTAATTTTGAATTATTAAATTAATACATTAGGTACTCATAATTATTCTATGTGAAATTCTTCCAATGTAAAAAAAAAAATCTTATTGGATTCCTGTGGCATGCTATGCTAAAATATCTCAAATTATTTAATGATTTGTCTAATATTGAATTCTGGAGCAAAAGACATAACTCCATTGAAGACTACATTTTTGGAATCTAGAGAGTTTCAAAATTAAAGCATAATGTGTGTCCAGCAATAAACAAAGGTAAGAGTGACTTGGTTTATTATTTAAAAACCCAGATAGATTCTGTAGTAACGTTATCCCCTGATGTTGTGAACTACGAGATGATTTAAAATTATAGTTGTTACCTAATATCTGGTAGCTAAATTTATGCCTGTGCTGAATAAAATATGAATGATACCTGTGCCAGGCAAAAATGAATTATCAAGTTTGATGAAAGCCAGGCAGAAATCATGTGATATATTTGCTATACTCTGTTTTATTTCTTTTTTTTTAAATTTTATTTTCATGGAAACTTGTTTTATCTTCTTCATGGTTCACCATTTTAGACATATTTATGTAATTGGACATGAAAGGGGTTGAAATATTGTCCAATGATGATCTTGTCTTCAAGGAAAGTTGGTAGGTTTGATGCTGTTTTGAGTATATGTTAATAGATGAGCTGAAAATCCATCAATCCACTCGTAAATATTTACTAAACTCTACTATACATCCACACTGATATATGGAAATCTATTAGGCTTTGTAAAAGACAAGGTTTGCTGGTTTCGCCAGAAGGCGTTCCTACATATTATCTCACTTGTTCATCTCCCACAATACAGTGTGAAAGAGTGAGATACTGCCTTTCTCATTCCCTTCTGCGCCCAGGGGTGATAATATGATCCAATTCTGGAAAGTGATAATTTCTGTGAGTTTCTAGAAAATATTTTTCTTTCTGGTTATATTCACCTTCTACCCAGGCTTGGAAACAGTATGATGTGAGAGTTTGTGGTAAATACCTCAAAAAGTCTTGTGAAGGGACATACATGAGTAATAAAATCCATGAAGCTAAGGATGGCAGAGGTGAAAGATAGAGAGAATCTAGACCCTGGAGAGCTTTGCTGAGCCACTGAACCATTGACAGCCATCGACAGCACTGCCTACTCCCAGACATTTTTATGTGATAACAGTAAACTCCTATTTGGTTAAGCCACAATTCATCAGTTTTTATTATTTATATGTAAACACTGTCCTAGTTGATAACCTTCCTTAACATTCATGTATTCAATAAATATTTGAGGAGCAAGTCTACTAGGATCAAGGCAATTTGCTTGTCCCTGTGTTTAATATGATTATTAACAAAACTTATTTCTCATTTTAGGAGCATTTAGGTGAGTACATGTTAATATGAAAATTGTCACTATGGAAATCAGGACACAAATGGCTATAGTTTTGGAAGTCCTAGTACCTATTACAAAGATACAGAAAGCATAAATCAAACCTTGCAATCTGATGAGTGTCCAGCTAGGCAGTGAGGGAGAAGGGAGCATTCCAAGCAGAGGGCAGTACACACTTAGGAGGAAGGTCCTGAACAGGAAGGAACTCAGCAAATTTTCAGAAGTAGAAAAAAAAAAGTAACGTTGCTATTATAATCCAGTTTAGATGGCAAGATCACATTTATTAAACAATAGGAAGCATTTCAAATTAATGTATTCTCAGTATAAATAACATGGAGAGTTAAAAGAAAATTTGGATTTTAACTGGTGTTTTACGTGGATATATTTACCTTCCATACTTAATAAGAATCTCTTAAAATGAGAGCAAAGAAGGAAAAAATAAAACTCATTCATAAAAGAAATGCTAATAGGAGAGCTAATATGAACAGACAACAGAGTATTATAGATGTTACAGTTCTATGCACCTAACTCTGACATATTAAAATTGTCATTTGTAAATTTTTAATAACTTTATGAGTATTATACTTTCCTTGTGAGTCTTCATTTCAGTAGATCGGAGGCTTAGAGAGGTGAGTTTAACCTGCCAGTAAATTCTATCTTGAATGTAGCACAAACAGAATAGCACACTAATCTGAAATATACAACTCAAAAAAATTTCATAAAGTAAATATATTCAGATAATCACCATCCAGGTTAAAAAATATAATAATTATAACACCCTGGAAATATCTCTTGTGCTGCCTTCTAGGAACAAACCCCAATGCCTGCTTTCCAGAATTCCATGATTTTCAACTTGAAGATAATCATACAGTGTGTATATGTGTATATATGTATATATTTTTTTTTTTTCTTTTGCATCAGGATGTTATTTTTTCTTCATTATGTTCTATTATGTAGTAATGGTTCATTAATTTTCCTTGATGTTTACTATTCTAGATATTGAATATATAGCAATTTATCTATTTTACTGTTGATGGGCATTTTAACTATTTCTAGTAACGAATCTCAATAGTTTTCACTAATCACCTATTACAAACAACACTATTATTATTATACTATAAATATTTTTCGTGAATGTATATATGCATATCTTTTGGGTCATTGAGCTAGGATTGCTGGATTATAGTGACTGAATACCTTCAACTACCAAGCAATTTTCTAAAATGCTTTTACCAATTTATCCTCCTACCAGGAGGATTTGAGACTTCTAGCTAACCCACATCTTTGTCAACTTTAGTACTGTCAATCTTTTAAATTTTAGTTATCCTGAGATGTGCTCAGCTGTATCTCAATTTGGTTTTAATCTGCATTTCCTTGATAACTACTAAAATTGAACACCTTGTGATTTGACCATTGTCCATTTGGATATATTCTTTTGTGAGACTTCAAATACTTTGGCCATCTTTCTATAACATTGTCATTTCTTACAAATTTGTTTTTTATTTTTAAGATTTTGAATGATAGTCAATTTTTGGTTGTTATGCATTGTAACCATTTTCTTTCATCCCTTTAATTTTCTCTAACGGTGCCTTTGAGAAGCAGCATATCCAATTTTAGTAGTGTAACTGAACCAAACTGGGTTCGTTTGCCCACACAATGGAAAACCAAACACCGAAGCACAAGAATTTTGCAGCGAGGAAGGTTTATTGTCAGGTGGCCAATACAAAGCAACAGGAGTGGGACGCAGATCTGTCTCCCTGAGGGATTGGGCCAAGTTTTACAGTCAGAGGGTAATGAGGCATGATCTAATAGGATCTTGCTATAGGGAGATGCCAGGAAATATACTCTGACTGGGTCCTGCTATAGGGTGATACCAGGGCTCCATCAGATTGGATCCTGGATCCCACCATGTGGTGTCTGCTGCTCCTGCTCCTGCTCCTTCTCCTTTTTCTCTTCTTCCTCTCCTCCTCCCCCCAACTTTTTTTTTCTGATCAGGATTTCATTCTGTCACCTGGACTGGAGTGCAGTGGCACAATCATTGCTCACTTTAATCTGAGCTCCTGGGCTTAAGTGATCCTCCTGTCTCAGCCTTCTAGCTACAGGACTACAGGTGCATGCCATCACACCCAGCTATTTTTTTTTTTTTTTGATAGAGACAGGGTCTTTATTGCCCAGGCTGGTCTCGACTCCTGGCCTCAGTGATCCTCCTGCCTGAGCCTCTCAGAGTGCTAGGATTACAGGTTTGAGCCACTGGGCCTGGTGTCCACTTGTTAATTCAGTTTCTGCTCTTCCATCAGAGCACTTAAGAGCTTCTTCCGTTCGTTGCACACTTGGTTCATCTGGGCATGCTCAGGTTTTGTGACTTTCAACCTGGGGGTCCATGGCAACTAAAAACAACTTACAACTTTGTTACATAATAGTTAAACTAGATTGATCTGATATAGTTACAGCAGTGTAATTTATAATCTTTTACTTTAAAGTTATTGTATATTGAATATTATTTAATATGGTTTTGCCTATGTCAAATATAGAAAGCTATTCCCCCATTTTATCCCCTACAAACTTTATTTTTATTCTTCATATTTCAATTTATAATCTATTTGGAATTTATCTTGGGATGTGGCTGAGGTAAGGGTCAAAATTCTTTTATTTTTCCACATAAGAATCCAAATCACAAGAACCATTTATTGAAAATACAGTCCATTACTCAGTGTTACTATAATACTGTGCCACCTTGTCATAATTGTGTCTCTATGTGAGTGAGTCTGTTTTCATACCATTTTTTTTCTTTGTTTTATGTGGCCATCTTGTGCCAGAGCCAGTGCCTTGATGGGTATAGTTTTTGAAGTCCTAGTGCCTATTATTGTAAATTCTTCAATTGTTTTTCTCCAAAACTTTTTTGAGTATTTATGGAATTTTGCATTTATATTTAAATATTAGATTAATTTATTTTATATAACAGTGAAGAACAATCATATAACAACAACAAAAACTTTCTGAGATTTTGATTAATATTATATTGAGTATAAATTAAATTGGGAATAATTGACATCTTCACAATATTGAAGTGTCCAATTCATGAATTATCATATCCTTCCATTTGTTTAGGTATTTAATTTCTCTTAATAATGTTTTATAATTTTCTGCATGGAGATTTTCAACATTGTTAGACTTAGCCATATATATTTGAGTTATTGATGGTGCTATACATGATATTGAGGTTTAAATTCCATATTTTAATTATATGATTACAAAAATCTTGCTAAATATATGAAATTTAATACATTGCTCTAGATTTTTCTTTGTTTTATATGTGAATAATCATCTTAATCTGAAAATGACAGTTTTATTACTTCTTTACCAATTTTTATAACTTTAAGTTCTTTCTTTTTCTTTATGCATTAGTTAAAATTTCCAATATAATACTGAATGAATAGAAGTAATGACAGCAGGTATCCTTGTCTCTTTCTTGTTTTCCAAAACTGAAATTGTTTAATGTTGTTTGTTGTTTTAATTGTAGATAATTTTCATCATATTAAGAACCTTTCATTCTATCCTTAGTTTGTTGAAAGTTTTATATTGAACAAATTAGTCTCCATCAATTTTGTTTAAATTTATGTTTAATTTTATCAGATGCTTTTTATGAATTTTTGTGATCATAATGATTTTTCCCTTTTATTCCATGAACATTGATTGCTATTAAATGATAAACAAATTTTGGAATCTAAGGTACTTCTTTGTATATTTGTGTCTAGATTTGACTTGCACTGGATTTTTGTATCTATGATTAGCAAAGAAATTAGTTTTTAATTTTCCTTTTTGGTTACATATTTGGCAGGATTTGGTATCAATATTACGCTAAACTCATCAAAAAATGGGAAAGTATTTATTCCTTTTCTGTTCACTGGAAGAGCTGGGACTAATATGATATTGTATCTTTTCTAATATTGGAATTCAGTGAAGTCATATAGTCCTTAAATTACTTGTTTGAGAAGTTCTCTAAATATAGATTCCTTTT
Organism: Propithecus coquereli; assembly: GCF_000956105.1. NCBI lineage: Eukaryota > Metazoa > Chordata > Mammalia > Primates > Indriidae > Propithecus > Propithecus coquereli. The sequence goes on along the minus strand of NW_012155618.1, from coordinate 3,597,784 downwards.
CTTAAGTAGGTATAGAGACAGACTTATATAGATTTTTTGTTTTTATTTCTTGTATAATATTGATAAGTTGCATCCATTTAATTTAAATTTTCAGTTTTACTGATACAATTTATAGTATCACCTCGTTTGCTATTTCACATTTGCAAAATCTGTAGTGGTGTCTTTTTTTGCTTTTGATATTGGATTTGTGTGCCTTTTCTCTTTTTTTCTTGATTGCACTTGTCAGAGATTTATCAGTTATACTGCATTTTTCAAAGGACCGCTATTTCTCTTT
>NW_012155618.1:3593725-3597060 GCF_000956105.1 Propithecus coquereli | reverse complement strand
TTACATTTATTGTGCACTTTATTTCTATTATTATTACATTGTAATATGTAATGAAATAGTTATACAACTCACCACAGATTGGGGACCCCTGCTCTAAATCATTTTAATTAACTGAAATGTATTGAGGATTGCTACAAAGTCTAGCATTTAATTACTTTTAGTAAATGTTCTGTGTGCACTTGAAGAGAGTGGTATCTTCAATTTGGAGGGAGACGTTAAATATATACATGACACATACAATTATAAAATCTTTCAAACAATACTACTCAGTTTGTTAAACATGTAGTTCTAATCTCTATTTTTCCTGATTTTGTTGTCCTGTTTTATTGGTTGCTGAGTAAAATCTGTTAAAATGTCCCATAGAGATTGTGACTTTTTCTGATTTCCCTTTTACTCATGTTGGTTTTGCATTATATGGCAGTTCTCCCTTTGTACAATGGTGCAGGACCATAAAAATATTAATGAAAGCTTTAATCATACAAAATGATCTTAACATTCAATGGCAAAAATGATAATTGTTCCATGACCTATGGAAAACGTCAAAACATTAAAACCCTCTTATTGTCAGTTATAATTGATTGTATAAGGGGTTGAAAAAAACAGTAACACTAATGTTTCTTTAACACACTACAATTTAAAACATTAGAAACATTGAGAATTTAAGTGTTTTATTTCTTTGTAAAAAAATTATCAAGAAAGAAAAAAGACATCTGCGCTAGAATGTTTATAGCAGCACAATTCATAATTGCAAAGATGTGGAAGCAACCCAAGTGTCCATCAGTACATGAGTGGATTAATCAAATGTGCTATATGTATGCCATGGAGTTCTATTCAGCCACAAAAATCAATGGTGATCTAGCACCTCTTGTATTATCTTGGATAGAGCTGGAGCCCATTCTACTTAGTGAAGTATCACAAGAATGGAAAAACGAGCACCATATATGCTCACCATCAAATTGGTATTACCTGATCAACACCTAAGTGCACATATAGTGGTAACATTCATTGAGTGTCAGGCAGATGGGAGAGGGGAAGAGGGGATGGGTACATACACACCTAATGGGTGCGGTGAGTACCATCTGGGGGATGGACACATTTGAAGCTCTGACTCAGGTGGGGCAAAGGCAATATATGTAACCTAAACATTTGTACTCCTGTAATATGCTGAAATAAAAACAAAATTTAAAAAAAGTAGTTTAAACGATGCTTGCCTTCCTCTCATTGTGTATTTTGTGAAACAAAGTGAGCATCTTTTTTATTCCTTGGTAAATATTCACACTCGTTTATAAGTTTAGAAGACTTTCCAACATTTTATCCTTTGCAGTTTCAATGTCTTGAACTATTTCTGAGGGTTTCATTAGTATTTATTTTGGTTGACAATATTACTTCTATGAGACATCTTTATTCACAACCATTTTCCTCATTATGTCATTATTTTGGAATTCACTAAGTTCCTCTGGCTGAATATCTAGACTGAAACAGAGGCAGTGCAAATGTTCCCATAATCAGTTCTTTCATTTATAACTCCATTTACATTTCTTTCAAATTCTACTTCTAATATCATCACTTTTTCTTTTCTGTACTTTCATCCTTGTGGGCCAATTTTTTCCTTTAATTATTTATTTTTGTTAAATGTCACATGGGTTTATCACTGGGATATAAGGAGACAATACAATGCACACTTTGCTTTCTGTGCATAAATTGAAAAACAGATGTACAGTGATTGTCTGACAGATTTTCAAAGAAGTGATGTATTTGTCACTGATCACGATGTACGTATATTTAAGTAGTGATTTGTGCACTACAGAGCTATGTGGCAAAGTTTGCACTTTATGTATTACTCACAGTTAATATGCCATGGTAACTGAAATTTGAACCATCATGTTGAGAGAATGGTATTATTTAACTAAACTACAGTAACTGAAATTTGTGCATATTAAAGCCATGAAAGGCAGTATTGCTTCAGTATTTTGAGATCGTATTATTAATGAATTGACATTTACTAATAGTATAACTTTCTGGACAATGGACCTTTTAACCATTATAAAACGGTTCTCTTTATTAATCCTTTATTCTGTAATATCTACTTTAGGTGTCTAAACTGTCTTGTTTGTGTTATTGTTTGTAGTGTACATCTTTTATACCATCTTTATTTGCAGCTTTTCTAAGTTCTTATATTTCAAATATGTCTCCTGTAAATAGCATGGAGTAGTATTTCTTTAATCGAGCATGACAACCTTTATTTTTTTAATCGAAATATTTACTTCATTTTTATGTACTAGAATTACTGAGCTATTTGAGTTTAAAAACTCCCAACCACTCTAAGTTTATTTTTCTATATTTTTTATTGTTTAATTAAGAATTTTTAATTTTAAATATTCTGTTTGCCTTCTATTTATTTGTTTTATATTCTGAGTGGTTTGACTAGAGATTGTATAATGCATCTACATCTTTTCACAGTCCCATATAAATTAGAATATCATTTCACAGTTAAAGGACCCTTAATTCCTTTAACACCATTTACTTAAATCTTGACTTTTATGCTATTTTTTTGTTGGATGTTTTCATTTTCTATATTTTTGATCCCGCAAGGCATTAGTGTGAATGTTTTATATGGTGAGTATCCATTTAGATTTACCCATATATTTGCTCTTTTTATATTAGCCTTTCTTTTATTTTTTCTTCTTCTGTTTTTTTTCCCCCATCACAATGGATTCATCTAAGGTCATTTTCCTTTAGCCTGAAGGACTTCCTCATAATATCCTTTAATACTGTCTTTTGATTTCTTTCAGTCTGGTTTTGCTACGAATGCCTTTATTTCACCTTTGCTTTGAATCTATCCATAGAAGGATATATTTCTATAGTAATTAGAGATCTTAAAAGTCGAGGAGATTAAAGATACAGTTGCTGAAATAAAATTTTCAGTAGAAGCCTGGAATAATTGTTGAAGAACTTTCTCAGAATGCAGTTAAAAACTGTGATAGAGCTCCGGCAATTCCACTTCTGGATATTTACCCTAACAAATTGAAAGTCGGCAATGAAATATTAATAGCTATTTATATAGCCATGTTCATAGTAGCTTTATCCACAGTAGCCAAAGATGAGAGCAAACCAAGTGGCCACTGATAGATGAATGAACAAAATGCAATATATATATAGAATGGAATATTACTAACTACCTTAAAAAGGAAGGAAATTCTGACACATGGATGACCCTTTAAAACATGTCAAGTGAAATAAGCCATCACAAAAAGACAAATATTATATGAGTCCACTTATATGAGCTAGCTAAACTAGACAAATTCATAAAAACAGAAAATAGAATAGTGGTTGCT
>NW_012155618.1:3585928-3592650 GCF_000956105.1 Propithecus coquereli | reverse complement strand
TAGGGAAAAAAAGGAAAAAAATCCTAGAGGAACAGTTGTGCGGATGACTTATGAAGAGGTCTCCACGTGTTATGTTGCTCAGCAAATAGCATAACTAAACATGTGAATGAGAAAGGACGAGTATATTTCTTTGGTGAATAAACAAATGACAGAAAGGTCACAGTCTAAACAGGAGACAAACAAAATGTGGCTTGATTCACAGCATTTGATGGATTGTATTTGATCCTGATGCTTGAAATACTGACCTTTCAGTACAGAAGGTTGGTGACTTAAGATGATAGCATCTTATCTATGGATTCACTCTTACTTTCTGGCGTCGTAGAAATGTTTTCATTATCATAAGACTGCAAATATCACTCATAGGTTTTCAGTTTTAGAACCAACAAGAACGTGGGAAAATCACAGTTATACACACAAAAAAACAAGTATAACCTTGGCAATATATATAAAAAAGGCAAACCTATTTGGGAGATAGATTTTGAGAAAGAGAGAGAGAGGACAGGAGAAGAAGGAATGAGGAAAGTATAGTGTTGCTACTTTCTTTTTTGTACATAGTGGGAAAAATAATGACTAAAATTGCTGGATCAAGATATAAAGCTTTGAGTAATTTATTAAATCTCTCTTGCATGTGTACACACTCTGTCTCTTCCTCTCTGTCTTTATATATACATATATATCTACGTCTCTATCTACCATGTATCCAAAATTTTAGAAGAGTGGAAAGGGAAAAAAAGGTGGTATTATAGGACAGATTTCCCATCATTCATAGCATGGTGTCAATAGAGATTATTCATAAGAAAACAAGCTATGTATGGATACACACATTATAAAAGTAAAAGTAAGTCTCAAAACAACACAGAGAAGACAATTCAAAGTGGTACCTCTAAAGCATGTGAATGGAGTGGATTTGGAACAGGGAGTATAATTTTATAACTTAGTGTATGGGTATTATATAAAATTGTATTAACACTTTAATACAGTTAATTCTAGGGTTTACAAATAAAATTAAAAAAACAGTCATGGAAAGGAAAAAATCAAAAGCAGAAATATGCATGAAAATTAGGTTCAAAAGATTATTATCATTTGCAATAATTGCTTTTGACAACAGAAAACAATACTTACCCTCAAGGTGATATTTTCAATGAAAGAACAATTTGAAATACATTCATTCTCTTCTCATTAATTCTGCCTCCAAATTAACGTATAATTTTGTGTTCTAGAAAAGGTAGTGAAGTCAAGTGTTTTGTTTTGTTTTTTAAATGTCGGGAGATGCAAAACCACAAAAGAGAAAAACTATGTGTTAGTGCTTTTCATTTCACTTTTTTGTTTTGACATAGCAAGCAAACTAGGAAAGAAAAAACATTAACTTTCATATGGAATAAAAAATAGAATTTGATTTAATAGTTAAAGAAAGGAGAAAAAACATTTTTTGTCGAGACCCACCAAGATAAATTCTATTTCTGTCAAAATCCTCCGTTTCCTGAAATTCCCATTTACCCAAAGTAATATAGCTTAAGTATTTGGAGAAGCACCCTCCTAGGCAATACACCATGATTTTTAATATTAAAAATCTTTAACCAAGAATTCTTTGGGTAGTAGCTGGACAGGAAAAACTGTTTTTTTTTTTGTTTTTTTTTTTTAAATAAAATTAGTTATTTTAAATGTCAACCTACATTGTTTTTCTGGTACATAAAATGTATGATTTTGAAATTATGATTTTGAGGAAGTGGAATGCTAATAATCTTCACAATTTTTTTTTAATAGAAATCATAGAAAAATACCACGTGCTGCCTAAGAAATGTAAAGTGAAGTGGCATTGCCTTCAGTTTTCTGCTGTGCATGATGATTTTTATTTTATTCTTGTCTGGATCCCTTTAACCTAAATTTGTTATACACTTTTCAAAAATGATTAACATTCTTAATTACACAATTTTACTTTTGAATTTGAAAATAACATTTTTTGTAAAACATTCTGCATTTGCAAGAAACAAATTACTGTTTTATTTTAAACTATCCCCTAGAACTGCGATTTAGGCCATTAATAAATCCATCTAAGAAGATAGCTATTTTATGGAAGTAAAAAAAAAAAGGAGTATTCACTATCTTGCACAAGAATGTATGTAGTCCACTGTCCTTCTCCTTCCACCTGTTTGAACTCAGATCCTATTATCTCCCTCTCTCTCCCATATAGTCACTGTAGTTGCTGAGTCTTGAACAGGTGGAAGCAAAGGCTTTGCATGGCCATTTCCTGGGCTTTGGAATCTTGCCCCAGATTCTCCCTTGGCTCATCCCTCCCTTCTTTCTTTCATCAGACTCCTGATCACCCTCCTTACACCACCCCCAGCCCACGTTCCAGATTCCCTGGGCCGTACTACTCTCTGTCTTCCTTAACCTGTTTTAACTTTCTTTACAGTACATATCCCCTGGTATTGTGCATTTATCTGTTTTATTTACTGTCACTTTCCTCCTATCAGCATGTTAACTCCTTGAGAGCAGATGTTGTGTTTGGTTCACTGATTGTGAAATGACTAAAACCACGTGATACAGGATCCTCAGTCTCCCCTCCGCCACTTCTACTCCATCCCCTCCCCATCGGTCTATCTTCCTTCTCCCTCCCCCACCCCCCATTTCTTTTCTAACTGGATTACACCAAAGATCCCAAGCAAGTGGCAGGGCAAGTTTGGGTTACAGACAGCGGTAAGTTCTTGAGCCAAACCACAAGGACACATAACTAACCTTTCCCCAGTCCATAAAAACACCGACCCTGCATTAATCTGGCAGTCACCTGCATGCCCCTTGATACATAGCAATTTCATAATGCCTTTAACCTCTATTCAAGTCACTGAAATAATTTTCTTTTGATAGCTCTGTATCTTGCTCCTTGAACAGTGTCAGGCCTATGATAGGGACTCAATAAATATCTGCTGAAGAAATATTTGTTTATATCCTTCCTGCTGTGATCATAATGTCCATACCCTTAGAAGCAGCCTTTTTACTGCTTGTCATTTCATTTCATTAAATTTTCCTCTACTAAATAATTTTAATATGTTTTTCTATTTATGGATATATAACTTTTTCTTTTATTTAGACATTTTTGTTATTATGAATATTTCCACTGTGAATTGCATGTAGCTGAAATTTTATTTTTGATTTTGATTCCCCTTCTTGAGGCCCAATGTGCCCTAGACCATATCACTGTGTGTGTGTGTGTGTGTGTGTGTGTGTGTGTGTGTGTGTCCAATCTATCTCCCAAGGCACTTGAGGTTAACAGGCATTAAACACAAAGCTGCACAACTTACAAATAGCAACTTAAATTTAGCTACCATGTTTTTTTTTTTTTTTTTAATATTTAAGAGTGTGAAAGGCATAGTATTATACTATCTATTTCAAACATAATTAGTGGGAAAGATGCATTTTTCATGGTGAACTAAAGCCTGCTGAAGAATTCCAAAAACCCTTCTGAGCCATTGGATTGCCCCAGGAGCTTCCCAGTGTGGTAGGAAACTGACCTGCAGCACTCCTACCCTCTTTGGCTGTGTCTTTCTGCGTTTATTCACATTCATAATGTGTCTGTTTCTTTCTTAACAAAAAAATATGCATTTCCTGTTTATTTCTGGAGATAAAATGTTAGTGCTTAAAAATCCCAATATTTAAGCATTTTAAGAATAAATTTCTAGGAGTGTAATATTGGGTCAAGGAGTAGGATTTACATAAATGTTGACAAATTGACTTTTCAAATTGAATGTCTGAATTTACTCTCCCACATGTGTGTTATATGGTGCCATTTTCCTCACTTTGATAAACAGTGTTTATTGTCAATTTTAAAAAATATTTTCTATGGAATTTCTTTCTTATTATAATTTTTATTTATTTGAGTACTTTTGAGATAAAACATTTTTCATGCTTCCTGGACATTTGACAGTCTTTCATAAATTGTCTATTCAACCTATGAGAGAACTCATCTTTTATTTTCAGTTTCACCTACTTATGAATGTCTTGCAATATTTTGTGACATGTTGCGTGGCTTTAATGTTGTTGGTAGTTTTTTGTTTGTTTTAAACCTATTCAATATTTTAACTTTAATTAAGTGAAATCTGTTTACTTTGTGATTTCCCCTTCCCCACACTCATACTCCCACCTTGGGCATAGGTTTAGGACAGCTTCCTCCCTCTTTTGCTTGCATAATAATCATAAACACTCCTGGAAAGGGCCATGACATCAAGAAAGAGACTGACCATGGTGAGATGTCTGCAGAAGCTCTGCCTGTAAGAACTCTGATGCCTCTTCCTGATATAGGCAGCAGCAGCCTGGGGAAGCTCTGCCCATTTAGAGCAGCTGCACTCTCCCCACCCCACTTCCTCCCTGTTCAGTGTTTCAGGAAATTTGAGTGTGCTGGTCTCCTGGGCTATAGTACCTTGGTTCATTTCCACCTTTCTCTTATCAGTCTTGTGCGTATGTTGAATATATTTGCATGACTGTTTGTGTGTGAAAGCTTCTCGATAAACTGTGAATTTGAGAGCATTTAATTGGTCACTTAGTCATTGTGAAACCTCTGGGTCCGCAGTCAGAGTTAGCACAACTAGGCTGATTCAAACCTGACACAAAAACACCGCACCCCTACCCTAAGAAAGAACACTCCAGGGCTAGATGGCTGTACTGTTGAATGTTACAAATATTTAAGGAGGAATTAACACCAATTCTATATATGAGAATGCTCTTAAATCTAAATGCAAAAATTCTCAGCAAAATATCTGCTAATACAATCCAGCAATATATGAAAAAGGTGATACATCACCACAAAGTGAGACTTATCCAAGGTATACAAATCTGAGATATGCAAACATTCAAAAATCACTCAATGTATTTTATTGTATCAACAGACCACAAAAAGAAAAATCATATGATCATGTGAATAATAGATATTGAATTTTGTTGCAGGCTCTGTCTGTCAGGTTTTAGTGTGAAAATGTCAGTTCTCGGTGCACCCATGGCGGAAGAATGACCAGACACGCCAAAGTTAGGCAAGCACAAAAATGAGGTTTATTGAGGACAGAAAGATAGGATTATAGGGCAAGAGCGAGATATAGGTTTACAGAGCATTATACATGTTGCACCGATGAGGACCAGACCCCTTGTCACGGCAAAGGGAGCGCAAAAGAAAGGCGCAAAAAGGAACTTGGTTATGGTCTGCGTTTTGTTTTATAATGCACAGATTGGGACTCCCTCATGGTTCAGAGTCACCATGGAACCACTTTGATTGGGCGGTTGGGAGTTACATGATCTGAGCCTTAACTATGAATGAGGGTTGTTCTAGGTCGATTTCCAGACTCTATGGTACCTATGCTGCTTCACCTGTGGGCTAGAGAGTCCTCTGCATTCTTTTGCAGCTGGCATGCTAAGTTGATTGGCAGATTTGCAGGGTATTCCTTCCTCCCCAGTTATGGCAGTCACTCAGGAGATTAGGGTGGGGCAGGACCAAGATGGGGGCAACAGAACCCACTTTCATCCCTAAGAAATCTTGAATCCCTTGCTATCTACCTAACATTTCTGCATCTCAACAAAATTCAATATCTATTCATGATAAAAATTCTCAGTAAACTAGCAATAGAAAGATACTTCCTCGACCTGATAATAGGCATCTATAAAAAACCTACAGGTGACATCATACTTAAAGCTGAAAGACTGAATGATTTTACCAAAAGAATGAAGAAGAGAAATGAGGTACTTTCTTATCCTCTTACTCAACACTGTTACCAAAAGTCCAGCACTTGTCCCTGATGCGGAATCAGTGAGAACAAAGAAAGAGGACATGTGGTTTAAGGAAAAGGAAAGAAAAGTTTATTAATTTGCCAGCAAATGAGGAGGGCAGTAGACTAGTGTTTCAAAGGCTGCCATCCTGCCTTTACACAGAAAAACAGGGCTTTTTAAATAGAGGTTTTCAGTGGTTAGGCTCACGTCTACACGACCAGTGTCATATGTTGTGACTTTGGGCTTTCGTTGCTTAACCATAATTGGTGGTTTCTCTCAACGACCTTATCTCCAGTGACAAACATCTTGTGATGCTTGAACAATTCTGTTGAGCCATCTCCTGTGCTTTAAGATACTAGAAAACAAACAGCAAAAAACATTTTTCTGCCCCTTTGTTTACTGGCCTTGGTAAGGACTGCAGGTTTTAATTCCCAAAAAGGGTGGGAGGTTTTAAAGAGACAACTCATAAAACATTTAGTTGCTCCTTTTCAGACTTTTATCTCTGTTAAAATGCCTTTATGAAGCTCTTAGCCAGTGCAGGAAAGCAAATAAATAAATAAATAAATAAATGGGTACTGATTGTGAAAGGAAGACTAAAACTCCCTCTGTTCATAGACAACATGATTGTCTACACAGGAAATCTGAAGGACTCTAAGTAACAGCTCCCAGAACCAGAAAGTGAGTTAAGCTATGTCATAGTATATAAGGCCAACAATCAAAAATCAAGTGTATTTATCTGTATAAACAATGATTAATTGGAAATTGAAATGGAAAAACATTATCAATAAAATATCAACAATCACACTAAGTCTATTATAATATGGACAATGTATGCTGACAATTATAAAACACTGATGAACAAAAGTGAAATAAGATTTTATAATAGAGAGATGCACTGTATTCCTGAATTGGAATACTCAATATTGTTAAAATGTCAATTCTCCCCATTAATCTATACATTTAATAAAATTCAA
>NW_012155618.1:3580507-3583874 GCF_000956105.1 Propithecus coquereli | reverse complement strand
AAGATTTCTACACTGACAAGATATTATGATAAATTATATTTGTTCATGTTATAATGCTAAATATCTTTGTAATCATGTATTTTGATACCATTTGGCTATAATTTATTTAGGGGAAAAAAAAAGAAGACAAGTGATTCAATCCAATCTCTGTCAACCCAATATAATTGATTAAGGCAAAGATCTCTGTCAATGGAGGATTATTAAACTGAAGTTGAGGATGTGCCCAGGAACAACAAAAACCACAGACAAATCTGTGGCTATTTTTCCAACATGAGATTTGGGAATTCAGGTTTAGCTTCTTTCTTTAATACAGAAAAAAGTAAAGAGGAGGAGGGTGGGTAGTGAGACAACATGGTTACATTCTTGTGAGACCCAAGAAATATTTTACGTAATATAAGGTGAATGTTAGAAGAGAGAAAAGGAGTGAAGGAAGCATCAATTATGCAGATGTTCCCAAAGCCAGGTGGGTAGAAGAATGTTTTATCTTGTGTTGAGTCTGTTCTGCACCTGGGAAGATGAACCTGTAATCAACATTATTAGGGTGGAATTGAATAGACCTTAGTTTTATCAGCTGGACTTAGCCTGCAGACCCAAAGTTACAGTTTACATGTCCTTGTTTATGGGAAACTAATAAAGAATTTCCTTATGAATGATCTATAGGGGCAGTCCTTCACAGGTGTCTCAGGACTTTATCTTTCCTAGGGGATCTGGCTGATGTTTAATGTTAGTAACAGTTATTCTTTTGTAAGGGGATGTTGCATGACTCTGCCTCCTTCACTTTTCCAGAAGGAGTTGGGGGGTGTTATTTTTGAGATTTTTATTTTCCTTTACATCTCCTGATCAACTGGATCTCCAAGTAACTCAATTATATTTGCTAGGAGAAATCTTATTTACAGAATGTCCTTAGCAGGATGTCATTGGCAAAAAAGATTACCTATAGTAAATAAATAAAGAATTTATGAGCCATGTTTCCCTTAAGAATGCCAAATTTGCAATATAATGTTGGGCTATAAAATGGAGATATTTTATAACTTAAATTCTCCCTGGTTGTGAGGAGCCCTATAAAACCTAATGTATTATTGGGAGATAGACAGCATGTGTCTGATGTGGCAACAAAAAATTTGGGAGCCCTTGTGATATCGCAGCCCCCTTTCTACTTTGTCTGTGCCTCTTCATTGCTCGTATTCTAGATTATAAGTGAATATTGATACTGGGTAAACTCTGATTCCTATGAGAGTTTGTGACAATTTGATCCTTTGTGTTAGCTCACCCTATGATTGTATTAAAATAATACAAAAGGAATAAAATATAGTATGATATTGTGAAATACATATTTGGTCTTCATCCCTGGTTCTTGAGACTGAGATTCTAACTGATATCCTTCTAGATAGGGGTGCTAGGAGAATCTATTGTTCTAATATTTGGTATTGTCCCCATTTTCTGCCACTCAACTCCTAAAACTTTTGAAATTTCTTAGGTGAGAAGTACTTTTTTGTAAGCTGGTAAGATGACTGGTTGCTGGGAAATCCTGCTAAGCTTCAGGGTCGGGGCTGGTGGTCAGGGGCACTGACCATGTGAGCAGAGGGATAGAAATTTCCATCCCATCCCCAACATCCAGAAAAGGTAGAGGAGCTGAAGGTTGAATTAATCATTGTTGGCCAATGATATAATCAATCATGCCTATGTATAATAATAAAGCCTCTCTACAAACCCAAAAGGACAGGGTTCAGGGAGCTTCAGATAGCTGAACACATGGAGGTTCCTGGAGGGTGGCATGTCCAGGACATGAATATTCGTGTCCCTTCTCCTATAACTGGCCATATGCATCTCTTCCATCTGACTGTTCATTGGTATCATTTTTAATGCCCTTTAAAATAAACCAATAAATATAAGTGTTGCCTTGAGCTCTGTGAGTTTTCTTAGCAAATTAATCTAATCCAAAGAGAGGGTCATGGAATCACAAGTTATAGCTGATTGGTCAGAAGCACAGGTCATAAACTGGGACTTGCGATTGACATCTGAAGTGGGGCAAGTCTTGTGGGACTGAGACCTTAATCTGTGGAATCTGATGCTATCTCCAGGTTGATAGCATCAGAATTGAGTTGAATTATAGTATACCCAGTTAGTGTCCACCAGAAAAATGCTTGGTGTGCGATGAAAAAACCACACACCTAGCACAAGAAGTGTTGCGTTGAATGTTGAGTGAGTGAGATTAGGAAAAACAAACACTTGGGTTGGTTTTTCTTATCTCTAAGACATAGATAAACAGATAATAACAAAGTTAACCAAGATGGGCTGTCTTCAAATGAGAAATATAAACACATTTCTGAAAGATGGAAAATTTACAGTGGAGTTGAGAAATAACCAGAGATTCTGGTACTTAGGATACTTGTGAAGTTGCTAATAGAGGAGGAAGCTAGTTTTACTTCTAAAATATCAGAGTGACTTGGATTATGAAAACATTGGTAATATTGAGGCAGGATAATGAGAATTTGTATATGGAACAGCTAATCCCTTCATTTTACTCTCTCCCTTACAAAGAATTCTCAGAAGCCAGTATCAATAATAACAGCATCGGTGAAAACAGCACACTCTCAGCTAGTGCTTACCACGTGACAGGTACTGTCCTAATGCTTCATATATGTTAAAACTTATCTTCACATATACTTCTAAGGTAGGTATTATTATTATTCCCATTCTGCAGTTCAGGAAATAGAAACACAGAGAAATTACCTATTGCAACCAATAATTAGAAGAACTAGAATTTGAACCTAGGTAGTTTGACTCTCGAGTCCATGTTCTTAATCATTACCATGTTTGTATATGTCTTCTCTGCTCCCTTGCAGCATAAAAGGTAGACATCCTGTCTGACTGCCTGGGACAGTCAGTTGTATACGTCAATTTAGCTGGCTACACTCCCCAGTTATTCAATCAACCATAAATGTAGGCGTTACTGTGAAGGTATTTTGTAGATGTGATGAATATATAACGATTGTATGTTATAATATGTTGATTTTGAGGAAAGGAAATTATCTTTCATAACGTGGGCAGGCCTGGTTCAATCAGTTTAAAAATTTTAAAAGCAGAACTGAGATTTCCTTAAAGAAGAAAAAAATTCTACCTATGGACCACAACTTCATCTCCTGCATGAGAGTTTCTAGCTTGCACTTCTGAATGACCTCTCTTACAGATTTCAGATTTGCATAGCCACTCTCAGCAATTGTATTATATAAGCTAATTCTTTGCAATCTCTCTCTGTCTCTCTCTCTCTTGCAATCTCTCTCTGGTTTGGTTTCTGTGGTGGAACCCTTACTGATACACCATCTTAAGGAAAAATTTTCTAGATGATAGGTCTCATTTTTATAGT
>NW_012155618.1:3579148-3580457 GCF_000956105.1 Propithecus coquereli | reverse complement strand
AAGATTTCATAGATATGACACCCAAAACATAATCCATATAATCAAAAAATTGAACATGATCCCTAAAATGAAATCTTTTAATACTAGAGGGTTTCCAAAATTAAAAATATTCTTTTTTTAAAGACATTGTTAAGAGAAGGAAAACAAGCTATAAAGAGAATATATATATATATGCAAATTGCATCAAACTCAATAAAAAACAAACAGCTAATTGAAAAATGGGCTAATGATTTGAACAGATACTTCACCAAAGAATATATGAAGATGGCAAGTTAGCCCATGGAAAAACCCTCAAATAATTAATCAGTAGGGAAATGTAAATTAAAATTACAATGAGATGTCACAGCATATCTCTTAGAATGGCTAAATAAAACAAAGAGAAACAAAGAACTGACAATAGCAAGTGCTGCTGAGGATGCAGAGTATTTGCAACCCTCATATATTATTGGTGAAAATGCAAAATGGTACAGCCACTTTGGAAAACCATTTGACAGCTCCTTATAAAGTTGAATATATACTTGCTCTGATTCAGCCATTCCACATCTAGGTATTTACCAAAGAAAAATGAGAAGTTATATTCACATAAAAAAACTTGATGAAAATGTTAATAGTATCTTTGTTCATAATGTCAAAAAGTAAAAAAACTTCAAAAAAGTCCTAAACTTATGAATGGATAAACAAATTGTGATATGTTTGTACAATGGAATACTACTCACCAATGAAAAGAAATACACAACATTGATGGATATTAAATGCATTATTATATCAAGTGAAAGAAGTTGGACTCAAAAGGCTGTATATTTATGATTTCATTGATATGATTTTCCAGAAAGACACAACTGAAAGTTATCAAAAACATAGCAATAGTTAATATTGGGGTGATGGGAGATGTTAATTACATAGAGACAGAACTAGGGAACTGGTGAATGATGGGACTCCTGTGTGTGCTGAATGTGGTGATAGTCAGCTAATTATATGCATTTGTCTAAATTCAGAGAGCTCCACAATGAAAAGAGTACATGTCTCTCTATGGAAATTTAAAAATTGCATAAAATACAATAAAGAAAAGAAGAAATAAAAAAGACTTAAGACAAACTAATAGGACTAAGTTAGTCATGATCAACCTAAGTATGATTACATCAGTGTACTAGCATTTAACAGCTTTTACCAAATATAACAACAATATACCTTCTTGTTTTTAAATGAATTTGACAGACCATGTAAAAACTATTGCGGTATATTTCAAACTCCAAATAATGTTGTTTATCAGTATCAAAAATCAGATTGGCTTATATTTCCACAGCAGTGT
>NW_012155618.1:3550389-3575268 GCF_000956105.1 Propithecus coquereli | reverse complement strand
GGAAATTGAAATATGATTATAAAATAAATATTCAACAGAATGTTCAGAAAATAAAGTTGAAGAAATTCTGTATGTAGTTTAGCAAGAAGAAAGGGCTGGGAATAAGAGAGAAAATGAGATAAAGTAAAAATCAATGCAGGAGGTCTAACTTGACACTAATGAATTATAAAAAGAATTGAATAGAGATAACAGTGAGTAGGGAAATTATAAAAGTTAAAATAGAAGAAATTTCCTATAGGAGAAGGACATAATCTTAAGATTCAAAGGGGCCACTGAGTGTTTAGCACAATGAATGAAAGAGACACACAGCTGGATACATCACTGTGAACATTAGAGATAAAGAAAAAAATCTAAATGAGAGAAAAATTTTCTGAAAGAAGTGTGGGGAAAATAAAGTGGTTTGCCAAGACACTAGAATCAGACAGGGATTATTACTTTCTTACTAGCAGCACAATGTGCACTAGCAGAATTAGAATCAAGCTTTCAAGGCTTAAGAGAACGTTATCTCTACATACAATTTCACACTGGGCCGATAAATTGTAAAGACATTCAGACAGGTAAGAATAGAGGGAAAATACCTTCTAAGGACTTCATAGGAAGTTTTTAAGGCTATGCTCTAGTAAAACGAGGGGGAAAGCTGAGAAAGAAGATACATATAATTCCAAAAACATGGCGCCCACCATGGCGAGTAATGAAGAAGGACAGCAGCACCGTAGACCTGTAGAGCACTGAGCCCAGGGAAGGGAAGCTCATTTGTGTTCAGACTCTGTCAGATGGAGTTCAAGCAGAGAGGAGATGTGTCTGGTACTATTAAATACAAAACCACACTCTGTAACACCAGACATGCAGGAAGGACATGTTTCTTTGTTGCTTTCATTGATCTAAGCTCTGCAATTGAGATTCCTGTCTTTCACTTGCCCAACCACCTCACTGCCTAATATCCTGCCCTTTCACATGAGACTAGGGGGGTCTTGCTGGACACCGTGCTTACTAATCTCCCAGAAATTCTTTTACTTAGGCATTATTTCCCTCAGTCTGGTTTCATAACGTTTCTCATAGAAAATCTTCAACTTGGTGATGCCAGCCTTCCCTGATTTCTGATGTTGTGGCAGGAATTCTCTTCCTCCTATTTCCTTAAGAAATTTAGTGAAAACTTGAGAGGAAGTTTATTTAAACAAATGAACTCAAATCATCAACTTTAATAAGAAATCAATGCCAGGGAGCCACTCAAAGTGACGAAAGCTAATTTATAAATGTATGCTTTGATTACTAGTTAATTTTCTTGAGCTGTTTGCTTATGGGGTAGTTGTCTTATCATAACAATATATAAATTACAGAAAAAAAAGTTTTGTTGTCTTTAGGTGACCTCATTTCTATGGATAGGATATGTTAACTGATAGCTTTGCACAGTGGTCCTGAAAAATACCCTCAGCACATTCTCATTCAGTGAAGGCACTAGTATGTTGCGTTTATGTCATTTTCATTTTGAAATCTGTCCTCTTTTGGGGAGCAAAGTTCCTCATCCTCTTATTTCTAGTGGTAATTTATTTATTTATTTTTGCTACAAGGCAGACATTTAGAATAGAGTTCTTATTTTTTTAAGGGAAGGCACATAAAACCAGATGGCAAGAACCAAAATCTAAGGGAAAAACTAGTTTTGAAATTAAGCACACAGTTTGGTATAATGAGCCATATAATTAATCTAAGAACAAAATGATCAAGTCCCTAATCGTACATATATTCAACTGGTTATTTGAAGATTTGGATACTAACTCAACTGTTTCATTTAATACTCTGGGTTAATGAGGGATTTCATATTCTAACAAGATGAACATTATAGGATTTCTGCCTTAAGCCCAAGGTCCGTGTAAGCGTGGATAGTAAGTACAAGAAGTGATTAGAGATGTGTATGTATGTGTGTATGGGGATGTGTGTGTGTGTGCATACATGCCTATGTGTATATATGCACACACATTTTATATATAATATATATATATATGAGATAGTCATTTGTGTATTTGTATGAAGTTCTACGTAATGGTTGTAAAAATACTATGTAAAGACAAAGTCAACACCTTAGTTCTATTCTCAGAGTGACAATGAACAACATATATAATTAGTGAAGTACAAAACAGCTAAGTATTGGAGTGGAACTGTGGGGGAGAAGGAAAATGTTCCCTTTGCCCACAGAAGGTTTGCTAAAAGATCAACTCACAGTGAGGCAGATTAATAAGAGAACGAGTATTTACCATGAATACTGGAGAATCACAGAGTGATTACCAAATATCCCAATGGGATCCAGAAGTTTACATACCTTCATTTTAGAGAGGAGGGTAGTTGAGGAATATAGGTAATTCTGTTGAGGGGCAATAAATAGTTACAAGGCAGGATGAATAGATACTTGGAAGAATGAATGGATGAGAGGGAACAGAGTGACTTAAAAGATTGACTTTAATTTTCTTTGGAAATTAAATTAATCTGAGAGACAAGTATTATCTTTAAAATGGTTGTGAAAGGTCTGGTTGCATTTTTGGTCTTGTTCCCAACAATATATTGGGATAACAGGGAGGGAAAGAAAAGACAATTGTTTTTCTTGATGGCTCTGTCTGGTTTTTAATGAGGTAGAGGGAAAGCCCCTTCCAATACCTGTTGATCTCCAAAGGCCTTTAATTCAAAATGCTCTTTATACCAAGGAGTCATATTTTGAGGTGAAATTCCCTGAGCTCCTTCATAATAAAGCTATTAGAGAAAAATTAAAAGATTGCTAATGGAAAGGTTCTTAGAAGTTGGGTTTTCATAGGTAAAGACTATGGGTGGGATATTCTTGACAGAAAATATGGAAAGAAAAAAGGTAAAATGACATCTTCAGAGAATAGTGAATGTAACAGTTTGCCTAGGCTTATGGAAAGGTGAGATATAAGGCTAGAAACTTAACCATAAAAGGGTCATAGTTTTATTCATCTTAAATATGAAATGATCAGGAAGTCATTTGAAAGTCACTGAAAGATTTTTTAGCACAAAAAGGTCACAGTCAAAGCAATGCTCGAGGTCCCAGGGTGCCAGAGAGAATGGCTGAGAAACCGATGGTAGGGAAGTGTTTGGCAATATTACTTGATACAATAGTCTACATACCAACAAATGAAGTGTTTAAACTTGAAATCTGTTGGTAAATAGGAATAAGAAAGAAGGATATTTGTGGAAGATTGAAAAAGAGAAACTGACAAAACCAGGTGATATATTTGACATGAAGAAGAAAGGATCAGGGGTATCACTAGGCTTCAAAGCCAGGGGAAGGGAAGAATGGGAGATTATTAAGAGACTGTATCAGTAATAAAAGCTGGTTTTGCTTTGGGTGAAAGAGGGAAGAGGAAGAGAGAATTGAAGAATTAGAAAACTAAATTACCGTGTAACTCTAGAGAGATTTTAATCAAAATTATCATTCACTTTTTTACACTTATTTCCCAAATTCAGATGTTGTGCAAAATTATTCTGCCATTGTTTCCAATCACCTAAATATCAATGAGAATGCTTATAAGTGAAAAATGAATCAGAGTGGAATAATATTGACAGCTGTCTCTGTAGCCTGTTATTATTTGACAATGTTCTACAACTTCATTAGCTCAATGGAATAGATATTTTGAAATGAAGTGATTTAATGGTTCAAATGAATATATAGTAATTTGCATAAATGATACAAAATCCATTTATGTAACAGTGTGCTGGAGATAGTGTATCTTAGTGTCATTGTTAATTTACTATATTAGTGCCAACAAAATGTATTTCTCTGTCACAAATCATGAAGGGATCAGTTTGGTTTGAAATACCGCGTTTCATTCTTATTTTCTCTTTGGGATACACTTCATTCCTAAATACCCTCGCCCACATCCAGAAGATAGCACAAGGAATTCTGAATTGGCTTAAAAGGGAGAATATGGTCCATAGCATCATGTGAATATATTGTTTTTCTACTTTGCAAAAGGAGCAGCTATGGTACATAGACGAATGTATCGATGTCCATCCCTGTGACCTCAAATATATTCATGGGAAGTATGGGAAATCAATAAGCATAAGAATAAAATGGTGGGAAATGCTTTCTCTCTTAAATAGAAATATTATTGGAATGATGTCCTATAATGTGCACTAATATATTTACAGAATATATGTGACATATATACAGATTATCTATCTGATAAATCATTGTCAGTCTGACTCTGCTTAGTATATTACTGTACCAAGTGAAATGAATTACCTTTTACTCCTTATTTGTCTTATATATTTTATTTTCTGAAACTTCAACCCAAATCAATGAGTTTCACATGTTTTTTAACTGTGCCCAATTTATAAAATAATTGATATTCATATCATTTGGAATTTTAGTATGTTTAAATTCATGTTATAAAAGGATCAACAGTCTTACTATGTTTGCATAAATATCAGAGTAGGTCACTTTTATTATAGAAGAAAAAAGAAAAAGATTCTTTTGTCTTCTCAAAATAAAGCTGTATACACACACACAAAACTACAATTTACAAACTATTCAGGAAAAATAATAGTTTAAAATAGCCATTATTTTCTCTAGAGTCATCTTTATATTATCACTCTGGTGGGAAATGTTCCTATATAGTGTTTTTTTTCAAACTATTCTATCTATTAATATAGCTCCAAAGATATTTTTAGTTTCTTCAACTGAATTATATTTAATCTCCATTGCTTCAGAAACTCCCAACAAAGTATAGAAGGGAAAAGTGAATTAAACCTTCTTGAGCAATGAAATGTCCTGAATATTTTAAATGTGTAAATTCATCCAATCCTCATAAAACTTGTGAGGTAATTTTTTTATTATTATCTACTAGATGACAACAATTGATAACTATTAGTACCAGACCTGAGATTTGACTGAAGATAAATCCCATCCTAATCAGAAAAACATTTTCTTAACACACTCAGCCCATGTATTTAAACTTACTCTTATCTTCTCTCACCCTCCCTATTATCAGGTAGGTTGAACATTGGTAATCCTCTGGAACTCGTACACATGGCATCAAAATTCCCTTACTTTGTATTTACATTAACCAAATTGTTACTTTTCAAGTACCATTTTCTCCAGAGAATATTTGTGAGGACACTGGATTCATTTTTAATCACCCATCTGTTCACATTGTTTTCTCACTGTAGTATCTTGGCCCTGTGTCCACAAAACTGACCAAGCAAATGAT
This sequence comes from Propithecus coquereli, assembly GCF_000956105.1. Lineage (NCBI taxonomy): Eukaryota > Metazoa > Chordata > Mammalia > Primates > Indriidae > Propithecus > Propithecus coquereli. The sequence goes on along the minus strand of NW_012155618.1, from coordinate 3,570,052 downwards.
ATATAGGGCTGTAACTCATTTAACAAATACAATACCTTGGGATATTGGAGATTAGGGACATACATACATCTTTTCTGTTGCTTGGTTTTTACAATGAAGAGTTCTCATTGCCCTCAGAAATTGTATAAACCATATCACTGAAGAAAATATCCTATTGATTTTACTACACAAAACATCACCTGAATACTATTTGAAAGACATATCATTCTAAGAGAGTATTTATTTAGAAAGATAAATACGAGCAGAAAGATAAATATGAGCACCACATTCCTAGGCAGATTAAAGGGGAACACTTAAGAGGAATTTTGTTTCTTTTATTGCATCCCAAATGCCTTCTGGCTGGATAAAGAGAAATGGACGAATTGTGGCTTTCTATTAAGAGTTGACTGCTGTTGTCATCAGCATGTATCAGGAATAGATCATAAGAAGAAAGTTGGTGAGTTGAAAATAATACACACAGTATTATTAATATTTAATCTGTGCTTTAGCCATCACATAAATATGAAAATGCATAACAATCATGATATTCAAAAAAGAGGCCCTGACTAGATGTAAAAATCTATAGCCAACCTCATCTCTCATATCTGCTTGTCCTCATTCTCATCTGCTGCTGCTCTCCCTCTCTTTGTACAGCTAACATTCTGGTCAGAGGATTGCTGCTTGGTTCCCTACAGAGGCATAGCTTTGCATAAGATAGTTCCTTTACCTTGGGTAGATATTTATTTATTTACACTTGGAAACATTTGTCTTACAAGATACAGATCAAGCACCATCTTCCCTGAAAATTCTTCCATGACCTATCAATTAGAAGTCATTTTTTTCATCTTTTGTCTTAATTTCTTTTTAAAATTTCTTATGCTTCTGTAGAAACACACACCACATTGTACTTACTAATATTTAAACACATTATCTTTACATGATTAAAACACCAACATCCCTAGAGTACATACTGTACCTTACTTACCCGCATTGTTCAAGGGATTTTATACGTAATTAAAATGAGAGATAATTGATACAGCATGAATCAATCCTGTAGAAGAGAATAATTTCTTTAGCTTGCAACACCTTTGAACCAAGACCTGGCTTCCCACGTTTGAGTAAGTCACTTCAGGTCTTTGAATTGTAATTAATCCAATTTTGAAATAAAGGGGTTGGGATACACACTACTAAATGTCCTTTAACATTTAAAATTCTATAATCCCACCAATGTCTTTTTCTCTTGAAATAATTAATCCACTACCAGGCCCCAGTTACTTCATAATCAGAAGCAATAGAAATGGCAAACAATTACAAGAATTTTTTCTTCTGCAAGACAGAAACTTGAAAAATTTGACCCATGTTGTTGAAAGCAAAAGTTTGCAATAAATGTATCAAAATGAGATAAACATGTCCAGCACAACTACAGAAGTCCAGCTAGGCAGAAGTTGTCATCCTGTCAAACAGCATACAGTTAGCATATGTAAAAGAGAATTATTGAAATGGTAGTCTTATCATTTCCCTCTAAATGAAAGAAATATTCAGTAAAAATGTATAAAACCACTTTGCATCGAATCTTATGATTCTATAGAAATGTCATAACATCAATTTTTATCTCTTCTTTCCCTTCAACTGTGGGCTAATTTTAATTCTATACTGTTCTAGGTCAAAACAGAGGCTTTGAAACAGGCAAGGAAAGAATAAGAATAGAGAGGAAATCTCTAACTAGACTATTAATAGAATAGGGGATAACCTCTGTGGAATCTTGAAGAAGTAAAATTTTCAGTCTGATTCTCTCATGAGAGAAGCTTATATATATGACAAAAGAAATAATTGAAAGCTTTATATGAATATGAATCAATTGTTTTCATTAATTATGGTATTAGAGAAGCCTGAAAATGCTCTGAACATTTATGAAAGTACTATATTGAAGAAAAAACTTGTTTCCCTTCAGTTTAAAAGAATTACAGAATTATAAAATAGTAACTTGGTGGGTAAACAGTTTTCTGGAAGATCATAATATTGTTTTCAACACATTTCTTTACAGTCTCTGTAATTATATTTATTGTTCAAAGTTTTAAACAAGCAAACACCAAATATGGTGACATAATTGCAAACGTAATAAATTTTGAGATTCTCCGAATGTCTGGTCTTTTATCTTCATAAACAATATTATCAATGAATTTTAAAACATTAATTTTTAAATGTAGTTCCCGAGAGCTTTAAAAATTAAGATATTATCACTTTAGTCATAGTCTCATCAAAACAATTACTTTTCTGTTATGAATAAAAAGGCATAATGTGTTGGATTTGATTCGGATGAAATGACCAGTCTTCAGTGGGTGTGAAAAGCATTCCTGACATAGCCATTTTCTTTCAACACCTCTTCACCTTTCCTGTAAGGGCCCCTAACAAGTGCAAGTCCCTTGTAATCAGGAGGAAAATAGCAGAAATTACACGGCATAATTTTTGATCTTCCCTAGAGGCTTAGTTTGGCTTAGCACCACGTTTGGATCAAAGGACTCTGATCTTTGGAGTTTACTGCAGCAGTGCTGATAATGTTGAGGTCTCCAAGCCAAGTTAATAATCACTACAGGCCAACATGTGTGCCTTCTGGACGTGACACATATATTTAGGTAGTTATGGCAAAATCAGCTTATTAAGTGTGCAAAGGAAAATCGGGTTTAACATATTAATAATTTTCCTGCCAGGCAACCATGCCTATAATTCCCTTGACGATCAGTGAACCTTGTCCATCCAACCTTTAAATCTTTGATGAATTCATTCTGAATATTGGTATTTATTGGCAAGAAACATATGTGTTGGAAATTTTATTAGGAATAAATTTAAGAGTAGCAGAAATAAGTTAATGCATATAAAAATACAACTTTGAAATAGAAAGACTTATATAAATAGGAGATAAGAGTAATAAACGTAATAAACAACTTCCAGTCTGGGACATGTAGGGAAATCTTACCTTTTTCCATCAACAGCTCAATTTTGATTTTGGAAGTATGTTTCTTTTCTAGTTTTGGTTCCTAGGATTCCCAGGAAACAGACTCCACACCCAACTTCTGAGGAGTTGTGTGACTCAGGCACAGCGTTACCTTGCCTTGCCAGTAAGCACCGTTTCAGGGATGGGCATCTGACCAATCATAAGTACTGAGACTAACTTTGAGGATAATTGTTGGAGCTGTGGGGAGCAGGTTTTCTCCTTTGCTCTCTTGATTGTAGAGGACAATCTTTTAATTAATACAATCATAAATGCTTAATCTCTCTGAGAATGAAGCCAGCATAATAAGGAAGAGAGGTGGCGTGATTAAGAGACGGACAAAGCCAGGTCCTAGTGACATCACTTCGTCTCTTACTAAATTAAGCAAAACCTAAAAACCAGCCCTAACTTTGGATTTTTCCAAATTTACATGAACCAAAACATTCCCCAAACCCCAGTTCCTAGGACTAAAATTTGGGTTGGAGTGTTACCAGCAACACAAACGTTCTAATTGATTTGGGAAGGGAGTTTCTTTGAGTCTTCAAGTTCCAGGGCTAAAAGTCAGAATCGGATAGTTTATGAAAATGATAATGATGAACATAGTTTTCCCTATTACTTTTCCTAGGAATTGGAGTTCTGGAAAACACTGCGTAGAGGGTGTCTGGTGATGACATTGAGGCCAGCAGAGCAGTGTGAAAGGGCAGAGAGGGCACTGGCACTCCAGGAGGGGACAGTGAAGGATGGGTGGCTGGATGCAAAGATGCTGGGGCCAGAGGGACTAGCTGTGAATCATAGTTTTGGCATTTAGTAGCTGCATGGTCTCGAGAAAGTTGCTCTCCACTATTAAGCTCTAGTTTTCTTGCTTATAAAATAAAGAGGGAGTAAAGTAATAGTAGCTGTGTAAGTCAGTTGGCATTAAAAAATTAATGCAAAAACCTCTTAACATAACGCCCAGCAATAGTATGCCCTTGGTAAATTATTATCATACACAACCGAAATGGGAGTCTTACTTTCGTCACCTACTGAGTGTGAACAGTAAGGCAATTTTGTTTTTCTAAACTCAAGTATTTTCGTCTGTCAAGTGGGGGTGCAATTTTTACCATATCTACTTCACAGAATTGTTATCAGATGAGAAAATGTGGGAGTGTCCCTACAAGACATTAGGAAACTGAGGCAGAAGTAAGGTGACACGAGCATCTCTACACTTTTAGACAGTCTAAAACAGTTAGGGACATCAAAATATCTTCCTGAAACTCCTGATGTAATTTGTCCCATTCTATTGAATCAGAGTCTTGCAAGGTTAAAGACAAGGCATATAAAATTTGAAAAATCTCCACAGGTATTTCTGAAGCTCAGGAAAGTTTGAGGACTGAGGCTTTTGTACAGATTTTGAATCTTGCCTGCTCATTGGAATCGCCTGGGGAGTTTTACAAACTACAGACACCCAGAATCTAGCCCAGAGCAATTTAATCAGAATCTTGGGCAGTAGGGCTGAGAGAATTCATTTACGAAAATCCACCGGGTGATTCTAATGTGCATCCACTATGAGAACTGCTGTGCTAGGGGAAAGGAACGCAAATACATTTGTTGAGTTCACCATATGCACCAAGCATGGCACTCGATGTTTCGCATATATTATCTTATTTGAATTTCATTTTGAATTAACCATATAAAATAGGTGCTGCATCTGTACTCTGCAGTTAGGAAGTAAGCCTCACAGCGGTCAGGTGGTGTGCTCAAAGATATGTAGGCAGCACGCAGTGAGGCAATCATTTCCCCTTTAGCTCCAAGGCCCATTCTTGCGTTGCTTCTCTGCTGGCTTCTGTGCCTGTCACCTGAAATCTGTAAAGGGCATATAATTTTAGAAGGCAAAATTACTTGCTGTTGAAATATATTCTTCATTTTATCTATTTGTTTCCTTTTCATAAGATCAGATTTTCTTTAAAAGCTAAATGGATATGGTTCGGGGGTTTAAAACTAATCTCTAATCATAAAAACTCAAGCACCTTGACAGTTGCTATCTCTGTATTCCAAAAAGAAACAGAAGTTTTGAAACAGTCATTAAAAGAAACCTTTAAAACTTAAACCCTTTAGGAATACTGAAAACTATTCTAACAGCATTAAAATAAGTAGGTTCTCATCGGATATTTGACAACGCACAAAAGTGCTTACTCCTTGGGAATCAAATTAAGGAATTTAGAAAGTGAATGATAAACCAGTGTATTACCTTAAGGAAAAAAAAGTAAATTTTTTAAACTTTATGGTCCCCCAAAGGGAACTCTATATCTGATGATATTTCAAAAGGCACCACTACTTGAATGTCTTAAAAAGTAACGGAAATGTTTATAAAGGATTAACAATAGATTCTTGCAATTTTTTAAACATGAATTAAAAAACTCAGTGGGAAAGGGAGTTGGGTAGAGGAGGGAGTCAGTTTTGAAAATCTGAGTAAAATTTCACACTGTGAGGAGTTATAGAAAGTTTCACATACATTTTGTCATTATTTTTTTTTCAAATAAGTGGGTTCAAACTTTACATTAACACAGCTGCAACACTAACTGTGTGTCTATTAATACTGTCTGCTGCCCTCAAAGACTGCAGTTGCCAGCTTGAGCTGATACCTATAATGCAGGAAAATGGAAACCATAGAATTCACACATTAAGTTTCTGGGAAGGCAGTTTCCTAAGCAAAGTGTTATAGGTCAGAGTCACCTCAACTCCCTTCATGTGGGGATAACTACTCGCAGGTATAGGCCAGGAGATTTTCTGACTCATGGTGAAAAAATTTAATGAAAAAATGTGTTTCTTTCAAAATGAAAAAGATTGAAGAGAGAGCAACATGGCCTATATTTGAAATACAGCTAGAAAAGAAACAAGTAGGGGAGACCTTATTTATGTAAAGCAATGAAGTGTTACTGGGTTCACGGTTGACGGTTAGCATTTCAATGTTTAGCATAATGCTTGTCTGTCAATCAGTAGCTTATCCTGGGATGTATTAATAACATATCCATTCCGTCCATAAGGCAATTAAGAAAGAATGCTTTGTACATATAACTATTTTGTCATGTGGGGCTGCCATGATGATATTTAGTTGCATTTAATTTTTGGTTCCTAAAAAGATTTATTGAACATCCCATATTAGCAATTGTATGATGTAATTCAGTAGATCTCAAACTTAAGCATGCATTTCAATCTGGAAGGTTTATTAAATCATGGATTGTTGTCCTCTACCTCTACAATTTCTGATTTAGTGGTTCAGGTTGGGGCCAGCAAATATGCATTCTTAACAAATTCACAGATAATGCTCTTGCTGCTGGTCCAGAGACCTCGTTTTGAGTAGCACTGCTTTAAATCAAGGGACATTTGAAAGAAAGCTAATAACAATAACAAAAAAAATTATTTCCCACTTGTTGGGCACTTTCTCAGTGTCTAGCCTAGATCTCACTAAAATCTCACAGGTAAGGAATGTAAAACCCAGAAGGATTAAAAGACTTTCTCAAAGTGAGATCAGTAATAGGGGATCAAGACAGGATTTGAACCCTGTTTTGATCAATTTCAAAAGCTTGGAATTGAACAAAAAACCTATAATAATTATTATTTTATGTTCTACATTAGCTTATCAATACAGATTTCTGTTTCCTCTGTAAGACAGATTTGTAAAACATTGAAAGTACATAAAATCAAATGTATATAACATACCAAACACTATTCCATTGTGTATTTAATGTTAATCAATTCTCAACAGCACAATCAAGAACTGTAGAATAATAGCCCCCAAATCACAAAAAGTAAGTGGACTGTAATGTAATTGTACTCAAATTCTCATTATAACACCAAAATAAGTTATTGGGGGGGGATAAAAAGTGAAGAAAACTGACACTAAAACTAAGTCTAATAATCTAAGTCTGATTATTCAATAATGACATCTAGGAGGAAGTACATGAATAAGGTAGACCTGGGCTAAGAACTAATAAATGAAATAATCTATGTTTCAGATCATATCATAGCCCAACCTGATATCAAGAAATAGGGGACTGAGAAAATAATGTAGCAATTTCCTTTACAATTTCCTCACATTCTTTCCCCTGATTTATGAATGCAGAGGAAACCAACTTGAAAACTGGAAATGACCACTCTCCAACTTCTTGGCACCATCCTATCAAGGAAACTGAGAGTTCTTTTTTTCTTAAGAGTTTTAGAGTAATCTTGAGAACGTACCCTAAATGTTTTAATTTTCCTAAAATCCGTATGTTCAATATATCAGAAAATTAGGAAGTTGGGATAAAAGAGGCCTAAATGAAAACCTTATATCCTGAAATTGATCGGGTGTTATACACATTCCCCTGTTACATATCTGAGAAGAGTATCCAGTCACCATACGAGGTGGACAGTGACCTATACCAAGGATTGTCTCCCATTTGCCACATCTGTTAAAAAAAAAACCAAACAACTGAGCATGCCCAGATGTTGCCTCATTCTAGGATGAAGAAAAATACACACACACACACACACACACACATACATGCATTCAAGATATGATTAAAATGGATTAGAAGAATGTAACTGCCAACAATCCCCACACCCCATATTTATGTTTATAATATATTTGGCAATTCAAGTCAGTACATAAAATCTGTATTATTTCATAAATAGTTTGGGGATCATTTGGCCGAATATTTGGCAAAAAATTGTTAGATAATTGCTCACATGTGCCGCCAAAATATTTTCAAAATGAGGTATTTGAATAATACCAAATTAAAAAAACACTCTAAGAAAATAAAAGTGATTAGTTATATAATTCATAGGATAGATAAACTTTTATGCATGATCCTATTGGAGATAAAATGCAGGAACAATTTGATAAGTTTTTCTCTATAACATGACCTTGAGATCAATAAATCAAAACCAAAAACAATATTAAAAAAATTACAAATTACAGAAAATAACAAGAAAAATAAAAAATAAAACATTGGTATCTTTAATACAGTCACCTATCTTTGAAATCAATTAGGAAAAATGAGAACAAACCAATAGAAATATGGGAAAAGTGTGTGAATGGATAATTCAAGTTCACCAAGCTACCAGTGATTAATAAAACATATGAAACTGTCTTCAATCTGTGCAGTCATCAAAGAAAAGCAAATTAAACAATGCTATGCTCTACTTAATTACCATATATTGTCCCAGCTTAAAAATAATAAAACCCAGAGGATGTTTTATTATTCTTTCTCACTTGTGGTAGAAATATAAATTGTTACAGCTTTTTATATGGCAATTTGGCAACACATCAATTTTTGAATTGATATGTCTATTCATTCAGTAATTTAACTTCTAGGTATTTCTCCTAAGAGTTTAATTATTGCCAGGGACGAAGACATAATTACAAGGAAATGAATTGATCACTATTTAAAATGGGGAAAATGAGAAAATACTAGTCAGATAGCAGAGTTTCAAGCTCGAATTTGGTCATAATATAATACTTGTAGCATTTCTTCAAATCTCAGATATTTAAGAAAATACTTTATTTCAAATACCAAACAGATATGAATGAAAGTTCATGAAAAACTGATTAATATTGTTATGAGAGAATACTTAATGATATAAATATATTTTTGATAGCTAACTAAAAAATTTTAAAACATTGTATAGAATATTACTCTATTTGTAAACAAATATACAGTTGATTCAAGATGGCAGACTTAGTCCATTAGAACTAATTGCCTCACCCCCTCTTAAAGTCCCCTAAAATTGTAATAAAGAGTGAAAAGATCCCTAAAATTGTAATAAAGAGTTAAAAGATCTGAATCAGGAATCAAAAATATTAAATACATTAGTGGAAGAAGGAAAGCAGATAGAGGAGGGCACTGGGGAAGCATGGTGCAGGAGCATGAAGCATACCCCATGCATAGACTTGGTTGTTTGAAGGAAAGATTGAGTGGCTTAGAGTAAGAAGCCCAGAACTGGCAGGGGCAAGTAGAAAAGATATTAGAAAAGAAACAGAACCCACCATGGAGGCAGTAAAAGTTCTCCACATAGTATATGCAATAACCCATTGTCCTCCCATCTCCCACACCCAATGGCCCATAGCCAGGCATTTTCTCCTGCATAAAAGTTAGAATTTTCTTTTCTAAAAGTGGAGTCAATGGTCTAGGGTTTGTTTGGGCACCCAAGGTTATACTGCCACTTCTGCTGGCCTTTAGGAACACCAAGTGTGATGTTCAAGTCTCCATGATTCTCGCAAAGTGAAGACTGTCAAGTATCAGACATCAAGTCCCTCTAAAGTGCTGCTTTGCTCACTTTTCTACCTTCTCATTCTCAGGCTCAAATAAAAACCAGCAATAAGAAAAGCAGGAATAGACATTAGGCAAAAGCTTTCAGCATGAAAAAGGAAAAGATGGAATGAAAAAAATAAATATTATTAAATATGTAAATTAATTCAGGGGACAGACGAAAACTTTAAAAACTTCTAGACAGTATTTTCAGAAAAAATTTAAGAAAATATTTAACCAATCTAACAACATCAGGATGAATTCAAAAGGACCAATTGAAAAATAAATAAATATCTTTAGGAGACAGGTAGGTAGGTAGATAGATAGATAGACAGGCAGATAATCTCCTAATTTAAAAGGAAAGCAACAGTAAACATGCTTTGGATTTGGTTTTCACCATGTCAGCCATTAGGTTGATAAGGGCATCTTTCACAGCTGTAATATAAGTATTTATTTAGTTCTCTCTACAACTCTTAAGCTCAAATTCTGAGGCTCTGAGCTTGCCATTTTTAACTTCAAGTCTCCAATATAGTCAAAAGTTGCCAGCCCAATCCACAGTCCATTTACTCTGTATTTTTATTCTTCAACAGCTATAAAGTCTTCTAAATTTTGTCTTTTATAGGCACTTGGTCTCCTAAAGACTTGCCTTTTATAGATACTCGATGTGATAGAGAAAGGGGGAATTAAATTATAGAGAACAAAAATGTAGTCATTAAAATATCTTTTTCTGCAGTGAATAATAATTATTCAATGTGGCAGCACTGTTGATTGATTGCTAAAATCTACTCTCCCTTCTTCTATAGTAGTAGAGTTGTGGCTGATCACAAGATTTCTCAGAGCAGCTAGAAAATGCATTTCCCAGCTCTACTTGCAACTAGGCATAGCCATGTGCCTAAGTTCTCACCTAATGGACTTTTAGTAGAGGTGTTGTCACCTTCAGACTTGGGCACTGTATCAGTGGGTGAATACATCTTTGTATTTCCTGCTTACAGTCTATTGTTGATGGTTGATTATTTTTTCTCCTGGTCTTTATCTAGTTTTATGGAATGTACTTCCTTATTTTTTTCTGGCATTTAGATGGCATATATCATGAGATTTTAGTGACAATATAGGTTTTTCTCTGTTATAACCATCCTTTGACTATTACTATTTGAATGAGAAAATATAAGAAAGAAATATTGAAAAGCATGGACTCAAATCAATATATTTTAACCACATGTTTACTTTTAAGAATGTATCCAAAGTAACAGAGATATGCTTCATAAAAACAGAAAAATTGCAAGAGTTCAATTATGAGAATTTTTTGTTTTATATATATTTTCTTTTTTTTTTTTTAAGTTTCCATAAAGACTGTCAAAAATTGCCAATACTGACTACATTTCAAGTTGTCATGGCGAGGTATTGGGAAAAATTTTCAATTAGCAACAATCACACTTCAGATAAACCTCATTGGCTATAATAGTGTTACTGTGCAAAGCTAATTTCTTAAATTAATTTAAAATTATGTTTTTAAAGTAATATGGTATTGTATATGTGGCATATATATGTGTTTTATACATACATGCATATAATCTGAAGGAAAGCATGTGAAATTCATATTATATAAAAATAATCATAGGTAATTTTTTTCTGAATACTTATGTTCCTTTTCTAAGATGTTTTCAATTAATATTAATTTATGTTAATTGAAAAATAATTTAAAATAAGTAGTTTCCCTTTATTAGCCTGTCTCTGAGGTAGTTAAAAAATTTTTGAAGCATCCATATCTATAGTTTTTTCTTCTCTTTCAAAAAATTAAGTTTTAGCAAAGAATAAGTTAAAAACCAATTTTAATTAAACTAGTTTTGACTAACAGATTGATTAACCTCCTTTTGACAGTTAAAACTCTTCTTAAATTGAGCTATTTTCATAAGTAATGCAAAAAGAAGCAAGCAAACAAACAAAAACCCTCAGAGACATGGATGGAAAAAAAAGGGGTATTTTGCAAAGCCACGGTTAAAAGAATGTCAATTTTATTGGGCTTAAAATCCTAAATTACTATATTATTTAAATTATACTTAGTTATTACTTGTAAACTAATCTCCAGACTCTTACAATGTCTAACAGACATTATAAATTTGCTTTTCTTCTTACATAGTTAATATTATGGCAGTGTAGGCTTGTCTGTGTTAGGCAAACTTAACCAACCAGTCAAAGTCACTAAACCCTGAAGAGCAAATTACAATGAACAATGTGCTAATCGGGAGTAATGATTGAGTCACACACCTTGACTAGCGAGAGGAGTCAATTAAAACATCTAAATATAGCAACCAGAATATAAAAGCCAGATGCAAGTAGCCCACGTAATGAAGGGCACATGGCTGAAAAAAGACAAAGATACTCAGAAAGTGAACAGGGAGCAACTTTGGAAAGATATTTTATTTAACCAACATTTGTTTGAGGCTTTAAAAAATATATATATACCCCATTCTTTCTACTTTGAAAATGCAGACTTGTTTGTTTCTCATAACAACTCCATGTGCTAACATGAAAACTTTCTAGAAAATTTCCTGGATACATACGAGGCAGGCAAGTAATGCGTTTCGTAGTTCTAAATGCCCTGACACATCTCCAAGCCTCCAGCTACTCCATCCCAGAGGCAGCTGTCCCTTATAACCACAAATGATCTGACTTCTCTTTTTCTTTAAAAAAAAAAAAAAAATATCTTTTAAGCAAGAGTTCAAATCTGTAACAGTTGAAAAATAATTGTGGGTGTTCATAGGAAGTACAATGATATTACATTGACAGCAAACTAATCATTACATCAAATTATTCATTACTATCATATTATTTATTCATTATTCTTGAACTCTCAAACAATAACAATTGTACTTTCATCAGACATAGTTAAAGTTCAAAATGGCATTATCTGGAGAGTGATTCATAGGAAGGAAAAGTTAAAGTTACAGATATAGTAATTAAAAGAAAAGTTAAAATTGCTTTTTATAATTGCCTATCAGAACTGAAAGCACCTTAGATTTTTTTTCTTTTTTTTGTTGTGGCAAATATACATAATGTAACTTTACCATCTTAATTTGTGGGTGTACAGTTCTGTGGCAAAATCATAACATGTAACCAAAATATTTGTACCCCTATAATATCCTGACTTCTCTTTTAACTGCCTTGTCTGGATCCACATAACAAAGCCAGCTTGAAATATTAGCAACTGCCTTTCTCACAAAGATTTGATCTGGAATCCATTCTATTCGTAATTGTCTTTGTCTAGGTAGAGCCATGAGACTCATTCCTATCATACCCTACTTCCATAGGCTCTATCTGCCATGTCAGCTCATGGATCGTTTCTGACTACACGCATGGAATATCTAAAAGTTCATCCTCAGGTATATATTTAGCCACTCTATTCAGTTTCCACTTAGTAATTTTGCTTCATTCTGTCCGGATTTTCTGACCCTCTGATCTTACATGTCAACTCTGGGTACGTAGCTCAGGTCTAATTGAACTGACAACTCATTTAGACCTGATTCTGCTTCTCACCACTAACCCTTAGCACTCTCTCTTTCTCTCTTAGAGATTATCCTGTCCTAAAGGACCAGCTCCATGAGTTCACAGTTGCAAGTAAAAGATGCTCCCTTTATCAGTTAGCTCCCCTGCCCAGCCTCCCTTCCATTAAAGAAAACAGGATGGCCTCCGAAGTTTAGTTTTCCTTTCCTTATTAATGAACTAGGCATCATTCTATATCACAAATGATAATGTCTTAGAAATTTTCACACAGAATTACATACAGTCCCCTATCATGCATGAATCCTTATAGACAATAGTTCAAAATGTACTTGATTTGTATACAACACATGGCCTTGTTTAGTGACTACCCACAATTCTTACTGATGATGATACACTGGTGAATACTGATCCATTCTCACTTGGCCTCTTATTCCTTCTCTGGAAATTACTTTAAAGACAGCCTTATGTGATTTTTCTCTTTGAATATTGCCACCAAGTAGTAGTAGTAACTCAAATTTCAAGTTTTTTGATTCTCCTGAGATTCACAGAAAAATGAGAACTTGGTCTTTATACACTCCTAAATTTCACACTTCTTCAACATCCTGAGCAATTTTCTCATAAGTCACACCATCCCCCTTTCAGCTATTCTCTATACAAGATAAGCTCTTTTTATTCACTTTGAGCCAAAATCTGACCCATTTTTACCTAGATACAGGATAGAAAAGTAATAGTGTTTTAGAGTTGGAAAGGACATGTGATAGCTTTAAAATATGATGAAAACTGTGTTCCTGTCCCCAGAGTCTGGGTGGGCTTTCTGAGCTTCAAACACTAGAGTATCCAGAAGTGACACTCTGACTTCCAAGGCTGGTCATAAAAGCCCATGAAGCTTCTACCTTCTTCACTGGAGCACTCACTTTTAAAGCCCAGAGCTTCCATGTTAGAAGGCTGGCTACCCTGCGACCACAGTGCTGGAGAGGCTGCACGGGGCTCCCATATCTGACAGCACAGCTGAGCCTGTCCTTTGCCCTTCCCGGCAAAAGGCACCAGAACTCTTAATGTGGAAACTTTCTTGGAAGCAGCTTCCCTGGCCCACTTGTCCTGTTACCCAGCCATTTGAAGCACACTGAGCTATTCTGGTTATCCACAATGACATTATGGAGAAGGACTGTCCCTGCTGTGCCTTTTCTGAATTCTGACCCACAGAATCCGTGAGCATAATAAAATGTCTGTTATCCTACTCAACTAAGTTTCGGGGTAGTTTGTTGTGGCGCAATAGACAACCGGAACACGGGAGTGGAGCGTATCTTTTACCCCCATCGCATTTTACAGAGGATGAAATTGATATTTGTCTTAAGCTCCTATAATTCCTTTACTATCCTTCATGTAATATTTGGTTACTAAACTCTTCTTTGTGCTAATTCTCTCTTTTTCTCTACATGGAGGATGTCTGATGAGTGACAACTATAATGGCAGGCTGTCACCTTCTTTGTTCTGGACTCTCCACCTCTATTAAGGCAGATTAGAACTGAATTTTCTTTTAAGGAAGCCATATTGAGGTTCAATTAGATGAGAAGTCAACTTAAGATCCTGAGGCTTCTTATAATACCTGTCAACTCCACTTTTTACCCTATTAAATATCTTATTAGTTCCAATTCACTATTTCAGCCTGTTGAAGTATTTTTGAATTCTGACACTTTTATAAAATGTATTTGACAAGTTACAATCTTAGCGTTACCTACACATTAAAAAATAATATATAGGCTGGATGTGGTGGTTCATACTTATAATTCTAGCTCCTTGAGAGGCTGAGGCATGAGGATTGCTTGAGCCCAGGAGTTCAAGGCCAGCCTGTGCAACATAGCTGACTCCTTCTCTACAAAAATTTTTTTAGAAAATTAGTCAGTAGTAGCGGTATGCACCTGTAGTCCTAGCTTAGAAGGCTGAGGTGGGAGGATTGCTTGAGCCCAGAAGTTGGAGGATGGAGTGAGCTATGATTGTGCCACTGTGCACCCCAGCCTGGATAACAAAGCAAGACTAAACAAACAACAAATAATATCAGAAAGTTTTCCATCTTTTTATTTTAGTGGCTCTCTGTTTCCTCTTCATAGTTGATCACAAATTCTACATGTTATTTATATAAGAAAAAAAATTTGAACAAGAACATAAGCAATGTAAGCAAGTACACTGTAATGGAAATCTGTAACTGAGACTTCCTTTTGCATTATTTCATTTTTTTTCTTTGCAGCAACATGATGAGGAAAGTATAGAGCAACCGCAGTTCATAGAGATTAAATGAATTCTGTGATACTGGGATTTAAACACAAATGTGTCTCCCTCTCATATCTCTGACTTTTCCTTTGCACTACAGCACTAGAAATAAGACACTCAGAAGATAGCAGTGAAGGCTGTGTATGGCATCTCAGTCAATAAATCAAGACCCACCCAAGGTAATTGACTCGTGCACTCTCTGGAATTTAGCCGTACAATTTCTCTTGGAAACCACAAAGAAGGTTGAGAACAAAAGTTATTTTCAGTCACGACAACAAAACTAAACACATTTTATATAAATAACTCACAAGGACTTGCTCTAGGAAAATATATTTGTCAAGGAAAACAACTCATCCTAAAAGAATAATGTACTACTTAATTATGAAAGAATGACTTTGAAAAGAAGTAAAGATAAGAAGTTAATGCAAAAACTACTTAAGTCTTGTTGGTGATACGCTGCAGTGTGTGGTGAGGCAGAAATGCTAGCCAGGCCATGAATACTTGTGTACTCCTGGAAAGAAGACATAAACCCATTAATGTTGAAAGTCATCATTGCTATTCTCCAAACTTAATTCTTCCTCTGCATCCGTGATTCTGATTAATTACATCCCACTCACATAGTCATGTATAGAAACACTGGCAGAAATCTCATTTTTCACTCTCCCCTGCCTACTTTTTTACCTAGTCACCAGTCAATCTTGATTTTACTTACTAAAACACTCAAATCCGTTGCCTTCTGTCCAATTGCCCTTCCCCAGGCTTAGATCAGGCCAGCATTATTTTTCCCTTCCTAAAGAGTAATAATTCCAAATGTTCTTCTTGCTTCCAATTTTTTTTCCCACTTCAATCCAGGTTACAAGCTGCCATGATAGTTTTCTGAAATTAAAACCCAATCACTCATTCTAACATTAATTGAGACATTGTAGAATGCACCATGTCATATGCTGGTATAAAAGTTAACAAGGCTCAGTCCCCACCCTCAAAAAGCTAACAGTTTAGTGGCTATTTGGAGGAGTCAATCATTAAAATTTAAAAGTTAATAATGCAGAGAAACAAGTATAGGATGACATGGAAACAGACATGGAGTACGATCTATTTTTGGGAGACTTGTCCCTGTTTAAATTCTAAATGATATCCTCACCCCAGCTTTAGCCTACACGATACCGTCCAGATTCCTTAATAATGTTTGCATTTATTTTCATGGATAAGTTGTAGCTTGTCAAATCTGTATTTGAAATCTGGTTCCAGACAGTGCTGCTTTTCTTTTTTTCCATATATTCTTACACCAGCAGCGATTTAAACTAAAGGCATCAATTCCACTAAAAGCAACATCCAGCTATTTCATTTAATTTTTTAACATCTCAATTTTGATTGCTGGAGGTTAAGTCTTAGGTCCGTCTCACAATTCTTGAAAGTGACAGCTTGAAGTTCACACATTGTTTGACTCATTCTCCCAAGGTGAATGATCTGAGTGTGGTTCAATTTGTTGTACGTGGCATTTATAGAAGAGACCTTTAATGGTCCCAAGATAGGCAAGTGCCTTTATTTTTAAAGGTTCTATGGCATTCCTTTTCATTCTGAATTTTCCCTTAGGTCTTCATTAATCCATTTCCACATTGGGATTGTCTTTCTGCTCCTATTTGACAATTTTGTCATAAAGTAAAGTAAATTTCTTCTCTGATTTTTTTTTAAGATATCATAGAAGAGACTTGTGGGAAGAAAGATTGGTTCAGCCATCTCCAACACAGCTAAAATTCACAACAACAGTCCATAAAGGTCGTGGACTATGGAGCCTGGCAGATTTCTTGCCTCTGTTTGCTAGCTTATGACCAACACACTTTCTACTTGTCCTAAGCTTCTGTTTCCTCATCTAAAGAACAGGAATAATAATGCAGAATGACCCCGATAGTCATGTAGCTTGCCTGAAATAGACCTCTATAGCATACATTCTGTAACATGAAATGCCATAAAACATTAAAAAAGTAATACTTTTTTATTTTAATGTTTCTATACATAAATAACCTATTATATTTTTTTCAAAGCCATTTCAAACAGAAATAGTGTTTCTGTTTCATTCCCTTTGATTTTGGTTTGTTATCATTGGATAGGAGCTCCTGTGAAGAGGAGAGAGGAGCAATGTTGCAGGGTAAGATGCCAATGCTGGGTCATCAACCCGCCAAACTCTCTGAAGAAATCATTATACACTCAATAAAGATTTGTTTTTGCCCATCTTGTTGGTCAGAAAGATGGTATGTATCTTTTAATCCACAATTTTGTCCCATGCCAATATGAACTATTTCAGATACGTCGCAATCTATTTGCTGTTCAAGAAAATAATCACATGCAACGGCCACACCACTCACTCCAGGTTTGTAAAAACAAACTTGCTCAAATCTCCCTCGTAGGTTTTTTTCCTCCCATTTTTGTTACTATTGTTTTGCCTCAGGCTGGCCCTGGGCTCATGTCCATCACAGTTCTAATTCTCTCATGGGCATTATGTACATAGCTCAGCATTTTGCTAAAATGTGAATAGCTGTTCTACCACAAAGAGCAGAATGCAGTATGTTAGAATGTTCTACTAATGGTATTGTATAGGCAGCATAGTCCTGATTTCCAAATAGGTCCACAGATGTTTGTTGAATAAATTCAGGAATGAATAAATGAAATAACAAATACCGATGTCTTCATACATGTTTAAATAAATGGAACTATATCAAGACATGAATACTATGATTGGCAGCCTGTACCTCTCCAAGTTGCCCGTAGTGATGAACTTTTTCATATTACACCTTTACTAGGCCAATGACAGTATAACATGGAGGTGCATAGCTACCTAATCACACCTTTATATTCAATGTGCCTCAGGGTTGCCGTAATCTCTGGTGGCCCTGGGCCACACCTGGTAGTGCACAGGCAGTAAAATTCCCTTAGATCTTACATTCTTATAAGAATCATTAGACTTAACTCATCCTTCTGTCCATTTGTTGTCTAGTTTTCCTTTTAGAATGTATTTGAAACCCAATCATTAGATTGAGAGAATGATCTCTTAGTCTATTTTTTTTTTTTCAGCCTCTTTCCTGCTTTGTCAATACCTGATTGATGACTAGGCATCCTTTGGATCTTCACCCCTGGGTTTTTTGATACCCTACTCTCTCATATCAGATCTTATCCTTTTGTCTCACCACTGCACATTAGTATGAGTCAAATGTAGGTTTATCGTTCTTCTTTGTATCTAGTCTCAGCATCACTGCCTTGACCGATTTTCCCTAGGTCCTGCCCTGCTGACTCTGAGTTTGTTCTCATTTGCCTGCTGAGAGCTTTCAGTGTACTGTGAAGCCATAGATGCCTCATTTCTGGAACTTTTGGATTATTCTCACATTGAGATACAGTATTTTATGAAAATAAGTCTAACTCAGAATGGTGAAGCAATCCAAGCATATTGGCAAATTGTGCAAGTGGCAATCTATATGATAAATTATGTTCAATTATTCTGTCTTAAATATGAATATAAATGCTCATGCATTTGTCTATTTACTTATAAATTACGCATTTCAGGAAAATGTTGATGCTTGTTGTCTTTAGTTATTATTAAAATCTCTTTATTTGCATGTACTTATGTCCCTCAAATATTCTGTTCAACATTTAAAATTCAAACATTTATTAAATCAAATACTGTGCTTGATATTTTTCTTTGTCATGACCCAAAGTATAAGTTCTGTGGAATTCACGTCTCTTTTACTTTTATTTATTGGCTTTTAGATTGTCTTCTTCCTCAACTGCTTAAATAAAGGGCAACAGTCTTGATTGTATTGTTCACGTTCACTGAAATATTCTCAGGTCCTAAAACAGTGCTATAAATATGATGTGTGTTCAAAAAATGAGTATATTACATAGATAAGAGTACTGAGTTTGAGGGAGGGTCGAAATCAGGTCTAAATTAATCCAACACAGGTCTATGTTAATCAGACGCCATCTCTGAAAACCTCCAAATAGTTTAGTGAAAGGTCTGAAACCTCGGAAACACTTAGAGCTTAGAAGAAAATTTTCCCAGATATGTCTCCAGATTTTCTCAGGGATACTGCATTGAGGGCATCTTTCTGATGTGCAGGAAGGATACTAGGGATTCTGTGATTAAAGAGAGCAGGAAATCATAAAAATCGAGTTTATTCTCATGGAGGCAGAGAAGCAAAGTAAGCTCCCAGTTAAAAGTGCTCAGTCTAAAGGAGAAGATAACGATCTTCCCTATAGAATCCCAAATAATATATGTAGATAACATCGCCACCCTCCTCAATGTGGGAGTGTGGGCTACAGTAAGTGACTCACTTTCAAAGAATCAAGCACAGAAAGAGAAGTAGTGCTGTGCAGTGGAGAAACTGGAAATCACTGCCATAACCAAGTGCTCAACTTTGGTGACAGTTTGGTAATTCATGTTGATCACATATTCCCTGAAATAATGTAATGAGAAGGCTTTATGACTGTTATATTTTTTTCAAAAGCTTATAGCCTCAGTCTAATCATGACAAAAAAATCAGAAAACCTCAAATTGATGGACGGTAGTCCTCAAACTTGGGAAGGTCATCAAAAACAAAACAAAAAAGTCTGAGACATTGTCACACTTTTTAATTATTTTTTAGATATCATAACTGGGGACTGCTAA
>NW_012155618.1:3548921-3549560 GCF_000956105.1 Propithecus coquereli | reverse complement strand
AAAAAAATCACAGCTGTATGGTGAAGTGTTAGGCAGACTTTCTTCCACCTTGTTAAGAGCAGTGGAAGGTTACTGTGGCCATGGCTTCATTAGAGAGCAAACTCACCTTGTTGGCTGTGTATTATCTTTTGATTCCCCTGCTGATCTTTTTATTTTATTTTATTTTTTTTCATATGACATCTGCTGTTAAGTCTGAAAGAGATCCAAGAAAGATGAGATTTTAGCTTCTTGGATTTCTCTACCTGCAGCTCATTGATGCAGTACCGCAATGCCTACCTCAACATGCAATGTGCGTATACTCGTAAAAACCAATGCAAGCACGTATTGCAATAGAAGTGGGGCTAGTAGAATGTGAATTAAAAATAGCATTCAATAGGATTTTCTTGTCAAATAAAATGGTCTCTGGAAGTTCTTACAGGTAGTAAAATTCTCAAGTATTTTGTTGTTTACTTAATGAAATGATTGAAAAAATAGTAATATTATTTCTTTCAAAGCTGTTTTTTTTCAATAGCATTCTTTCAACTCTGATCACTCAGAAAAGGTTGTCTGAAATAGATACTACTTAAAAAAGGTGGAAAACAATTGCAAAGATGTGGAAACAACCCTGTTCTACCACAAAGAGCAGAATGCAGTATGTTA
>NW_012155618.1:3537481-3548871 GCF_000956105.1 Propithecus coquereli | reverse complement strand
AGGTGCCAGTATTAGTATATAAGTTAAAGTTGCTTATAAAGTGTTCTTTTCTACTTTAATAACTACCTCTATAAGATCCAGAAATGCTCTAATTTTATATTAAATCCTGCTCAACATACCAGGTCATTTCAATTTAACTAGTACATATAGAGTAGTTTAGCATTTTTAAACTCTGAGCTTATACTGTAATGGTCCTTAGTCTTATGTATGTCAAAGAAGATTTTTATTTAATTTTTTTTCTTTTTCTATTCAGAATATTATAGGGGTACAAACATTTTGGCTACATATAACGCCTTTCCCTGGCTCAAGCCAAGGCTAAAGCTTGCCCTTCCCCCATATAGTGTGCACCACATCCATTAGTTTTGAGTTTACCTCCTCTATCATCCCCTCCCATCTCAAGGACACCCAATGAATATTGCTTCCATGTGAGCACCTTAGTGTTGATCTGTTAGTACCAATTTGATGGCAAGTACATGTGGTGCTTGTTTTTCCATTCTTTGATACCTCACTTCAAAGGATGGGCTCCAGCTCTATCCAGGATAATATAAGAGGTGCTAGTTCACCATTGTTTTTTGTAGTTGAGTAGTATTCCATGGTATACATATACCACATTTTATTAATCCACTCATGTCTTGATGGGCACTTGGGTTGTTTCCAGATCTGTGCAATTGTGTATTGTGCTGCCATAAACATTAAAGTGCACATGTCTTTATTACAGAATGTCTTTTTTTTTTCCTTTGGGTAGATTCCTAGTAGTGGGATTGCTGGATCAAATAATATTTCTATTTTTAGCTCTTTGAGATATCTCCAAATTACTTTCCACAGGGGTTGTACTAATTTGAAGTCCCACCAGCAGACTAAGAGTGTTCCTGTCTCTCCAAATCCATGCCAGTATTTGTTGTTTTGGGACTTTTTGATAAAGGCCATTCTCTCTGGAGTGAGATTTTGATTTTCATTTCCCTAATAATTAGAGATGTTGAGCACCTTTTTATATGTTTGTTGGCCATTATTCTGTCTTCTTTTGAAAAGTTTTGGTCCATGTCCTTTACCCACTTTTTGATGAGGTTGATTTTTTTCTTATTAATTTTCTTAAGTTCTATATAGATGCTTGTTATCAGCCCTTTATCAGATGTACAGCATGAAAATATTTTCTCCCATTTTGTAGGTTGTCTATTTGCTCTAATGATAGTTTCCTTGGCTGTGCAAAAGCTTTTTAATGTGATCAGGTCCCATTTATTTATATTTGTTGCTGCTGTGATTGCTTCAGGGTTTTTTTTCATAAATTCTTTGCCTAGGCTGATGTCTATAAGAGTTTTCCCAACATTTTCTTCTAGAATTCTTGAGGTTTCACAACTTAGGTTTAAGTCTATTATCCACCATGAGTTGATTTTTGTGAGAAGTGAGAGGTGGGGATCCAGTTTCAATCTTCTGCATGCAGTTATCCAGTTTTCCTAGCACCATTTATTGAATAGGGATTCTTTTCCCCAAAGTATATTTTTGTCTGTTTTGTCAAAGATTAGATGATAATATGAGGGTGGTTTTATATCTGGGTTCTCCAACCTGTTCCAAAGGTCTGTATCTCTGTTCTTGTGCCAGTACCATGCTGTTTTGTTTACTATAGCCTTGTAGCAAAGCTTGAAGCCTGGTAGACTGATGCCTCCCAACTTGTTCTTTTTGCTTAAGATTGCTTTGGCTATATGAGGTCTCCTCTGGTTCCATATGAAGTGTAGAATTATTTTTTCTAGGTCTGTAAAGAATGATGATTGTATTTTGATAGGGATTGCATTAATTCTGTAGATCACTTTAGATAGGATGGATATTTTTAACCATATTGATTCTGCCAATCCATGAGCAGTGTGTTTTCCATCTGTTTACATCTTCTACAATTTCTTTTCTCAGTGTTTTGTAGTTCTCCCTATATAGGTCTCTCACCTCCTTTGTTAAATATATTCTTATTAATTTTCTTTGATGCTATTGTGAAAGTCGTTGGCATCTTTGATTTGATTTTTGGCTTGACTGTTATTGGCTTATATGAATGCCACTGATTTCTGTGTCTTAATTTTGTATCCTGAGACTTTACTGAATTCATTTATCAATTCCAGGAGTCTGTTGGTTGAATCCTTGGGATTTTCTAGTTATAATATCATATTGTCAGCAAAGAGTGAGAGTTTGACCTCTTCTGCCCCCATTTGGACACGTTTAATTCCCCTCTCTTGTCTGATTGCTCTGGCAAAAACTTCCAGCACGATGTTGAATAGAAGTAGAAATAGTGGGCAACCTTGTCTGGTTCCAGTTCTAAGCAGAAATGCTTTCAGTTTTTCCCCATTCAGTATGATATTGGCTGTGGGTTTATCATATATGGCTTTAATAATTTTAAAGTATGTCCCATCTATGCCTATTTTGTTAAGGGTTTTTATCATAAAAGTGTGCTGGATTTTGTTAAACACTTTTTCTGCATCTATTGAGAGAATCATATGGTCTTTGTTCTTTATTTTATTTATGTAGTGAATTGCATTTATAGATTTGTGTATGTTGAATCATCCTTGCATCTCTGGGATAAAGCCCACCTGATCATACCTTGAAAATGTTTAATTATGTTGCAGAATGAGACAAAATATCTTCACCATTTCTATGCAGCAATTGATTATATACTGGCCTTGTCAGTGACAGGATTAATATATTTTGCCTAATTACGATAAGAACGTTGCTTCTTTGCAGATCTTACTAATGGAAAATTTACTGATGTTACATCAGAATTCCATGCCAAAGGAAGCCTGTAGAGAAATTTGGAAAGATCATAAATATAAACAGATCTATAAGCTCTTATTTTGTGTCCAAATGATAGTGCCTTCTTCCCTCACAAAAGTAGAATATTCTCCAAGCTGTGCTTCTCTGTAATAATCTAAACGCTCCCTGACTACATTTTGGTCTGTATTTCGGTGACAATTCTAAAAATCATTCCAAATTCATTATTATCTTTGTCATAGTGAGGCTGTCTGACCACAACAATTGTCCTTCCTCCTTTATATCATCTTTTAGTCAAGAACATCAACCTCCATAGGATATTACTTAGCATTTGAAGTTATACATTTTTTGTTACTCTAAATTCTCATTTAAATGTGTCATATCTCCACAACAATTTTGTGTGCACACTAAGAGAAGAGACTGCTAGCCTATAATCGATATTTATTTGCAGTAAAAGTTTGGCATGAATTTATGTAAATCTTTCTGATCACGAAGCATACACTACCTGTGCATGTGTAGGCACCATAAAATATCCTTCTGTTCATGGGACTATAATGGTTGCTTCGTGAAGACTATTTTTCCTACTTTCTATAAGGTTTTCCATTTTTTAGACAAGTCCTACAAGTTAGTACAAGATGTCATTGTACCTGTTTTAACAAAAATTAAATAACAATAGCTTAAACAATATAAAACTTATTTGGGGTTTACAGGCTTGTAACTAAAAGACCAAGCTCATTGTTTGTTTGGGCTGATTCTTCTGAATTAGAATATCTAGGTACCTGGATTTCTTCTTCCTTATTGTGCAGTCATTCCTAAGGTTATTCTCTTTATCTGCATGGATGAATCTGGCTCAGTCACATCCCATTAGCATTCTAGTCCATGGGGAGAAACAAAATAAAACTGAAGGGCACACTGCTTCCTTTTAAGGATGTGGCCTAGAAGTTGCACACATCATTTTAGTCCATTGGCCCAAGTTTAATCACGACACCATACCTAACTACAAGACAGGTTGATAAATATTGCTTGTATCTGGGAGGCCATGTACCCAGATAAAATTGGGGGTTCTGTTACCAAAAGGAAGTAGAGGGAATTATTAGGGGTTAGCTAGTGGTATCTGCCACGACAGGATTGCTTGCAAGTTAGAATCAGCACTTTGACTATAAACATCAGTCTTCTAATTTCAGGTACCTCTGTTTAACAATACTTGAAAAGGCTCATTCATTTGTAAGCATTGTAAAGGTCAGAAAATGATGAGTTGAAAATGAAGTAATACTACATAATCAACCATATACAGTTTATAGAAACAATTAACCCTAGCAAAAGTTTGCAACAATTTACAGATAACATATGGGTCTAATTATTGTGTAGTCCAGATGTTAACTATCAATTTCTCCACACAAACTTATTTAGACAGGAAAGGGGAAGAGAAATCTATCTGTCCTTGCTTCTTGATCATCCTCCAGGTTTTTTTATTTTAATGCATCCCTAAGTTATAGTGATAGAGCCACTTCCTTATCCCATGGTGGTTTATGTGTTACTAACTCAAATCACTTTTTAATTCTTTAAATCAAGATTGATATATGATTGAAAATAATTTTGCATATTCTGTTTTTATTCTTAAAAGTCCACATTTTGGAATATAGTATGTTTATAAACTGCATTTTTATATTTCTATTACTTTTGTTCCCCATAGCTAAAAAAAAATATAAATACAAATTCAAAACAACAACAAGAAAAATAAATACAAATTCAAGGATGTCCAGAAATACAGTTACCTTCTAGTGCATACTACACTGGTTGTTACAGAACATTCTCTCTGTGCTCTTTCAGACAAATACATTTCTGGCAAATTTGAAAGCCTGAAACAACTTAATGTTAGAGAGATATTTTCCTGTTATTCTGAGGTCCTTTTAACTGACATTTCTTGTGTCTCTGCAGCAAAGTGTAAAAATATTTAATTTGTTATATAAAAAGTTATGAAAACTAATGTGTTATTCTGAAAATTTATTGCAGAAGTGTAATTATTTTAGAGGCAATTGATCACCTGTAACATACAGTGAGATAGAAAGAGACAGTGTTACACACACACACACATACACACACACACACACACACACATTATACACCACAGCATTGTCAGGATGTAACTGAAAGATGGAATGATAAGATGTAACATATTTAGAAAATTTGAGATGAAATAAAATGTATTCCCTGCTCTCTGAATTTCTGGGAAGGTTTTTTGAAGAAAACTGAAAGACGAAGTATGTATTTTGAGAGTTTCTTTATTATAAAGAACCACTTAGTAAGATATATACACAAGGATTCCACTCTGGAAGTTTTCAGTAATTGTCTTCCATCCTTTTAGACACCTTATTAAACATCTCTGAAACCTTTAAATCACTCCTAGAAAATACATAATCCACTATCTAAATACTAAAGAAAACAGCAATTTAAGAAGCAGCCTAAGAAACATAGGTAGGACAGTAATCACATTTTTAAAAGCTAAAAGGAACTTAACTATTTACCATAACAGAAAAAATGGCAAGCACATGGATCAAACTTGTACCAGACCTATAGAGTGGTTGTGGAAACATTGTGTAGTGTGATAAAGTTAGGATCAAATTATTCATGAGGCCCCTGTGTCCTAATGATTAGCAAGTATAGATACAGAAACATGCTCATTTGAAACTTCATTTCGATTGTATCTCATCACATCATTGTGTGTTATGTCACCTCAAAAGCCAACGTGTTCTGGCACAACAGGTTATGGTATCTCAAAGAACAACACTCTCACATTTAATCCATTTTCTATTTACTATAGCCACTGATTATCTTCTCCAGATTTAGAAAAACATCTGTGATACTATTCTTGACAAACAAGATTAAAATTTCCAGAGGTCTTTATTATTTTCACTGACTTCTGTACCCTTAAAATGGCCTATTTGTCACATCAACTAAAATTCCTTGCCGTTTGTTGAACTTTTGAGTACTATTTCATTGTTCCAATTATTTTTAAATGAGAATGTTCTCACACACTTTCATGCTTCATATTCATTGCAGAGCATTTCTTTATTAAGTTGATAAACAATTTTGAACTCCAAATTACGCCCTACATGTCACAAAGCTGCAGCTGTAAGCTGCGGCATTAAAATATGAGCTGAGATCTACATCAGAACAAACAAGGTCATCATCAAATAACTGCTAAGATTAGGTTCATTTTTATCACTTGCTAATTGCTGTATCTGTTGGGTTGAAGGGAAAATCCAATACACCATTTTTTAGAGAGTTTCACAGCCAATGTAGTATTGTAGCTAGTGTTAACACTTTTGCCCCTGCTGCTTTTAATAGGAATTCAATGCTGCTTTATTCATTCTTTCTACATGTATTGAGCACCTATTATTCATTTTCCAGACATTGTTCTATGTAGTAGGGATGTCGGTGGGACTACATCACAATCTCTGCTTGTCAGGATTTTATATTCCACTTAGGGAAATAGATAAGTACTATAATATACAGGTTTTTGACTGAATGAGAGCACATTCATAAATATCAAAACTTAAAAAGGAAGGAAACATGTAATCATTTTTGGTTGCTATAATAAAAATTAAGTCAAAGAACCAGCAAAGAATGTTTCATTGTATGTTATTTGTAACATTCACTAATTAAGAAATAAAATGAATAAAGTGTTTATGCAGGAAAAAAATAACAAAAATGTACGTTCTAGATACTTGATTTTCCACCCTTAGCTAAATTTCCTTCATCTTTCTCATTATGGGTCTTTTTTGTTGGTTTGTTTTTTGAGATAGGGTCTTGCTCTGTTGCCTGGGCTAGAGTGCAGTGGTGTCATAGCTCACTGCAATCTCAAACACCTGGGTTCAAGGGATCTTCCTGCCTTAACCACCCAAGTAGTGAGAACTGTAGGTGTATGCCATTATGCCCGGCTAATTTATTTGTTTATTTTTAGTTTTTGTAGAGACAGGATCTCTCTATGTTGCTGAGGCTGGTCTCAAACTCCTGGCCTCAAGCAATCCTCCTGCCTCAACCTCCCAAAGTGCTGGGATTACAGGTGTGAACTATCACCTACGGCCATTGTGGGTCATTTTATAGAATCTTTTCAACGTTGTAACATTCACTGAGAAGCCAGAAAAAGAGGGAGCAAAATGTTTTTTACAGGCTCTGTAACATGTCTGTGTAAAGCAGGTGAGAGCCTCACTTATACCCTCCCAAAAGAGCTTCTTTCCCCTTTCCATTATTCCCTTTCCCCTTTTTCCCACTATTATAAAAGCTTTGATTTACATAATAAAGCAGTGGATGTCAGATTACATTAAAACTGACACATACAATGTGCCACATATAATGAATTTAGTGACACTTAAGTCAAAGAACATTTGATTTAACAAATTTTCATTTGTTAATCTTCTGATGTTGGTTTAATGGAATATTTGAGATATAAATGAAAAATATCATTTAATTATTCTTTCACCGATAATTTTTATTTAGATCTTTTCTTAAATTGGATGATATACTACTTTGTTCTTTGTAGACATTTCTGAACAAATACTTTGTAAAATAACAAAATACCTTTGGTTGTAGCATGCGGAGTACAGGTAATATGATCCTCTGTATTAGATGTACAGTGGGAAGCTCTAATGTATCTCAATAAACAAGCACTGTTCTTCAGAAGGCTTGTTGTTTGCCAGCGTAGCTGGGGCAGTAGAGCTTTGACTATTGCTGAGTGCAGCGTTATCTTCCATATGGAAGACATCATAAAGAAGGAGAGGAAATTGCTAATGAAGCCAAGTCTCCACTAAGAGTAGCCATTTACTGCTGCCGTTCTACCAATTATTCAACTCAACATACATAAAATGATATTTTAAACCACAGGATTCTGGAAAAGTTTTACTTAAATGAGATAAAGCACCTAATCTAAATCACCATTATCCAACAGATTGATCTTTTAGAAATATGCATGAATACTTACCTTAAAATGTAAGAAAAATATGTTAATATTCCAAATATGCAGGCATAATATTCTGCTAGTGGGCAAATATTTAGTATTTTAAAGTTTTGACTTATTGAACCTCACATATTATTTAACTCATTTACTTAATCGCAGCTATGTGTATATTTTAGTTCTTTGCCCATAATCTTAAATGTAGTAAGTTAAGATAATTTATCCTTGTTTCAGTACCAAAGGCATAAGAATGCCTTCCAATATTTCCTATTTCCTCTAGAGGTGATGGAACTGTCAAGAAAAAAGACTAAGCCAAATGACGGAGGCTATGGTTTCACATAGTCTTCCCTCGATCACATAATTATTACCATATTAATTACCAAGAAAGACTGCTTCAGATTTGGCCTTGGGAAGGGTTCGTTCTGGGAGAAGGGAAAGAAGAGAGCTTGATCTCTATAGCCCTAGACACAGCCAATTATAAAGTCTCGTGAACTTTCTTCCCCCTGTATTTCTTTACTCCAACCCTCTTTTCCATTATTACTTCTTCCAGGTTGCAATTAGACTCTTTATAATAATAAGTAGACCTATAAACTCACCTTTTCCAAATCTCCATTAATCTTTTCTCCCTGCTCTCCTTTCTCTTACCCTCAATGACCCCAACATATGTTTCTCTTCAACTTTTTTTTTTTTTTTTTGCTGGAATCCTATTGCTTATCAATTGTATTAAAATCTCTTCCTAGTAGCTTTAAAGTTCTTCACAAAATGCCTGACCAAACTGTATCATCCGCTAGATGCTACAGACTACCAAAATAAAAATAGATTGGTTTGAAGGTATTAGATTATTTCCCCGTTATTGTGATTAGTTTACTCTCTTTCTAATCCCTTAAATGTCTGTATACAATGCCAATTACATTTCATAAAAAATCTCAATTGCCAGCTACCACATTTTGTATTTTCTGATTATCACTGGCCAATTCGATGTTATCTTTCACTTATGTGACCCTTTCTAGCATTTCTATAGCTTTAATAATTATGAGTTTTAGCTTTCCTCCAATGATACTGTATACTTCTTAAGAGAGGTTTATGTATCATACTTATGTTTTACTCTGGAAATATCTAGTATTTGCTCAGTAAATTGTTACATTGTTTACTGGTTTTATTGAGAAGATAGTCTCTCATTATTGGATTATGAAAAAATAGGCCATTTTTTTTTTACTTTCATATTTTTAAGGTGTAAAACCAGTCTGTTCCTTGACTGTAGGCCGAGGAAAAGGAAAAGTGTGCAATAAGCCTGCTACACGTAAGTGCGATGTTTCACGTAGTAGAAGAAAAGAATGATATGAATATATGTGGCATATTTATTACTCCTTAGAAGAGATCAAATTATTTTTGTTCAATACAGCACTTCTTAATTAGACTATAAACTCTAAGAGGATAGAAAATCATGCTTACAGACATTTCCCTAGCATCTAGCATAGGGCCAGGCACATTGGTTTTGCTTTGAACACTGCTGTTGAATGAATTAATTGTCCATTTCTAAAATATAGTAACTGTGACTCTCGTTACATATTAAAATATAAACATCAAGTGTATAAGAGATAAAATTAATACAGTTTGAAAAGAAAAGCTCTTATAATCTAGAAATCAAATATCCATCAAACCTTTGTTTTGATTTTTTTCTAAAATTAAAAATTTTAAAGTTGTTATTATGGTAACCAGATAAGAAATTCACTAGGAAAACAAGAAACATGGCTCTGACCAGAGGCAAGTACTGAGTTTTAATAATCACAACATTTATAATTATGGCAGGCATCTGCTTTCAATTTATTGAATTACTAGGGCTATGGTGCCAAACTTCATTTATTTACCAAAGTGTTCTATAGAAACTGGCCACGAGGTGCTAGGCAGATGTGATGTATCCGACAGACAAAACCAGGAAGCCACAAGCCAGTTCAGTGTGTCTGTCAAGGCAAGGACTATTGCTGAAAGAGTTAAACTAACAGAGATTCCATAGATTCAGGCCAATGGGTTGGATCCAGGATCCAGTGTCCTGCGATGGCAATTCAGGAACATGGTGATAGGTAACTATTACACAGGCAGAGTTCTTTGGAATCCAGCCTTGGGCTTTGGGACTAGGGGTCAGAAGGATGAGGAAATGGGTCACGGCAATAAGAAGCAGAGTTAACTCGGGCATCTGAGAAACACAGGTAACTTCCAAGAGTAGTTATGGAATTTGAGACGATAAATTTTTATTCAGTTTTTCTTTATACCGTGTTAAAGCCTAAGTACTCTGGAGCCCCTGAGTGCATCATAGGTGGAAGAGCCAGGTTGTCTGCACAAGAGCAGCACTTCAAAGGCCACTGCGACTTCTAGGATCCAAGATTAGAACGCAGACAATCGAGTCACTAGTTTCACTCCTTCGTATCAAGATAAAAAATAATTGATAACCCTACTTCATCATCATCTTGCATCTCCATCATTGGATTTTTAAGATTTATATATACATATCTTAATCTTTTATTTTTAATTATTATGGGTACATAATAGTTGTATATTATGGGGTACATGTGATGTTTTGATATAGACACACATGTGTAATAATCAAATCAAGGTAATTGGGGTATCCATCACCTCAAGCATTTATCGTTTCTTTATGTTAAGAACATTCTAATCCCATTCTTTAAGTTGTTTTAAACTATATAATAACTTATTCTTGACTGTAGGCACTGGGTCATGTTATCAAATACTAGATCTCATTCATTCTATCTAACTGTATTTTATCACCGAATTTTAATTCCAGTGTTCCTAATGAGATATTGCTTCCAATTTTCCTTTAAACTTTACCTAATTCTTTGCCTTTAGGCATATAGGTCTGGAAAAAAGATGTAATTAACATTTTAATAGTAGGTACCTCTGAACAAGGATCTAGTCTGACTCTTTGCTGGTGACCAGCATGCACTTGGCTGAGATGATGGAGAGAGATCACATATGACTGCACCTTCACTCGAGGTATCAGGTCTCTATCCAAAGGGCAGACTCACTTCAGAGGCCCTAAATACAAGTCACACATGTGGAACTAAATAAACAACAACTATAAAACACCTGTGTGCTCTCCTCTTTGGATCATGCTAATGTGATTATTTTCTTTCTCTGAAGCCAAAAAACAGTCCAACAAAGACAAAAAGAAACAGATCTGGTCTTGTGCTTTTCGGGAATAGAATATACTTTAAATTTAGTCTAATAGACCACCATGCTAATGATATCAAGATATCTTTATGGAGCATAAAGACCTATGGTCACAAAGCATAGAAGACAAGGTGTAGAGATGGATGAGTAGAAATCTATTCAGCCCTCATTAGGCCATGCTCAGAATACATGGACTAATACTAATTGATCAGTAGATTTATATTTTTCTGTACAAGAAAGTACATATAGAATAATCATACAAGACCATGCATTATTGCCAATGTCAACATTTTGTCATATCATTATTTATATCTGTAGTACATCTGTGTGAAAAATCATCCATATTATCCATGTAATACAGATCAAAAAAATAATTCCTAATAATTAAGGGAGCATTAGGCAAATCAGAGAGACAAAAATTATATATATGAGCCACCAATATGTACAGATTATATACCTCATATTGGAAATTTTTTGAGTGACTTGCAACCTGTTTTCCAAAAAC
>NW_012155618.1:3532803-3534171 GCF_000956105.1 Propithecus coquereli | reverse complement strand
ACAGGTTCTTCAAAATGCATGATTAAAAAAATAACAAGCTCAAGAGAGTATTTTCTCTCCTTAAAACTACAGATCATACTTTGTGTCATTAACACCTTCCTTGCAACTGCTATAGCTAAAGGAGTTCTTTTAAGGCACTCGGGCTTCAGAGAATGTTACTATGCCCTTTGATCCTAAATTTTAAGTTCCAAAAGATTTAAAACTGTGATTTGAAATTGTTAAATTCTTATGATGTGCTCACAATAAACTAAGTTGACATCTCTATTTTCCAGTTTCTTGGACTTGCGGCCTCCGGTGAAGCCAGAAAGAGGCCGAGTCCTTTGTAGAAAAGTTTCTGAAGATACTTGCTGCTGACCCTCCTGACATGGGGGCAAAGTAACCACACCTTTCAACCTGTTCATCCTGAGCCTGTCACACAAGGATGTTGTGGCATTTGCTCAAAACCCTCTGGAGACTAGGAACCTAGGCTTTTCTCAATTCCTCTTCAAATATCACAAGTTTCTCTTACCCAGGTTCTCAGCTTTGCAGACATTGATGTAGTTGAAGCGGGACAAGGACCCTCTGGCAAAAAGTCGCCATGGTGGTTCATGGCATCAGTTCTCATCCATTCAGAAGCCTGAGGCTTCGTCTTCTACTCTAGATTTGCTTTTTGAAGCCAATTAAGAATCAATATTAATTACTCTTTCGACATTCATGAAGAAAATACATTGAAATCTACAACTCTTACAATTTTTAATTCAAATAAAGAGTCTTTCACGTTTAAATTAGCAATGTGAGATGCCTGCAAGAGGAGCTTATATTCCCGACAAGCAAAATATTGAGGTGTTTGGTTTTGTTTTAATGCGTGATGAAAGTTTTCTTTCAGAAGGTTTAGTAAAAGTCGAATTGAAAAGAGGAGAGCTGGTTACCACTCAAGAAGCTGTCAAATGGGCTGATTTTGTTGGTTGGTGGTGACAACAAACAAAAAAGGGGTAGACTCAGGAGACAGTATTTTAGAAGAATCACTTGGACTTAAGGGATCAGAGGCAGAGGAAGCAAGGTGAAGATGAGAGGTTTTGTCTTTAAAATTATCATACACATAAACAAAACAGAGTAAAGGTGAGTGCCCTAAAATTGGGATGGGCAATCAGAAAATGGCCTTGGTAACACCAATTCCTTGCCTCCTAATTTGCAGTGCATAACTTCTAGACATAGGCATCTAATTGTGTTACTGTATTTGGTTCTTTTACAGAGACATTGGTAGAGCATATACATTAAAATGCTCTTTCTCATCTGATACTGGATTTAGATAAAGAGCAGTTTAGGGGAAAAGCACTCACAATATATTGATTTGGGGATGAAATAATTACAATTAAACATCTGGACTTT
>NW_012155618.1:3526984-3532753 GCF_000956105.1 Propithecus coquereli | reverse complement strand
AAAAAAAAAAAAAAAGTTATGCCCTTCATGTGCAGATTTCTTGCCATTGTTTCCCTCATGTATCAAAAAATGGACACTGCTTGGGCTACTTTATAGAAAATTTGATACTTTTGAATGTATTCCTAAAGGATTTTCACTTTTTTGGCTATTATTTCACTTTTTTGGTTATTTCACTCCACAGGCTACCAGTTTTCATTTGTTCAAGCAACTGTATTGCACATGATCCTTCTTTTATTATCATAATAATTTCAAATGAATAAGCTCCTTTGTCCTTCATAACATAATTAAATTTCAATAGTTGTTGAATATATACTGTATTTACTCATCAGCGGGAAAGGGAAGTATGAGCTATAGAGGTAATTACGTGTAATCTCGTTTTCCTGAGTTGTCTATGGATAGAGCACAAGTACAGAATGTTCTTTAACTTTCTGAAGTAAAAGTCAGATATACTATAGCAGAACACATCTGCCCTAAACTGTTGGGTTACCCTAAACTATTGCTAAACTATGGGATTATAAAACAAGGAAACTTGCACATCCATATATGAAAACTATACAATGTATGTATAACATAAATTTAACCATTCAATACTTTTCGAATTAGTTGTTTTTATCCTGTGAATTAGAAAGTAAGTCAATTTAAGAATTTTTGAGTCTTTATCAAGAACTATGAAGGTTCCAAGATTTTACCCTGTTTCCAAGTATATTTGTTTCATGAATGCAGACAAAATTTATGGGTCTGGCAAAAGTCACAATATTCCTGGGTCAGAGACTATGAACTTTATTACTCATGGCGCAGCAAGCAGCAGGAGCTTCATGTCTGCCTCAGTTTTCCTTGCTTCCTCACTCCTGTGGCAATGCAGAGTGGTCTGCATGGAAATTACTCTGTGGGTTTGCATCACAGCAGAAAATCTCAGGTTTCTTAGGAAATACCGCCCCACCTTTTCCCTGAAGGGAGACATTATCTTTAATATTTATGTAAGGAAACAAATCTGCTTTCTCCCTAGAGGGAAACACTATCTCTATCTTACAAGGTTATTTGCTCTACAAACACCCTTGTAAACATATTCTGGAATGAAAGCCGATACAAGACATGCAGCCTGTATCAAAACATCACATGTACCTCATGAATATATATAACTATTATGTATCCATAGTAACTAGAAATAAAAAATAAAAAAAAAAATGAAATGAGAGAGGCCCATGGACAACTAGCTCTTAACAGTCTATTTATGTGTGTGAAAATTTTTGTTCTAAGTACTCTAGGAGATACATCTATGGCATTCCAATGTAAAAGAGAGTTTACCCTGTAATAGGTGGAGTAAAATAAAGGTATACATATGACGGTATCACGTAAAAGAAGAGGTAAGATAACCACGTATTTTTATTGACTGAGGAGCTGCTCATGAACACAATACCTCTCCGACTCATACACGGACTCGCACCATACATGTATCCACAGCAATATTAGCTGACAATGGACTCACAGATATACGTAAGAAGTTTAGTTTCGAAATTTGGATAGATGACAGAAATGTTATGGGAGGTTAGGGAGGGGTCAAGAGAGAAACAGAGGGATGATGAGATGGTAAAATAATTCCCATGTCCCTTCAACTGAGTTCTGGCCACAGTCAGAGAGGCTTCAGGGCTGAGGCAGAAAAGTCACAATTGAGAGGGATGTGGCGCATCCTCCCCACTGCACAGAATCCACTTTTGCTCTGGCCACCTGGTATTTGGACACCCTGGGGGCATTTTTAGGCAGTAGTCTTGGAGCAGATGTTACTCTTCCAATAATGAACATTTGAGTAGAAAGGGTACTTCGTGCTACTTCACAGTGGCAGCCAGAACAGATGGGAAAAAAGAAGAAGGATGCTTTATGTTTTGTTCTGTGTGTGTACGTACGTGATTTAATAACTGAAATTGACTGACTGCTTACTCTGTACTCAGCCCTGTTCTAATCACTTGACATGTACTATTTTATTCATTATCTATGAAGTCAGCAGTATGATTATTCATACTTTATAGGTAAGGGAAATTAGGCAGAACAAGGTTAAACCAATAGTTCCTGGCTCACGTTTTGGGAATTTAAATATTTGTGATACAATGGGGAGAAGAGTCTAGGGGCTGTTGGGTTAGAGAGGGCCAAATTAGAGTAGTATAAAGGAGTCATATGAGATACAATCGTTCAGAGAATGGTTAGATGATCTGAGAGACAGTGGTAACTGATGACCGATAAAATCGGGAGAATGTAATATAAGTCTTGTAAAATTATGGAAGAAATCCTATAAGCAAAGGCAAAAAGATGGGAAAGTTCATGGCCTGTGTGGAGAAGACTGTGACCAGATTAGTGTGATTACGATGAAGAGTTCATCCATTTATTCAACTTTCTTATTGTTGTTGCACTCCCATTAATATTATGTGTCAGCCACTAAAGAATAGTGAAAATTATGCTGAATGTGCAGGTTAGGGTCAGATTAAGGAAATCTTCTACATTTAAAACATAACTTGTCCTATATTATGTTTGTTAATAGTTTTGTGATGATTTCATATTGTAAATTTGAGATTTTCAAGCCTATTTTTATCTTATTTCTGAGTTTTGTAATTCTAGTATTTTGCTTTAAAAACTACAGGTTCTTCAAAATGCATGATTAAAAAAATAACAAGCTCAAGAGAGTATTTTCTCTCCTTAAAACTACAGATCATACTTTGTGTCATTAACACCTTCCTTGCAACTGCTATAGCTAAAGGAGTTCTTTTAAGGCACTCGGGCTTCAGAGAATGTTACTATGCCCTTTGATCCTAAATTTTAAGTTCCAAAAGATTTAAAACTGTGATTTGAAATTGTTAAATTCTTATGATGTGCTCACAATAAACTAAGTTGACATCTCTATTTTCCAGTTTCTTGGACTTGCGGCCTCCGGTGAAGCCAGAAAGAGGCCGAGTCCTTTGTAGAAAAGTTTCTGAAGATACTTGCTGCTGACCCTCCTGACATGGGGGCAAAGTAACCACACCTTTCAACCTGTTCATCCTGAGCCTGTCACACAAGGATGTTGTGGCATTTGCTCAAAACCCTCTGGAGACTAGGAACCTAGGCTTTTCTCAATTCCTCTTCAAATATCACAAGTTTCTCTTACCCAGGTTCTCAGCTTTGCAGACATTGATGTAGTTGAAGCGGGACAAGGACCCTCTGGCAAAAAGTCGCCATGGTGGTTCATGGCATCAGTTCTCATCCATTCAGAAGCCTGAGGCTTCATCTTCTACTCTAGATTTGCTTTTTGAAGCCAATTAAGAATCAATATTAATTACTCTTTCGACATTCATGAAGAAAATACATTGAAATCTACAACTCTTACAATTTTTAATTCAAATAAAGAGTCTTTCACGTTTAAATTAGCAATGTGAGATGCCTGCAAGAGGAGCTTATATTCCCGACAAACAAAATATTGAGGTGTTTGGTTTTGTTTTAATGCGTGATGAAAGTTTTCTTTCAGAAGGTTTAGTAAAAGTCGAATTGAAAAGAGGAGAGCTGGTTACCACTCAAGAAGCTGTCAAATGGGCTGATTTTGTTGGTTGGTGGTGACAACAAACAAAAAAGGGGTAGACTCAGGAGACAGTATTTTAGAAGAATCACTTGGACTTAAGGGATCAGAGGCAGAGGAAGCAAGGTGAAGATGAGAGGTTTTGTCTTTAAAATTATCATACACATAAACAAAACAGAGTAAAGGTGAGTGCCCTAAAATTGGGATGGGCAATCAGAAAATGGCCTTGGTAACACCAATTCCTTGCCTCCTAATTTGCAGTGCATAACTTCTAGACATAGGCATCTAATTGTGTTACTGTATTTGGTTCTTTTACAGAGACATTGGTAGAGCATATACATTAAAATGCTCTTTCTCATCTGATACTGGATTTAGATAAAGAGCAGTTTAGGGGAAAAGCACTCACAATATATTGATTTGGGGATGAAATAATTACAATTAAACATCTGGACTTTATGTCAACTTAAATAACTTCATCTGCTCTGTAAAACCCCATTAGAAATATAGAAAATTGCAGAGCTCTGCACATATTTGCAAATATATCAGTAATTAAATCATCTGTAAATGCAGTTAATTATGTAATAAATAAAAATATTTCAATGTACTTCAAGTTTAAATGATCCAGCATGTTTCCAATAGAAGACTGTCCATTTTTTCTCTTGCTACTTTAGTAAAGGAATAACATCCTTAGATCTATTGAACAGAAACACATTTTTAGTTAAATAGTTGTAGCTATAAAATGCTAATTGTGTTCATATGCATGGATTACTCCATAAAAATATACATGGCTTTACATTTGTAAGAAGCCCAATCTAAAATTGGATGGTAGTTAAAAGTCTCACTACAAAATCTGGGTTAGTGATTCACACATGGGTGCAAAAAAGCAAATCCTAAAAGTATGATGTAAATTTGTTAAAATTATCTGGTTATATTTTTGTGCTTACTAGAATGAATGCTCCATGACAATGGGGCCTCCTGTGTGTGTGCTTTTGAAATTCTGTGTCCTCAATGCCCAGAGCAGAATTTGACACAAAAAATTATTTCAAGTAAATCAGTAGTATATATGTAACATATTTATGTGTATAAACATATATATGTGTATATGTATCTATAAGTATATATCTATGAGTGGCTATATATGGTTGTAAATGCACCTACACATCCACAGAAAAATACCTTAAAAATGTTAATTAATCATCAGATGTAGAATTGTGAGTGATTTTTTAAATAAACTTTTTCCAAATTTGCAAATTTTCTATAATAAGCAATTATTAATTTTTAAATCGGATACAAATAGCAATGTTATTAATAAGATAATCATTAAGAAAATCACAAATATAATTAAAAATGAAAAAGTCATGTTTTCTTCAATATGTGCAAAATACATTTTTTTTTTGGAAAATATCTACAATTAAAATTCACTGTAATTCTTTCCTATGCAATGTGGAAACTGCATAAATCATTATCTAGTTTAATAGCATTTTATAATTTTTCCAGGATCCTTTACAGTGGATTAATTTATATGTAACTGCTTAAAGGCTACTTTGTTGCCCATTTTCCTATGTCTTATGTTATTTGGGAGCTAGAGAGCTTCAGATTGGCAATAAGGTCTGCATTATTTCTTGGGATAATCCATTATCTTTTGACTTCTAAATGCGTTTATAAATTGGAAAAATAATGAACTAGAAAAGCCACATTTCAGAAAGAATCTCCCTTACCTTTTTTAGAGGAAAATTAAAAAGAAATTAGGAGACAATCCAGGGCTTTTTTGTTGTTGTTGTTGAGCTTTCGATCTGTCAAGTAACAGCTAAGATTTGTTTAGTGCTTCTGGTGTGTTGGCCACTGTTCTAAGTGCATTGCATGTAAAAATTTCATTTAATTCTCACAATTTCCAAAGAAGTGTGAATAATGTTACAAATGAGGAAAATGGAATACAGAGGGATATGTTACATAGCAGTAAGTGTCTCACATCAGGCAGTCGGACTCCTGCGTCCATACTTTTGACCACAAGGATGAACTGCCTGCCAACCCTCCAAATTAGGAGTGTAACCAGGGTCTAGTAGAATGAAGATTGCCCAGGGAAACAAAATGGTAGGCCTATAATTTTCTACCTATTTGTACTACTTCTATAACCTTTGGTGAAACTTTTTGTCCTTGATTTTTCATGAGCTCTGTGCAAAATGTGAAACAATTTTACTTGTCTTTCCTGGAAGCATTATGGCATTTTTTTT
>NW_012155618.1:3525003-3526437 GCF_000956105.1 Propithecus coquereli | reverse complement strand
CTATGTTAAATCAGCAGTGCTATTATCAGAAGGAATGTAGACATTCAACTTAAGTGAGGGAAAAATAATCCAGTATATTTTTTATACTTTCTATACAAAAAAATAAGATCAGAAAAAGAAAGAAATATAAATAATAGAAACAAAGACACTGTATTAACATTACTGTTAAATGACAGTTGATATGTCTGTCTACGGAGACATTTTAATATGTCAACTCCATGAGGCCAAATTACATTTCCCAGAATTCTCTTGCCTGTCAGTTTCCATTTAAAGAGATCCACAAGAGAGAATTTTGTGACAGATTTAGACAACAGAAATAAAACATCAGACATTTTGCGACTCACACATGTTGCTGTTTATCTGCTGACTAATCTCGCGGGGTCCATAACTGTACCACACTAGCATTTCTGATGCGTGGGCCAGAAGTAATCGTGAAGCATCTTGGCTTCTGCAGGACAACATACCATCAAGGTCAGAGATGACAGGAACTTACAAGAATTTCTCTCCATTGTCACAGCCCCAGCTCATTTGTGGGCTTCAGCTTCTTTTTGCTTTTCCCCACATTGCAGCCATCTTTCCTTCCTGACTGCCTGCCCTGTGGATTTCAAGCTGTGGCATAAAACCTGAGAACAACAGATTTACAGAGATTGCTAAACCAGCTTCCATAACTGTGTAAAGTCAAATCCTTGTAGATATATGTTTCCTGACGTTTCTGATTGAAACCTGATGATATACTGTCTAACGGGAAAACTTAACGAGAATCAACGAAAAATTTTTTCAGACCTAACTAGACAGTTCAAGAAGGTGACTATTCTCAAGGAAAACATATTAAGGAGCAATAGATATTTCATTTACTAGTAGGCAAAAGAAAAAATAAGGGATGAGACAATGACCCCACTCACAATATGAACAAAACCACAAATCATATAGGAACAAATGAAATGAGAAGTGAGTGAGTGAGCACCTACATAAAGAAAAGTTAAGACTTTTTTGAGAGACATAAATGAGGACTGGAATGCATGAAGAGAGATATTATGTTCATAGACAGAAAAAAAATAATATTGTAACAATTTTAATTATTGCTTTACAAATTTAAAATTCTAGCCTTTTATATTACATTCCTATACAAGTACAACCCAAGAAAATGATGCTAAAGATCACTAGGAAAAATAAAAATGATAAGTCAAGAACATTTTATGAGAATGGCAATATTTAGGCTTTTATGCTATTAGGTAGTATAATACAATTAATGCTATTGTGTTCCAGGCACAGAGCAAACTATTGAGTAAATGAATCAGACTAATAAATCTAGAAACAGATCCAAATAGATAAATAAGCATTTAATAAAGGTAAAATCCCAAACGAGTAAGGAAATATGTATTATTGCTTTTGGAAAAATAATAAAAAGATAGACTTTCCCTCACATCATATACC
>NW_012155618.1:3519715-3523163 GCF_000956105.1 Propithecus coquereli | reverse complement strand
GAATATTAATAAAGAACTAATCTCACAGGTGAAAATGTCTCTGAATATTTTGTAATATTGTTGCAGCTGTCTATGTCTCCTCCCCTTGAATCTGAGCTGGCCTTAGCAACTGATGCATAAGGAATAGCATGCAGCGGAAGTGATACTGCATTACTTCTGGAATCTGGTTCAGAAAACAACAAGCAGATCTGACTGGTTTCCTGGGCTTGCTACCTCTGTCCTGGGCGTGCTATCTCTGAAGTAACCAACTGCCATGTAAGAAGTATAACTACCAGGAGACCTCCATATTTGAGACAACAGGGGCTCTAGTAGAATCCCAGGCTGAGCTCCCAGCTGGTAGCCAACCACACCTGCCAGTCATGAGAGGGAGCCATCTTAGATGGCCAGCCCAGGGATCTAGCAGATGATTGTAGCCACAGTCAACGTCTGAGAACCATAAAAGGCTGCAAATGAGGACTTCCCTACCAACTATTCTTTAAATTCCTGGTATGACTCCAACATACCATTAAAATAAAACGGTTATTTCAAGTGACTAAATTTTGGAGCAATTTGTTGTGCATCATTATAACTGGAATAATTGTTTTTGATAAAGACTATAAGGATAAATGGATTAAAGACTTGAAAAGTAAGGCCTGAAATTGTAAAACTGTTAGAAGAAAACATTGATGTCGGTCTGGGCAAAGATTTTTTTGCCTATGACCCAAAAACACAGACAAAAAAAGGGAAAATAGACTAATGGGATTGTATCAAACTATTAAAAAAAAGCTTCTGTACAGCAAAAGAAACAATCAACAGAGTAAAGATACAACCTATGGGATGGGAAAAATAGTCTCAAACCACACATTTGATAAGGGGTTAATTTCTAAAATATATAAGGAATTCAACCAACTCAATAGCAAGAAAACAAATAAGCCAGTTTCAAAAATGGGCAAAGGATCTGAAAAGACATTTTTCAAAAGAATACATACAAATGGGCAACAGGTATATTAAAAGGCATTCAACATCATTAATCACCAAAT
Source organism: Propithecus coquereli (assembly GCF_000956105.1). NCBI lineage: Eukaryota > Metazoa > Chordata > Mammalia > Primates > Indriidae > Propithecus > Propithecus coquereli. Next base: position 3,522,144 of record NW_012155618.1, on the reverse strand, counting down.
AAATGCAAATTAAAACCACAATGAGCTATTAGGATGGTTCTTATCAAAAATATAAGAGATAAGAATGATTGGCAAAGGTGTGGAGAAAAGGGAACCCTTGCTTACTACTGGTGGGAATGTAAATTGTCATAACCATTATGGAAAACAGTATGGAGGTTTCTCAAAAAATTAAAAATAGAACTATAATGTGATCCAGCAATCCCATTTTTAGTATATATTCAAAGGAAATGAAATCAGTATGTCAAAAAGATATCTGCACTCCCATGTTCATTGCAGCATTATTCATACTAATCAAGATATGGAAACAACCTAAGTGTCCATCAATAGATGAATGGATAAAGAAAATGAGATATATATACAATGGAATACTATTCAGCCTTGAAAAAGAGGGAAATCCTGTCATTTGTGACAACATGGATAAACTTGAAGGACCTTGTGATAAGTTAAATAAGCCTGGCACTGAAAGACAAATACTGCATGATATCATTTATATGTGGAATCTACAAAAGGCAAACTCATGGAAACAGAGAATGAAATAGTAACTACCAAGGGTTAGGGGGTAAGTGGGGATTCGGGAGACGTTTGCCAAAGGATACAAAATTTCTGTTAGGATAAATAAGTTCAGGAGATCTATTGTACAACTTGGTGATTACAGTTATTAACAAGGTACTATATTCTTGAAAATTGCTAAGACAGTAGGTTTTAAATGTTCTTACCACAAAAAAAGTACATAAGGATATTTTAACTAGCTTGACTTAGCCATTCTACAGTGTATACTTTTATCAAAACATCATGTTGTTCATCATAATAGAGACAATTTTATTTGTCAATTAAAAAAATATGTAGCAAAGGATAATAAATTTACCTTGGAATATTTTCTATGCCTCTTGGTGTCCTGGAATTTCTACTTTATCTCTTTATTCTAAAGAACAACAGATTAATCTTAGCTTCAGAGATTTTAATTTTGATTTTGACAAGCATTTGAAATGACTGATTTTAAATTTTAACTTTTTTACACATAATAACGTATCTCATAATTTTCTAATTTACATATATGTGGTTTAATAACATTTATCATTCCTACCATGTATTTATCATTGTTATCATTTATACTTGATTAGATAGTCTAGTGATTTTCTTTCTTATCTGATTTTTCAAGGACAAAGTATTTGGACTATTATGAATTATTTTTTCTTTTCATTTTCAGTTCACCAATGTTTGATTTTTGTCTATATTACTGTAATTTATTTTGTTTTTGCTTTGTTGTCATTCACGTATCTTTTTAAATTAAATGCTTGAATAATCATTTATTTTTGGATAAAAGCAAAGTTTGGATTTGTCTATTAATGAATAAAGATTAGAATGTATTAGGAAAAAGTTGGTAATTATAGATTTGCTTCCTTCTTGACTTCAAAGTTATTGTTATTCTAATACAATGCTTTTTAAAAAATAATTAATATATTTTAGAGCAGTTTTAAATTTACAGAAAAGTGGACCAGATAGCACAGAGTTCCTTTTCTCCCAAGATTACTAACATTTTGCCTTAGTATGACATATTTGTTACAATTGATGAATCAATATTGATATATTATTAATAACTAAAGCCCATAGTTTATGTCAGGGTTCACTGGTTATATTGTGCTGTTATATGCATTTAACAAATGCGTAATGTCATGTATTCACTCTCGCAGTATTATATGGAATAGTTTCACTGTCCTAAAAATCCCCTATGTTCTATTCGTTCAACTTTCCTCCTCCCTTCCTCCCTCCTGTCAATTACTGATCATTTTATTGTCTCTATAGTTTTGCCTTATCCAGAATGTTATATAGTTAGAATCGTATAGTATGTAGCCTTTTGAGATTGGGCTTCTTTCACTTGGTAATATGCATTTAAGCTTTTTCCCTTTTTGTGGTTTGATAGCTCATTTCTTTTCATCCTGGAATAATATTCCATTGTATGGATGCACCACAGTTTGTTTATCCATTCATTATTAAAGGATGTCTTGGCTGCTTCTAATTTTTAGCAATTATGAATAAAGCTATTAGAACTTTTCATGTGCAAGTTTTTGTGGGGACATAAGTTTCCATTCATTTGGGTAAATACCTATAAGCACAACTGCTGAATCTTACAGTAAGACTGTATCTAGCTTTGTAAGAAACTGCTTAAGTCTTCTAAGTGGCTGTGCCATTTTGCAATCCTATCATCAATGAAACAAAATTCCTGTTGCTGCACATTTTTGCCAGCGGTGTATAATGGTATCTCACTGTTGTTTCAATTAACGATTTTCTAATGGCATCTGATATTGAATATCCTTTTGTATGCTTATTTTTCATCTGTATATCTTCTTTGGTGAGGTATCTGTTCAAATCTTTTGCTCATTTTTAATTAGATTGTTTTCTTTGTGTTGAGTTTTTTTTTTTAATTCCCT
>NW_012155618.1:3518471-3519665 GCF_000956105.1 Propithecus coquereli | reverse complement strand
TTTCTAATTGTGGAGTCTTTCTAAACATAACCTTGAAGTCAAAATTGATGTATATAAAAGCAGTATAAAAGTCAAAAGATCTGTATTAAAAATAAATCTTAAACAGTGTAAAATATTAAAAATGTGGGAAAATTATTTGTACTACACATGAGAATGAATTGAATGAAGACTTCATTTTATTTATGTCTGATGAGCTCTCTCATACCTTAAAGAAAAATTCAAGCATGTCATTAGAAAATGAAATAGCACATACATATATAAATGATAAGGATTAAATATTCATGACTAATAAAAGTGATTCAACCTCACTCTAAAAAATGAAAATCGATACTACAACAATGATACATCTTCTCATGTTATCAAATCAACAGAGATTTAAAACAAAAAGAGAAGAAAAACATCAATTGTTGGATAGAAATCAGAGCTATATGAATTCAAAACATACAAATCAAGGATTGAGGCATACCCATCAAAAACTGAGAAATTTACATTTCCTTTCACCATATAATATATTTATTGGTTTAGGTACAGGAGTAGGAATCACTAATGTGCAAGATAAAGGCAATTATTTTTCAGTGACTTAAAACATAAAATATTGAAAATAATTTAAATGTCCAGTATTAAGGAATTGGTTAAATTCATTGGGATACACCTAAAAAAACAGAATAGTCTATAGCTCTTTAATCACTGGTATAAAAGATAAACTGAGAAGGATAGATATTTACAATGTCTTTCTGGGTGAACAAAAAACAAAATAACAAATGTTTAAGATTTATTTATCAATTAATGTACTAGATAGGTATTGTTAGTACTCTCATTTTGCAGGTGGGAGAATTGGGGCACAGAAAGTTAAATGACTTACCCATGTTTATAAAGAGAATAAGTCTTGTTTGGAGCTGGGAATCAAATACACATAGTGGTGTTTCAAATTCTGTCTTGCCTTTAGATGACTTTGAGCATTTTGATTCACGTTTGTAATTTTCTTTTGATATCTGTTTATCAGCTTTTGATATCAAAGTTATGTAAGCTCAATTTAAGACTTTTAACATTTTTTAATCTTTGTAGTGTAATGTGCTAATATCTCTTCCTGAGATGATAAAGGAAATAATGCAAAATGTTCTTTGTCATCATTTTTCAGAAATAGCTTTTCAATACCTCATTTGATTTTTTCTTATTTTAATTCATACACAATAT
>NW_012155618.1:3495369-3497551 GCF_000956105.1 Propithecus coquereli | reverse complement strand
TATGAAAAGCCAAAAAGTATTATACTAAAACATAAGGAAAATAATACTCTGAACCACCACCCCAAAATCTTGAGGCAACTTCTTTCAGTACTCATTGACACTGTTTCTGGTATTTACTTCCATATTTTTATATGATACCTTTCAACTATTTCTTGCTTGGTTTTCAATGTTATAGATTATATATTATAAATGACATCCTACTAGTACCCCTTGACTTACTTCCATACTCATTACCATACTCCTCTGCTCCTTCATTATATTTATGACACAAGGTTAAATCAGTAATTGTTGTTTATATTATTATGACCATATAAGCATTATTATGATGATACAACTGAGCTACAAAGTGTGCCATGAGTACATGGCTGTTCTTATACGGTTTCTTTTTCTCCCTCCAGAGTTAATAAATGTCTTACGTTTTTTGTCTGCATTTTGCCCTAGTTTCAATGAATTCATCATTTATTCAGCCTGTAACTTGCCAAAATAACAACAAAAAAAGGCAAAACAAAACACAACAAAAATGAAAACATTTTATTATGGCCAAGGATACCAGGTAGTCCTTCATAGTCATCCCTCATCCTATATTCCCATAAACATCCTTCCTAGAACTTCCTTTATTTCCACTTCAAAATAATGAATATCTGTGTAGTAGAAATTTGACCTCATCTAAAAAGAGGTCTGCATTTGTACAGGCTCCTGGGGGCAGAGAGGGTAAACTCTAAACCCTTAGAATTTCCTAAGTAATAGGAATATCTTTATTGTTCATGGTGGGCCCCTTGGACCACACCTTATAGTTTATACTAAGAAAATAACTCAGAATAGGGCCAGATACATGGGTAGTTTTGGGAGTGGGAGTGGCCATGCTAGAAAGACCAAACATGTCACTGGAAGTTTGGGACATGACCCACATGATATCAATCTGACCTCCAGAGAGGAGAGGACACTGGACACTGAGTGCAACCACATGGATAATGATTCAATCAATCATGCCTAGGTAATGAGATCCTAATCAAACTCTGGATAATGAAGTTCAGGTGAACTTACCTGGTTGGCAGTACTTGCTGAGTTTTGCCACATATTGATGCTGAGAGGGTAACACATCCCCGAGGATGTTGGAGGCTTCACATTTGAGCCCCACCACATTCTTCTGCCCCTGTGCATCTCTTCCTTTGACTACTTCTATCAATACTTGGTATCCTTTTGCTATATTGAACTGAAATAGTAGAAAAGTACTTCCCTGAATTTTGTATCATTCTCTCAAATTATTGAATTTAAAGTAGTCAATGGGGACCACCAAATTTGTAGCAAATTGTCCAGAAGTGAGAGGGGCCCTGAGAACCAGTGAATTTGTAGCTGGTGTTTGAAGTGAGGTCAGTCTTGTGGGGACTGGTCCCTCAGACTTTGTAGTTTAGTCAAACTCTTCGCAGTTGATGGCAGAAGCTGTGGGCAGACTTGGCAGCCTGGAAGACTGTGCCCTTCACTCAAGTTTCGCTAAGTCAGGGTAATTTCTAAGTCTGCTGCTCAGCTGTAGTACTACTTCTTTCTTTGACTAGCATCCTAAATATTTTCTTGACTTTTTTTGTGTGTGAATCTTTTCTTTTGTGGATGCTATGTTTTTGTTTTCTAATTTATTACCTTATTTCAGTAGGTTCCAGAGAAAGGGTCAAAATGAGATGAGATCTTGCATGTCTGAAACTGACCTGATTCTACATTTCACATTGTAATTATTATTTTAGTTTGTACAGACACCTACATTGGAAATGGTTTTCTCTGAAGGAATTGTTCCATTGACATCTCAATCCATCCCATGATAATGTTTTCCTCTCTTAGCAACCCTTAGTTAACTCTATTTCTGGTCTTTTGAAAATTTTACTATTAGGTTCATTTTGTAGAATCTTTTTTCACTTAATACTCATCAATATTGTAAGGAGGAGGGACTTTCAATCTAGAAGAGCTCATATTCTTCAATTCTGGCAAAATTTCTGGCAGTTATTTTTTTGATAATTTCTCGCCTTAGTCTTCTCTGTTCTCTCCTTTGTGAAAAGCTATTAGTCATTTATTAATCAGCCCCAACTGTCATTTAAGTTTCTTATGTATTCTTTCTTCTATTTTTATTTCTTTGTCATTTTGTACTTCTGTCTGGGAAAGTTATTAGGTTTTGGAAATTTTTTTCTGTCATCAT
>NW_012155618.1:3493949-3495319 GCF_000956105.1 Propithecus coquereli | reverse complement strand
CTATATTTTATTTTTTTAATAAATTAGTGTAATAGCTTATAAATTCCTTACAAATCTATCTTTTGTACTAATTGAACTCAAACAATAATTTTTAAAAAAATAATAGATTGAGGTTTGTTTTATGGCTTATGTAATGGGTTTAATTACATCCAGAAAAGTATGTTAAAGTACTAACCCCTCGTGTACTTAAAAATTCATGTACTACCTTGACATCTTTGAGTCTCACAGTGCCCCAAAGGCCTCACCATGAATTCTCCTGCTCTCACTAGACATATCCCCTACCTAGTGAGAAAGGCTCCCTACTCTGCTAATGCCCTATCAACTCATATAGCTAAACTTCACCCAGCTCTCAACCTAACAGGCCCAGCCAGCTAGAGGAATTATTCAAAGAACATGATCACATCCTCTTGTAGGACACAGGGACACCTCCCCGGTCTCTGTTACTATAGAGACTGCTTCCCACTGCCCCCGCTGGTTCACTATGCTTCAGAGCACAACCCTATGTGGCCTCGAATGGCATGCAGTGTTCCTCTCACCTGTGAGCATGTGTCACGAACAAACTGCTGCCAATCTTAGCTGTTCAGTGAGGGCTGTTGTGTGTTTGGCTATCGTTTACTATTTAGGGTGTTATTCACCAACAGGATATATAGGAGATGACTAAAATACCTTGGTGCCTGTGAATGGGGCTTTATCTGAAAAGAGAGTCTTTGTTAAGATGAGGTCACAGGCAAAAATGAGGAACACCTTATGTATCATTGTTATAAAGTGTCACAGGACTTGACTGAATTATGTTCTCTTGTCAGATGAAAAGAAGATTTATAAGCCCATCCTCTTGTATATTCAGCTGAGGAGATTTTAAGCAAAGTACAAAAGATGCTTCCTGGTTTCCCCTTGCTGCTTATAGTAACATGTGAGAGGAAGAGGTACAGTTAGGAAGGAACTGCTAAGTACAAAATGAACCAGCACTTGATGACTGGGAAAATCCTCAGCTTATCCAGAAAGCATGCTCTGGAGACAAGTGCAAAGGTATGGCTGGGCAAAATTTTGCTGGAGAAATTAGGTGTATTGCTTATTGATCCAATCAACCATTACATCAAAAACACTCCTAGTTTGGACTGAAGGGGATAGACATAGAGAGAGGATGATGCCATGTGAAGACCTAGGAGGATGTTGGCATTATGTTGCAACAAGCCAAGGAATGGATTTTGCTGATAACTACCATAAGCTAGAGGAGAGATCCGAAAGTAAGCAACCTCGCTGACACCTTGATTTCAGCCTTCTAGCCCTCAGAATTGTGGAAGAATATAGTTCTGTTGTTTTAAGCCTTCCATTTTGCACAGCAGTCCTAGGCAACTAATATATATGCATAT
>NW_012155618.1:3478939-3480834 GCF_000956105.1 Propithecus coquereli | reverse complement strand
AAATAGTCTAGAAAATGAGCAAATGGAAAATACTGACATATGCAAGTCCTCGTGTAGTCTATGAGTACTGGTGATGCCCCACGACAGGTCTTGAGGTAGCTTCTCAGCTGGCTGTTCCTTACTCCCTAAAGTGACTCTAGTAGACATTTATCACACAATTTCTAATTCTGAATAATTCCCGATTTTATGTAGTTTGGATGGTAGGAAGAGCTTCACCTTCCACAATGGAGGCTGCCACTTTTCCAGTCACATGGCCAATCAGAAGCTCCACTAAGTGTGTAGTTTCTTCTTGTCAACAAAGACAGCAATCAATGGTATCTAAAAGATGGTTATCGCACTTCTTTCTTGGCCCTCAGAAGCTTCAATGGTCCATACCTATTTTCAAACCTTGTCTTTCAGCCTCACTTCAAATCTGTGAGTCCCTGTTATCCCTCCAATAATTTCCATCTATTGATTATCTATTATTTACAATAGAGTGTTTTGTGATTGACTCAGTGACCATACCATTTATTCTTCATTCAACATGGAGGTTTCATGCCTATAATAGTTTTGTGGTGGTCTTCCACAAAATTGATCAGGCATGCTGGTGCAGAGCCTGTGTCTACATATGTTCTTCTGAATGCCCATTGGGCAGTAGAGGCCCCATTTTCCCCTGATAAGTACAATCCATCACCATAGCCAATACTATAAATCCCTTTTTGGTCTGCTCCACTCCCTTGCTGGCATGATGCAATCAAAATAGCAAGATGGTGCTCTGTGATCTGGCTTAAAAGAAAGAAAAATTTTTCCTTTTAAAGGATGGGCCCTTCCCCTGGGTGTTAAAACACCAGAAACCTGATCACAAACTCATTTAATTATTAATTGTTATTAAAAATACAGTTACTTTCATCTCTCAGATGAGGAAATACATACTCTTAGTGGCTGGGTAATTTACCGAAGTGACATGGCTGCTAAGTGATGAAGCAGGACTTGAAACATAGTTTTAAGCTGTCTGAATTTGGAACCCAACCTGCTATCTGTGCTGTCTCATATAGCTTCTCATTAAGCCAAGAATGAAGGTGGGAAAAACAGATCCTGGAAGCCACTTATCTGTTGGACTAGATTTGTTGGGCTAAGAAGTTCAGGGAAGAAAAGGGACAGGAGGGCCCTTATAGCTCAAGTCAACTGTATGGGAATGGTCTCCTCAATAGCTACCCACGTCTCATGTTCTAATCTTGACCGGGTGGGGAACAGCTGAGGGGAAGGAGATTTATCCCACAAGGCTGAATTCAGCTTCTTTAAGGGTCTGAGTACAAACAACATTGTTGGGATAATTGGAATCTGAGTGTTAACAAGGGATCTTTTCCTGACCTCCAGCCATTGCTGTCCATTGGTTCTCATTTCTAACCCTAGGAGTAGAACTTCAGTAAGGCCTCTGAAGAGGTTCAAAAGCTCAGAAGAGGAGCTGCCCTCTCCCTCTCCTTCTCCAGCCAGTTTGACTCAATTTTAAATGGTCTACCCTTTATAGAGAGTACAAGTACCACAGACATATGGAACAAACTGGACACCTAACTGACCCTCCCAGCCACGAATGGCCCTTGAAGCTTCCTACATGCCCAGCCCTCCTCATCCAGGACAGAGAAAGAGCCAGGAAGAGGTTTTCTGGAACCCCTCTGGCCAACTTGTGTCCAATGGATCTATATCAATTATTTGAGCACATTTTTTTCTTTAGAAATTTCTGAAACATTTTTGAATTAAAATTTTCTGTAATTTCTTTTGTAATTTGGCTGGCTGGGTTTTTCATGTGATTATTTCAACTAAAAAACTGTATCCTGTGATCTATGATCATATGATAGCCATGTCTGTTTATAAATGTTTATGCTGAAAAGTAACAAGTGGTTGTTTAAATTAATCAT
>NW_012155618.1:3477112-3478889 GCF_000956105.1 Propithecus coquereli | reverse complement strand
CAATTACTCAAGGGATAGGCAGTGTTTTTCCATATTATAAGGGCATTGAATTTCAAATCTTTACAACCCAACAGTGCATTCAAATCTTAAGGAAAGATCTGACCCTAAATTTTACACACTTATTTCAGATAAAAACAATTTTCTTTTGTCTGTCATCAATTTATACCTTTAAGCAGAAGACATAATGGCAAAATAGGACAGAATCCTTTTTAACCTAATGACACAAATAGCATGTATTACATTGTCTTCTCTGAATTTTTCACACATCTAAGAGTTTAATCAAATTGAAAAGTTGAAATATTTCAAAAGAATTTGAGCAAATCCATTTATACTAGTTTGTCTTATTGATAATGGTCTCCAGACACTTACCTAATTTATAATAATTAAACTTTACATAAGAAGGTGAGATTACTGAAAAGTATACCTGATCAGTGGCCCAGCCCTATATTTCCTAACTCAGAGGTACAAATCAAGTCTTATAGAATGCTGGTGAATGTCACTTAAGAGAACTTGGGCTGAGCAAACTTCTTCTCCTATCACACACCCTGGATGTGCACTTCTCAAAGACAGGATATGCCAGGGATGCTTCTATTTAGCTTAGCTTCATGCATGTTGGTAAAGATCACATTGCTTAAGCAGCACATATTTGTGGCTAAACTCTCTCATGCTCAAGGTCCTTTTACAAAGTCTGGTCACATTGCCACAATCTAGTGATTGCAAGCCTCAACAAATCACAGCAAAAATCAAGTGCATGTTATTTATGTCAGTAACCAGGAACACCATCAACATGCTTGAGTATATATAATCTTCTCTTTCCTCTATTAAATGTAATCCAAGAAGTTTGGATATTCATTTCTCCATCAATATTTAAAGGTGTTAGGTAGCTTCTCTTCATTGTACATTGTGTCCATGAATTGTACATATGCATATTTCTTGTGGATATAAATGAAGAGGGAGGAAAAAGAGAATTTTGAGTAAGCTAAATAGATACAGAAAATTTAGAAAAACTGCATCAAAATCAGGAGGAAATAATTAGTAGCAGCAAAGCAACAGAAAAGTCCAACAGTGTTTTGCAAAGATAAATTAACTAAGGGTCCCCAAAAGAGAGCTGAGTCCTATAGTTCAATTTCATGTCTCCAGGAAAATGGAGCCTCTGATTGGCTCCATCTACTAATTGTCGTTAACTCACAAAACATAATGAAATAAATAGTAAACTGGGGTAGCAAAAGCTGCAACCAAGGCTTTATAGTAAACATGATTAAGACTGAATGTTCACTTTGTGCTCAGCTCAGGTCTAAGGTCCTCATGTAAGACCAACTTAAATCTCACATCAACTGTTTAGGTGGGTGTCATCATGATTTTTATTTCAGAGATGAAGTAACCAAGTCAGAAAACGGTCACCTCAAGTTATATAAAAAAAGGGAGGTAGAGAGGGGATTTGAATCTAGGCAATTGAATCCCAGAGCCTACCAGCTCTAACCTACACAAAATAAAAGTTATTACTTCTGTGTAACGCTAACCTGGTACCAGGAAGAGCAGAGGCTACCCAGAAAATCACAGTCTTGTGGTTGAAACTGATTTGGTGCTAGTTGACTGGGACCCTTGTAGAGGCCACTATGCTTGACTCTAGCTCACCAACCTGGGTGAAAATCAGGAGCAAGCCAACAGCATTCTACACTCAATAGTAAGTAAAACTCAGTGAGAGTTATCGAACTAATCAACATCATCAACAATCTTTGTTTTAATAAGGAGAGAGCTTTTTTTTTTTTTTTTACAT
>NW_012155618.1:3475224-3477062 GCF_000956105.1 Propithecus coquereli | reverse complement strand
GCCAAAAGGCCTATGGAATTATACAGTTAGAAGTTAGAAACATGGGATTTGGAATCAGATAGATGTGGGTTTTGAAATCTAACAATTTAACTTTAGTCATACTCCAATTTTACAGAGGTTCCACTTCAATCAACCTCAGTTTCCTCATCAATAAAACCAAGGTAATAATACAAATTTATGGATTGATATAGATTTAAATGAAAAGTCACATATACACACATATTTGAATATCTACCTTTCTATATTTGCAGCTTTACTGTATCTGTGTTATAACTACAACTCGCTATCTCTCTCTCCAACTATCTTTTCTTCTATCTGTATCTGAGCCTCTCACCCAACACACAGGAAATGGACAACATCTCAGGAAAGGAATATAACTATAAAGAATCACAGAAAAGAAAGGAGTATCTTCCCACTTTTTGAATTTTAGAGGCCAAACACAGAGCGGAGTGGAAAGAATGCATGGCGGACTACATCTGGGAAGAGCGAAAGAAAAGTTGCCATTACTGACCACTTTTGACCCTCCTCAAAATAGAAAATGGCTCCCAAGCTTGTGGAGAGAGGAAATATTACAGATGTGAGGAGAATTTGGATCTTTCAAAGGGGTCCCTAAACCCTGCTTCCTTGGTCAAGCCCTGTGGAGATGGAAAGCATAAGTTCCTGAGAATGGAACACAGGGAATCTGGGTTTCTATCTGAGGTTGATCACTAAAATGTTGGTCTCAGAAAATAAATGATTGCGTCAAGTATCTCCAGAAGAGAGGGATTTCGAGAGCATCACAACTTTTCTTTTCACATTGCACGATACAGGAATAGCAGAATGATTTTGGTGCCTAACACTGGCATAAAATATACAGTCACTGTTCCTGAAGAAGCATCACATACCGGAACATGGGAAAATCCATGACTGACCTGGGTGGATCCCAACAGAAGAGCAGATGGAGCAGTAGCTGTATCAACAGGCGCCCGCATGGAAAGTTATATCAATAATCAGATGCTCCCCCCACCCCTCAAATAGCTTGGCTTTATCTCACACCTTCAGTTTGTGGGTTTTATGTAAGGCCCCTTGGGAATTTGACAACATGTAGGATAAAAGGGTGAGCTAGGAACCAACCTAGTGAAACAAAGCCTTTGTCGTCCCCTAAGAATGGATGTTTGTAATTAGGTTAACTTTTAGATAAATGAGGAAGCAAACCAAAGCAAAACAAAAACTCCTGCACATGTGAGTTTGTGGACTGTTTTAATTAGTCATTTCATTAAGGGTTGCTGATCACATGTTATTATGAACCAGGTCTGATTGTCATCACTTTCAATACACTTAGACTACTCTTTTGGAAATATTTTGCTTTCGTTAAACTGCCCCATCAATCCCCTTATGACTACAAATGCAAAAGAAAGCGTGCCACATTTTACAGTCAATGTATTTTTAAATCAGCTTCAAAGAGGGAGTGGTTAGATATGCTTCGAAAGCAGCTTGCCTCCCTCTTTTTATTATATCAGTATCATTTTCTTTATTGAACATTTCATAGAGGAGTTCTATTGTAGCAGCCACTCCTATTTGTCAGTTAGCGCTATCAAAGGAGTTGTAGGAGGAGTGTAATTACCAAATAGTTCTAGCCTGGTGAAGTGGATAATGAGAAGTGCAGTGAACATGGATTTGGAGTGTGTGTGTATGCATTTGTGAATCAGCATTTCAATTCTCTTTATTATTTTCATGCTTTACAAATAAGTCTATGTTTTGAACAGTACTGCAGAGAAAAGCTCTAATGTTAAGTAAGTGGTTAGAGGGTCCCCGCTTGAACTTAATAGTAGGAGAGCCTCTCAAAAGAAGTCTAAAGC
>NW_012155618.1:3465599-3466949 GCF_000956105.1 Propithecus coquereli | reverse complement strand
ATTCTACATTATTTTCAGTGGTACACTTTTCTTCTGATTCTTTACAATATTTTTGCTTTTCTTTTACCTTGAAGCCTTTTTTTTCATGGGTATCATATTGCCTTCATTTTTTTAGCTAATTCTAGAATAAGGTGAGATCTTATTGATACTGAAATTTGCTAAGCACAGTGTGATTGTCTTCAAGTTCACTTTTTTCCTATTTGTTCAGAAGAAGGACCTCTTGTTCCTATCTACAACTGAAGGCAGGTCAATATACATAGCTTCAACTCCAATTTCAGGTTTGCTAGTATAGTTTCAAAACAAATTTGGCCAAGGTCCAATTGACCCCTTTCTTTACTGTCTAGCTGTTGTCTGGAACCGTGAACTAATGTATTAAGAGTACATAAAATATACTTTTCAGCATGTGTTGCCATTAGGATTTTATCCTCTATCTGAAAAATCCATTATATTTGATTCCCCTAGTACACCATCTTGTTAGAATCAGCAGGGGCTCAGTCAAGAGCATGCATGCACGCGTGTGTGTACATGCTTGTGCACACATTCACACACATATACAAACAGAGAATAGGGGAATGGGCATAGGAATATTTTTCTGCTCAGATTATAGAGTTACAACAGAAGTTCAATCAAGGACTACTGTCCAGTACTCCAATGGTCAGAAGTCTTGTAACACTAGATAGCCTGATAATCCTGGTTTTTAATCTTTTTGTGTGTGTGTCTGCCTGTTTAAGGCTAAAGCTGCATTTAAGGCAACTTAACCACATCCAAGTTTGAACCAAAATATTGCTTCACTTTTATGATATCTATACTCTTCAAATCTCTCAGAGACAAAAATAAACAAAAAAAAATTCACACTGAAACTAATGAAGCTTAAGCCTAAAAGTTTCTCACTCACATGGGTTACTTCTGGGGTCTTTGCTGGGGAACCTAAAATCTGTTCAGATGGTCATTCCAAAATAAGATATTTAAATTGTAATATACTAAGACTACTATGTCTTTCCACTCTGACCTTTCCTACCTAACACACACTTCATGTAAAAAATGAACAATAATTTAGGACAAAAATCATAGATCATTAAAATTTAAAAAATCTCCAGGTAGGAAATTAAGGCAATGGATGAAGAAATTTTATTTAGTCATTTCTCAGAGGAGTGTCACATGAACAGATGATTATAGAGTAAGCAGCCAAAAATGTAAGAAAAATATTATAGAGGTAAAATTATCTGACTTTTTTCTGGATTTGGTGAATTTGGTGGTATTTGTCATATATTTATAGATTTGTTTCTTTTTTCTTCCTTCCAAATAAATAAGCTTTTAGGCACCTAATACTATATTCATATACTTGTATTT
>NW_012155618.1:3464214-3465309 GCF_000956105.1 Propithecus coquereli | reverse complement strand
AGATGCAGTGTTATCCCACACAAACAAAACAGTGTATCACACACAATAGGGATTTATCAGATGAGGTTGCCAGGCAAGGTAAGACAAGGTGACTTGCTTCAAGTAAAAAAGATAATTTCATCTCCCATTGTACTATTTTTAAACAGCATTGCTTTATGTGGTGGATCAGATAATGTTGTACCTATTATAACTTTTATTTTTATCAGGTCATTATAATAAAACAAAAGCCTCAAGCAGCAAAGATTCTATTTTCATGCAAATCTTCCTAGTAATAAAAGAGAAGCAAAGAAAAATTAAAGTATCTGTAAGGAGCTGCCTCCAAATTAAATAGCATTTAAACAATTCTCATTAACTCTGAAATCTTTTTTGCATTTGTTCTTAATTGTTCAAAACAAGGAATTTTCTGAAATATATGTGGGTGCTCCTTCTTTCAGCTGCTCTCCCTTTTTGGCATTTATTTCATCTTCGAAGTCAAAGAAATATATTAAAATTGCAAACAAAGTTGGTTTTTAATTAAGATGTTGGCAATTAGCTCCCTCATTTATATCTCATTTCCTATCTTAACTGGTTTTAAGTTGCATATGTCTTCAAATTACCTTTCTAAGGCAAAAACTGCATACTTTCCCACTCCCTTATATTATTATCACTCACAAAATTATGTTAGTACAGTGAAATAATTTTTATTATAATTGAAGAGAAATCATAGTTACATCACAGAAGGAGAACTCAGTTTTTAGTTGTGATGATCACAGAGTAATCCATAACTGAAAATGGATTTTGCATGCTTGATAGGCAAAATTTAATATTTACTTCTTGTCTTATTTGTCAGAATAGTGGAACATCTTAGTGGTTACCCAAAGTTACTATTATAAGAAAGTGAAGGTACAATAACTTGAATTAGAAAGATTAAAAATTACAGAAATGTAGAAAGTAAAATTATACTCCTAAAAAAGAAACATTTTTTTTTCTAGTTCTGTCCCTAAAGCAACCCAACAGCAGCAGTATCACATCTGCTCCCCAGTAGCTCTGGTGGGTTCCCTGGGCCCTCGGTACTGGTTTCTGACATACGTCTCTCCATGGAGAATAGCCAACTTC
>NW_012155618.1:3458304-3463842 GCF_000956105.1 Propithecus coquereli | reverse complement strand
AAATGTGTTTGTTTTGGACTTCATATTTTCCTACTGATCACATTTCTGATTATATTTTTGTTCCTTGGACACATTTTGACATGTCTTATAGAAAGGCTATCCAGGCAACTGTCTTGCTGATTCTCCCTTCCACTGCGGTCTGCTTGTCAAATAATGTCTAACATTAAGTATATATTATTAAATGAAACTTAAATTGAGGTACAACCATACAGCATATACCTAAAACTTATACATGTCAAACATGAATCACTGCTCATGTCGCCCATGAAATAACACACAAAAATATCCCTCAACAACATCATTTTTATGGCATAGTTGACAAAACACTTCTACATGCATTATAGGATTTGACTTTGCAACAATGGAAAAGAGGGTAGAAATGATAGCCTAATTATCTATTTTTATAGCTGAGTAAAATAAGAATGTAAGAGTTTAAACAATAAATCTTAGGAGGTCGCATAACTTAGGAATGTTAGAGCAAAGATTTAAATTTAGGCATGTTGGTTTCAAAAGCTTGTGCCATTTCCACTACACAAATGCAAAATATTAAGTGGTTTTCCAACAAATACTTTTTTCAGAGTCAGTCAGAGGCCTGGGAGATACACACACACACACACACATACACACACACACACACACACTCATACACACTTTCATTCTAGGATTTCTTAATCCACAAGAAGTGGGGAGCATAGCATGGTTCCCTAAACACCAGCCTGGCAGCCTGGTACCAAATTCTTGAGGGACCTTAAGCTAATCCGTTTCTTTCTTTCTCTCTGTTTGCATCTGTTAACCTATAACATGGCATAAAATGAATTACATGAATATTACTATTTCATCCAGCTCTCAAACAAATTCTATCTCTCAATGTATTTTATGTGCCAAGCTAGAGGTTCTCAATGCCATTTATTCACTGACACCATCTAGAACAATGATGTGACAGAGAAATGGAAGTATAAAATAAGTTCTCATAAAATGAGGGCAGTTGTGGAGCTTCCTACGTCTCAATAGGCTCCAGAACATGACCATATATTAACAAAGGCTGCTTCCTTCTTCTCGCCTTTGAGTAGGCCATGTAACTCTTCTCTGCATGCCCCTGTACACGGAAATGATATTTGCCAGCATGGATTTAAGGAGCCCTAAGCGAATGCTGTGGAATTTTATATTTAATTTTGCCATGTTTCATAACTATGTAGGTATAGGATTCTTCTGGCGCCAGCTCACATTCTTTTAGGCTGGCTCTGATGTCAGCCAGAGCTCAGTAGACACATCTATGTGGGCTTCAACTCCCTGCTCACCCCTTCTGACATCTTGGCTCATTTTCTCTCCGTAGGCTTTTCCAGTGTACAGAAATTAGAGTTACTGTCAAACAAACATGCAAACATTGAATGTGGGGGTCTTGAAGTTGATAGCCAGGGTGGGGGAGAAATCTTCAAACAATAAGGATGGATCCAAGGTAGAAAATACTTTTGCTGGTCTATTCTTGAAAAAAGAATTGTGAGGGGCTCACAGGATATTCTTCAAAAGGGCCCAGTGGGGATCATGTCCCAATTGCCTTTGACCCTTCCTTGGACAATAAAAAGTGTATTTTATATTGGCTTTTTCTCCTTCTCTTACTCTCATATGTTCTACATTTCCGTTTCCTAGAACTATTTTTACTTAAAGCAACTGCATGCATGTCTTTGTTTTAGCCTCTCATTTTGGGGGTAACCCACGCTAAGATAGCATGCTTTTCAAGCAAGCTGTGAAAATTTGACTTTGGCCCTATTGATGAGGTCACACTTAGTAAGAGTATGAAATAGAATTTCCCATCTTATTCCCTGTAATCAATCTCCTATCAATTAGCAAAGTCTTTATATTCCAGTCTAAGGCTTGCTTTGCTCTTATTTTCCATTTTTCAAAGGACTATATTTCTTACTCTAAATTCCAGCTTTTTGGATGAAGTCTTGCTGGTCACTGCCTGTAGGTTTATATTGTCTTTTGAATTTAGTCTAGCTTATTTATGTGGCCAGGGGATACTCCATAGGAACCACAAACTGCTGGTTAGACAGCAAATTTTGATAAGCCAAATCCAAATATTGAGGGTGTAGCTCTCCCTGGGTCAGTGCCTCAGGCAAAGGTACAAGCATTCCTTTCTGGAGCCTGAGTGGGTGTCCATCAGTGCAAAGAGAGTGCTAAGTGTGTTGAGTATTTTGGCCCTTGGCATGAATTCCCCTTCTTTTTTACCTGCATTGTACATAAGACTGAGAGATCGGCAAGGGACTGCATCTTTATAACAGTTGTGAATTTGGGGAATTAAGAATATTGTCTCAACTTTAGTGGGTTTGTAAACAGAAAGATAAAAAGGAAGAAGACCACTTCCTTCTCTGTGCGGTGTCAGGGCTGAGGTGGTTACAGAGGGTAGGAGGTGTTTTCTCTACTTGGATTGCTTAGGAAAGAATTCTTCATGGACATGA
This sequence comes from Propithecus coquereli, assembly GCF_000956105.1. NCBI lineage: Eukaryota > Metazoa > Chordata > Mammalia > Primates > Indriidae > Propithecus > Propithecus coquereli. Next base: position 3,461,386 of record NW_012155618.1, on the reverse strand, counting down.
GGCAATCCAAGGCTAAGGGAGATATAATGAAGACTTTTAGGAATTTGAGAACACTGTTGGTAAGAGGCATAGAAAAAAGTGCAATGAGAAGGTAAGAAAGGCTTCCCAACTGGATGTGTTATCAGAACAATTCACTGAGCTTTGGACATCTGAAACTCAGAGGAATAGGATTGAGAGAAAGTGGATTCTGATGCTGAAATTCAAAAAAGATGTATAAGAAATAAGAAGGAAAAGAGGAATACAATTAAATTGAACAAAGTGAATAGCCACATACGGTAGAAAAGAAATGAGACCAATTTGAATTTGTTTGAAAAGAACCGAGGGACATTACAGAGAAATGGAAATGAGACCCAGAAAAATGAGGAGCAGAAAGGTTTTATAACCTCAGGAATTCAAAATCTGGAAAAAGAAGGAGTTTGGGGAAAGGTCTCATAGCACATGATGCGGTGTTTCTTAATAGCTCGTCAAGGATGCAACCTCTAGTGGTGCTAGCAGATCCCACCTGGATATCTTTCGGTAAGGATTTTCTGACAGGAACATTTAGGGGAATAAGGAGACAATCAGGCAGGATCTCCTAACTGAAGGAACTCCAGAGTAGAAAGCAGAAATAGGAACCACCAAGGGAGAAACCTGACGGCACAGAACTCAGAAAGCCTTGGAATATTCCTAGGGATGGAAAAACACCAAGACAAAAACAGAAAACAGGGGTTGGGGGACATTTAATATCATGGCATTTGCTTGGAGAATTGCCTGTAGTTAATATGGGGATCCCCATATGCATAGAGTTGGGATGTTGTCTCTCCAGCCAAGGCTCATTATTCACCATTGAGATACAAGAAACACAGGGGTCAATTGGAAGTTTTAAAAGGAAATGGAGGTTTTAAATTTTTTGTACAGATATTGAAAGGAATGAAGTGATCGTAAAAATTTAGGGGATGGACAAAGCCATTTTAATTTCAAAATAAAAAAAATGTGTCTGGCATATTCTCTTAGAGAGAATAGACAGGTTAATTGGTCTATTTTTCCCCACAGAATTTAGGAAGCATAGTGTCAAATTCATTTTTTGATAGATTTCTCCCAATTGAGTGTTATGTTCACAGGTACTGACCTTTGGCCAAACCAGCATGGATTAGTTTACTGCTGGCCAGACTAGAAACAAACACTTTTTTTTTTTCTTTTCTTATTTTTCTCTGTCTGCTATTTTGTCTCAATAACAGTAGTCTCTACTCTAATCTGGTAATATTAGTTTATTTCTAGGTTCTATAGAATTGGATTTTGGAAGCATGAATTTGGTTATGGAAATGATGTTTAAGAGGTGGATGCTTGAAATGTCTCCTATTATTACTCAAAAACTTTAGAAAACTGGAGGGCTTTTTTTAAAATTTATTTGTTTATTTTTTTCCTTTTTTTTGTTTCAGAATATTATGGGGGTACAGATGTTTAGGTTACATATGTTGCCCTTGCCCCTCCGCCCCCCAACTGGAGTGCTTTTTAAAGATACACATTAGTTGCTGAAGAGAGCAGCCCTGGAGAGCATTTCACAACCCCTTTGTGATCCTAGTGAGATCCCTCTAAGTGGAACTAAATCTAATTAGGAAACAATGAAGGAGATAGGATGCTTTGTCAATATTTTGTTTCTAAGTTTATCTCTGGGGTAAAAGGAGGACAATTAATTTTGTTTTAGATTGAATTTACAGGTGGGAACTGAGTGGACTTGTTAATGGGGGAAGTGCCATATTAAAGTTTTATAGGGTGCAGGTAAATTTGAGGAATTGTACAGTTTTGGCACTTTATTATCAAGACACATGCACTTCATGATGCACTTTGCATACCTCTGCAGAACTCTATAGGACAGCAAAATTCTGTCATAATTCTGATGGGAGGGACTCTACAGAGAGCACATGTTTTTGAGTAAACTTAATAATCTATCTTAGTAGGTTTCAGAGGATTTGGGAGCAAAAAATGTGTTCATAAAAAGCCTTGAAAAACCTGAGGATTCATGTCCTTTTTCCTAGGTTTTCAGAGAAGTTGAAAGTGGAAGCACATATATTTAACAGAACTTTTAAAATATATTTTGCTGATTTTCTCCCTTAATGGGGAGAGCCACAACACTGATTGACCAATATTGCCGATACTTTCATTGATTTTGTTCCAAGTAAACCTTTCAATGCTTCTCTACCTCAACCATCACCCCTAAAGGTAGGCCTGGAAAGAGAGTGAGGATATATATTTGGACAAAAATGCTAAAATGACTTTTTGGTATTCATACTCTTTTGTTTATTTCCCTGTTTTCTTCTAGACAGTGTAGTTAGATGTGTCCAAAGTTACTTCTTACTTAGGAGATGAGGTCTAGGATGGACAGCTTTGATTGGTTTTGCACTGTAGAATTGCCAAAATTAACAAATAAAAATACAGACACAAATGTAGTGGACATACTTTTCCCTATTTCTCCTGCTAAGCAAAACTAAAATCTCTGTAAATTACATATCAAATAAACATGGGAACACTCTGAAAGGTAGGAAGAAAAGAAATCTCAGGACTCAAGGAATGGCACAGTGGTAAATTGATTGGTTTCCTTTTTATTTCATGTATCTCAGACTTATAACTGAAGAAGGTGGCCACCCAGAAATGCCAATGAGTGGAGACAAAAAAATAAGCCCCAATGAAAGCCTGTTACCTCTAGTCAAAGAACCAGGAAAAAGGCGTCCTAGTACGACGGAAAACATTTAGACAACAATGACTTTACTCTACTCTATGTGGTTTTATTCTAGGTCATTATGGTCTATACCAAATCACTAGAAAACTATTTTGTGGCTAAAGCATGCATTCTCAATGAGGGTGCTATCATGCTCGAGGGGTGAAAAATTGATTCTTTGGGGTAAAAAAAGTTCTACTTGTTTTACGTATAAAGCACAGTTACACATACACAACATAAATAGATATATACGCTATATTCATAGTAATAAATTTAATGGGGATGGCATTAGGAAAAAAAATTTTTTGAAGGATTTGGTAGAAAAAAAGATTGAGAAACAGTGCTCTATGGTAATTAACGGAAAGAATTGACCCTTTATATCTCTTC
>NW_012155618.1:3447845-3449785 GCF_000956105.1 Propithecus coquereli | reverse complement strand
GTTGCAATATGCCAAAGACAGAAGAATTTGTTAGACTAGCAAGAATAGGCTTAGGACATTATAAGATCATCTGCTGGAAGAAAGAAATTTATCTCTTTCTTCTTTTTAAGGATATCTCTTATCAGAAAAATTGAGGCAGTTCATTTCATCCTTGTCTGTGAATAAAGAGGCAAAATTAATTGGAATAGTGGGATTTCAACTCTGACCATCTCAAAAGTCTGTGAATAATGCTAACGGGCACTTGGGGAAGGTGGGCTCTGCATTTACATGTTTTAGAGCCATGAGGAAGATTATGTAGTTTTCAAGTAATGAGACACCCAGTTTTCTATGACTTTCTCTAGGCTGGAAACAAATAATATAGCTCACCGATTTATCTGTATACATGGAGCTTAATGGTTGTTTATGAAGATGTGGAAATAAATAAATCCACCTAAAAGAGAATACTACAGAGGCTAATTATTCAGAGCTTGCTATAGCATCAGCCACCATCACATTTGGCAGACACTCAAAGGCAAGTGGAGAAGTGGGAAAGGTTTATAGTTAAGATGAGGGAAAGCATCAATCATGCTCTGCTTGGAAGATGTTGGCATGGGGAGGATGGAGGCAAGCTAACTAGAAGTGACATTTTATATGATTGGTTTGGGGAGCTTATTTGTCTTTCTCTGGTTAGTCCCAAGTTAGAAATGGGGGCAAAAATAATGGGGAAGCCAGAAGTCATTGACTAAGTTATTATTCTGGGCTTATCGTGGCAGGGGTTGTGGGTCACAGTTGTATTGTATATGGTCTGGCCATTGTTTGTACTTCCAATCTCTCATAGACAAATTTTAGGTAGAAAATAGGGCAATTTTCATGCTCATGTAGAAGAAACATTCTTCAAGGGTAAGAGTGGTTATAGTGGAGGTACAACAAAGAAAAGGGCAAGAGCTAATTATTCGAGAAAACAAAACTGGAAGTCCTAAGATCTGTTTTAACTCTTTGTGCATATACAACAAAACAAAGTAGAGAAGTCAGGGCTTGGATGGAGCTTTTGTGTCAGCTGATACCACTGAATTTCCCACCTTGGGGCAATGACAGGTGGAGCCAAGGTGCTGGTTGTTCTCACGAGAGTCATTTTATCCCCTTTTCACACGAGGTGAGTCCTGTATATGGGTCTATTCTAAACGATGAGAGTAGAGTCCAGAATTTCCACGAAGCCAAAGTTAGAATCTGACAAAGTTGAGGGCAAGTTGAGTGGTATGAAAAAAGGTGTTAAGCAAACAGGAATGGAGTGGGGTATATTTGTTTGGGAAGGTTGTGGACTTTGGAAAGTTAGAATGTTAAAGAGCTACAAGATGTCAAGTAAAGTGTAGATGGGAAGAAATTTTGGAGAAACTGACTAGGGCCCCCATTAGCTCTTTAAGAACACATACGTGGCCTCTTAAGCTCCACATAAATGAAGAGGACATTTAAAGAGGCCAAAGTAACATAAACAACATGATTGGGAGCACATCACATGTTAAAAAATCAAAGGTGTTGCTACAGTTATTTTCAATAGATAGCTATTAAATACCCAGGGAACGAGAACCAGACAGATGTCATCCCTATCTTCTAAGAAGCTGAGGAACTACACATTAGTGCTAATGGAAGGTATAGTAAATAAAAAGGATATTGACCACGCACTCAATCATGCACTCAATCATTTGTTATTCAAGTAGGGTACTAAAAACACCTAGCTCATAGGGTCGTTGTAATTTTTCCGTGAATCAATAATGTGAAGTTCTGAAACAGTGCTTGGCACAGACAAAATGCTATATAACCATTAGCTACTATTATTATTATTATTACTCAACAGTTTTGAGAACTGCACAAAAGACTAAGGAAACAAAGACAACACATAGTCTCAACCAAAGAAGTTTATGGATGAGAAATGGAATGAGGGTTGTAAACAAATAATTATATCA
>NW_012155618.1:3445784-3447795 GCF_000956105.1 Propithecus coquereli | reverse complement strand
AAAGAGAAGTAGTAGGTGTGATAGCAAGAGCAAAAGCATCAAGTCATTTACTGGATTAGTGAGGATCACATGCAGCGTGGCATTTCTGGTATGCACATTCAGTGTGGGATTACACATAATGTGGCATTTCTAGTGTATACACTCACTGGAGAATCACATGTGTTTAGGCAGGCCCAGATCACAGGGTATTTTTTTAAATACAGCAGAGCAGTGGATGCTATGCTGTAGGGATGGAGAAGAGAACAAAGGATTTGAAGTTTGGAAGTCATATGTGTTGTTTTCATAGTGGATGAATAATTGGACAGATAAATAATTGGCCAAGAAAAAATGATCACTCCCTCTGGAAAGTAGAGAATGTGTCAAACAAGAGTTAGAATGAAAAGACGTGACACCATTAAGAACTGTTAAGATCAAAGATTATGAGTGTCTGAAATGGAGGGAAGTAGGGGGAGATAGCATGTGGGCAGGATTCAGAAATATTTGCAAGAATAGTCCTGGATTTTACCTAATACATGTTAGAGAGATATCTAGGATGAGTCTTGAGTTTCTGGCTTAGTTGTTGCTTGGATATGAGTATATTAAAGGGAGTATAATGACAGAAGTAGTGACAGATTGGGTAGAGATGAGCTCAATTTTGGATATGTTAAATTTGATATCCATTTAAATGACCCTGGTCACATAAATAGACATATACAGAAGGTAGTTGTATATTCAGGTTGAAAGGTCAGGATATATATATATATGTCATTTTATATAGGTGAATTTTTAAATCATGAAAGTGAATGAATTTGACAAGGAGAATAGGAGCAAAGGGAAATGTGGGCAGAAGGAATGTGGGCTAAAACCAAGAAAAAAAATTATGCTAAAGCTTAAAGGAAGGGCTTATGCAGTTCTGGTTCAAATGAACCGTACTAAAGAACAAAGAATCGTGCAAAGATAAGGAATTATGCAGAAACTGGTAGAGTGACCTATTAACAGTCCCTCAAATTATGAGAGTATTTAAAATCAATATATTGCAGAATTTTCCAAAATGCAATTCCAAAGCACATTAAAATTAATTCAGTGCAAGTCTTGCAGCTGTAACTTACATCAAAACATGACCCAACAGGAAATTAGACAGGTTGGTATGGCAGGTGCAATTTCTATTCTGTGTGGTGCTACATAAGACTGTCCTCTCTTTATCTATCCATTATCTCACATTGTTAGAAACGATTAGGCCAATAAATGCAGATCTATCTGCTAAAGCAAAGAGAAAAACAAGCATTGTCCTTTTTACTGATCACATGACCTTATTGGTCTTTGAACTAGCATGGAATAAAGAGGCAGTTGGATCTGTTTGCCAGTGTCAACATCAATTACATCAAAATCAGAAGGGTAGTATTCACCATCAGAAATTGATCCTTCTCGAATAATTCTACACAGCAGGACAATGCCCTCACCAATGATGATGTTATATGAGCCACAGGCAGCTTTTTCCATGCACACGGCAGGGTGTTGGCATCTTTTCTAAATATTTTTCAGACCAGTAAAACTCATATGACACAAACATCTGGGGTCACATGTAATAAATATTGAGGTCAAACTGACAAAAATAAGATGCTTCTTTTTTGCCTCAAATTTTATAGATTTTAGCAGTCAGATAATGCTAGCTGGGATGCCATCTACTTCAAAGTGGTACCTGCATACCTTCTTTTATGCTTGGTGACTTTTGTTCCATTTGATATAATTGACCCTGGTCAAGAAAAAAGCATCATCATGGTTATCATCAGCACTTACAGAAAGCTTATTTTGGCAGGCAGTCTTCTCAAATCTTCACATAAATGTAGTCATTTGATTCTCACAACAGCCCTATTCTTTGGATGAGATTATTTACCACTATTTTTTAATATGAAGATGCAGAGAGAGTGTAAGTGATCTGCCCAAGTATTTGCCGAATATCAAATAGCTAGTAACTAGCAAATGTGGGTTTTATGCATAGGTGACATGGTTGCACAGTCTATGCTTTTAACCA
>NW_012155618.1:3432347-3432919 GCF_000956105.1 Propithecus coquereli | reverse complement strand
TTCAAAATGCAATAGTGAGTATTTATTTTCCAAGCTAAATAGCAACTATTCAACCCAAAGACCGACTTCCCTTAGAATTTTGACAAGGAACGAACAAACATAATGTAAATATGCAGTAAATACCTGTCTTTGCTTATAGACTGGAAAAACCACTTATGCCCAGCACAAATGCTTCACAGTGTAGCCAGGGAAGGACTGGGTAAAGGATTGTACTTATTAGGTCTAAACATTACAAATCCTGTGGGAATGGAAAATTGGTTATAAAGAATTTGTATAGCATATTTTTCTAAAATGCTTTTATAATCATTAGCTATTCCTAACAACAGCTCCATGAGAATTGTGAACTGGCTTACCGTATGGTAGGTGCTACACTGGGGGTCAGGTATGGAACATACCTGCCTGAAAATTACCCAGGGTGATCATTCACGGCAGGAGTGAGACAGAGATAAAGATACTCCGTTACTAGGTCCATAGCAGATTCATAGACCAAGTTTCCCATTTGAGAAAACACTGAATGCTTGTGGCCCACTTTGTTCCTTCAAATGACTGGAATCCAGGGCTCTTTCAGGCAG
>NW_012155618.1:3429045-3430558 GCF_000956105.1 Propithecus coquereli | reverse complement strand
AGCCAGGAACTGTTCAGGCAATTTGGATGTATCAGAGAACAAAACAAAGAACTCCGCACCCATATAATTATCAATAAATTCTAGCTAGAGGAAATGAGAAGAAAATATCAACATGATGGATAAACAAATAATAAACCATGTTAGAGTGCCACAAATACCAGGACATGTTGATAGGATAAGAGGGTAGATAGGCCCGGTAGGGGAGAGCAGGGTTAAGAGGCAGTGAGCAGTCAGGGCAGGCCTTGCCTGGCAAGTAAGGATTGAGAAAAGGTTTGAAGGAGGTGACTGAGGGAGCCAAGCAGGAATCTAAAGAAAGAGATTTCCAGGTAGCTAAAGCAAGGCTTTAAGGATTGGGCTTGGCATCCAGGCTAACAAAGTCAAATTTGCTGTTCCCATGGTACATTAGTGTTATCACTACGCTGTACTGCATGGTGCACACACAGAAATATCATGAAAAACCTGAGCAAGGATGATGTGCAGAGTCTTGACGACATTGCCATCTTTCCTATCATCCACATCTTGAATGCCGTCCAAGCTCATGGGGAACATATGAAGCATTAGTTTCCAAAGATTGAATGCATTTATTATAGAATAAAGGAAATAGAAAAAAAATATTGTCTAAATCTAGATCCCTTTTATTTTTTCCTAGCATATGTCCTCCCACAATGGTGGGAGGCTTACTCCAAAATCCTCTTTTTCAAGGACAATTGCTCCAGGAAAAGCGTGTTTTCTGGTTTAAAAAAAAAAAAAAAAATCAGCATATAAAGAAGAAAGGAGGCAGTCAATATAAAAACTGTAACTTGATGTTAAAGGGGGAGAAAAATCAGAGTACAGTCTACCTGGGGGGATTTGTAGAGGAACAAGGAAAAAGAAAAAGGCTTGTGACTTTTATCCTTACAAAACATGCTGCTGTAAGGACTCAAGTTGTTTTAATCTTCTCTCCACATACCGCTGATTTTCTTGACCTTGCAAAAGTCACTCAGTATCTGTTCATGTATCTGTGAAAACAAGGGCAATGAGCTCTTCTCTCTCTGGATCCTTTGTGATAATTTAGTGACTTTAATATCTAATACCAACTACTATTATGTCCATTGCCTTTGTTCTCAAAACTCACACCACTGACCTAATAATGGACAAAATGACAGCCACGTCTATAGCCACTTGCAACAAAAGACTCTCCATAGCCTCATATTGCAGGATAATGAAGAGAAATTACAAGTGGGTAGAGAGCTGCAGCTACCCAGAGAGAATCTGGGGACAGAATGAAAGGAACAGTCTCGATGATGTCCTTATAAATGTGCCACTGGTCTAACGGGAGAGAAGGCATGCTTCCTAGTTAATTTTCCATATTAGTGTAATGAGAAGAAATAGACAAAATGCCAGCGGGTTCATTTGGCTAATGTTTCAGCCGGCAGACACTGCACAGCTCCTACTAAAAGGGGTTAAAGGTGAACAAAAATATATATAATTCTAAGCTGCTTCTTTTGGCCTTACAAAATAACAGAGTAGGACC
>NW_012155618.1:3427232-3428320 GCF_000956105.1 Propithecus coquereli | reverse complement strand
CATGGCATAATGAAAAAAGGGCAAGATTTGAATCAAACTTAGTTCTGCCATTTGTAAACAGATTTGGGCTAGTAACTTCACTATTTGTATTCATCTGAAAAATAAGAGATTTGTGACTACTGATTTCTAAGGTTCTTTTTAGCATTAAAAGTCAGTAATTTTATATCCTTCATAGTTATATAATGGTAGGTTCAAGAACTATATCTCCCCCCCCCTCATTATCTTCTGGAAAAAGAAATAAGCTTATTTAAAACTTACATTTCAGTGACTGCCCCTTTTTGACATGATTATATGTGGGCTGACAAAATCCCTGGTATTGACTGTCCCTGGGTTAGTGTAACAAATTAATACCAATGGTAAAGAATGAGATGAAGATAAGGTAGCTGATGAAGAATTGTAAGTAAATACATGACCCATTGTACATGTTAATGAAATGCATTAAATTTATCCTCAGTGGAAGATAACTGGAGAAATACTCCTATGCTAACTATATTCCAAAACTGTATGTGAATAGTACAAAGTTGTTTTAAGCTCACTTCATTTAGCATAAACAATGGGTATGTAGAGTAAAATGCAAACATCCTTGAGCAAAGTAGTAGAAGTTTCAGGTGGTGATTAACACTCAAGTAAGAATTAATTTCTGTGGTTGACTAATCTGACTATAAAGAAATGAGACATAAACATGACAATGTAGCAGGCAATATAGTAAGAGGTTTGCAGCTATAGTCTCATTAATGGAGAGCAGGTATGGATAACCAGCAAGAACGCTGGCGAGGCAGTGATTCTAGAATCCTATGATTGATGCCAAGGGAAGAAAGTAGCACAGAAAGTATATCCTTCAATATCCTTGTGTACCTTTCAGTATTGCCTCTGGCTGATCTTGGTGTCACCAAATCTTATGTGGTAAATTGAATTATAGGTGTCGGTTCTTCACTCTCTTGTTTGAAAACTATGCATTTCACCATATCCTCATGGTGAAATTCCCTGGCCTTTTACTTTGGGCTTGGAGAAATGAATTGCTTTTGTCAATGGTATGTTAGTGGATATAACACTAACGAATCATTTTTACCAACAAGTATCAAAAAATT
>NW_012155618.1:3422523-3423937 GCF_000956105.1 Propithecus coquereli | reverse complement strand
GCATTGTGATAGAAGCAAGATGTGTAAGGCATTTTCTTTGCCTGCAAGGAGTTTATAATATTATTAGTCAAAATAAACCAAGTAATTAAAGAATAAGTTAATATATAATGAAATAGCAATAGGTCATCAAAGGAGAGTAAGTCTGCAAATTTTGATGGGAAAGTTTAGCTTTAGCACTTAAAAATTGTATTACCTTGAGGATATTTCCTCTGACAGCCACACTCCTGTTTTCTTATTTGACAGATAGGAGTAGGATACTTATTTTTCTAAGGAGAGTTAGAACAGATATTGCATTCTTGCAATCATTTTAAATCTTGCTCATTTAAAAACTTAAACAGATTGAAGAATATTGCCCCTTAGGGTAGGCCACTGACATGTATGGCCCTATTGTTCCCTGTCCCTATTGTTCATCAGAGTTTTGGCCACTTGGTCCATGGTGTATACTTCCCTTTCCATGCAGCCACTTCCTGGATATCGCTTCTATTCTACAGGAGAAGTCTCCTCACCAGCACTCTGCATGCCTGAATTCATAGGCCCAGCACTTCTGAGAAGAAGAAAAAAATCATCTGGGATAATAGTAAACAACATTTAATCATTCAAAAAACAAAAAAAGCAGAACAAAAGAGAGCAATTTTGCCTCAGAAAGAGTGGAGAGTGGGGGTGTGGGGCAAAGTTATGAGGATGAACAGAGAGATATCTAAAGATTCTGCTATCATTCTCGCTCCCTTCCAGAACTACACACACAGGATCTAGTTTTCAAGTCACTTCTAGATGATTCACTGTTGATCTATTCTGGAGACTTCATCCTGTCCTTCAGTGTTCTTTGCTGAACTTCTAATTTGGCAGCATCTAAAAAAGTATTAAATTAAGTGAAATAAAGTTAAGTTGAAAGTATTTGGAGTAATATTAGTTGAATATAAATCAAGTACTATATTCTTATTATATTACTAGAGACTGTCTCTCATTCCTTATTTTTTCTGATGGTATCTTAATGTAGTTTTTTTCATTCTTTCATCTTTTTAGGAAAAAGCTTTTTTATGTCTGTTTAGTCAAAGAGTTCTCCTCACCCTTCCATCTTAGCTTCATATAGGGACTGAGATGTTTTCTCATCCAGCTATCAATAGTTTTTAATGGTTGTTCTGTAATTCTTTGTTACTTAAACTACCTCTCTATGGATCATCTTCCGTGATTTCTGTTAAGGCCTCTGAAAGTCTCTTTTTACCACAGCAAATTGAAACTCTCTAATAGTCTGAAAAGTGTGCAGAATGCCACCAAGTTGAAGCAGCAGAGAGAGGACCTCAACAACAGAAAATCCTGCTCCAAGAGTTCAAAGCCCTTTTATGCATTCAGCTGACTATTCATAGAGATCTTTTCTTTTACTAGGGTGCTAGAAGCAGCTTCTGAGGAATGTGCA
>NW_012155618.1:3415512-3418178 GCF_000956105.1 Propithecus coquereli | reverse complement strand
GAACAGACATAAAGAAGCAGCATGCAGATGAACATTTGCTAGAGCTGCAGACTAGTAAATATATCTGCTCATAATTAATGCATCTATTTTATATTTTATGTCACTGGCTTCTCCAAAAGCCAGGCTCCAAATTTTTGTTTTGTCTTGCATAAGTATCTTCTAAAGAGGGAAATCGTGTCTCGTTTCGCATTGTTTTTCTCTTGTATAATAAAGTTACATCTTATTATTGGCATTTTATTTTCCCCTGAGTGAGTGATTGACAATGGGAAAGCATGTGAGAGCAGGAAGAGGTGCGTTTCATACATTGTTCTGCAGTGTGCTTTCCATATGCCCAAGCTTTTGAGTTCAACTTGACAGGAATTAAATATGCTTTATTTCCTGTGAGGAATAAAGTTCTCCTGACAAGCTCCTCCAAGTAGAAGAGGAAGCACAGTGGAAGAATGAAAGTCAGGATCTTACTTTTGCTTTCCTTGGAAATCTTGTCTCCCCAAAGGCAAAAAGATATATCTGAGGAAAAATCAAGGAGAATGATACTTTACTTGGTGTTATGAACTCAAAGCAGATGTATCTTGATCTTCAGTATTTGCACATGCTGTTTTAAAAAATAGTAAGAAATATAGACTCTCCTTATACTAAAATATTTCACTGCCCATCAAGAGGAAGTTTACTCAGATTTATTGCAGCAGAGAGAAAGCTGAATATTTTCAAGATGTTATTTTGATTTGCATCTGAATTTTCCTATCTCTGAAATGGGTAAACAATATCTCGCTTATAACATGTTTGCAAAGGCTACGTGAGAAAGTAAAGGTAAATTGAATGTGATACAGATAAAAAAAAATGCCTGGGTCAGTTCTTCTAAGAGAGAAATTGCCCCATAAACATTAATCTCATTATTTTATTCCTTTTCATTTTTAGTTTACTTGTTTTTCCTCTCTTTTCTCAGGAGACTGGAAAAAAAAATGCATGAGAGCGCTGGCCATCAATTGCAAATCTGAAGGATAGAAAAAAGAAAACACCTACTAGTGTCATGCTGCCAGGTGTCAAAGTGGTCAGCTAGGACAAGGAGCCAAAGTGAAAGTAACAATTAAGCCTTTATTACTTTACTGTGATCACATAATCAAGAGGCAGAAATAAGCATTAGCCTCAGTGTTCCATTTTCCTCATGGGACAGCACTGGTCATGCGTCAGGTGGCCTGCAGTGTTGCTGGGGGATGTCTTCTTACTTCTTACTTACAGGAGCACAAAAGGACGGGCTCCTGTCTTTTCATGGCCCCAGGATGCCGGTGTGGGGAAGAGGGACAGGGGAAGGGATAGACGTGGAAGAGCACTGAGAGTGGCCAAAAGCCAAGGCCCCTGATAAGGAGGTCTCAGTGGAGGCACCTGGGCTAAGAAAGCAGATCTGCACGTGAACAGTGCTGACCAGGAGGGCCTGAGTCCTTAACTGCAGCTCTCTCAGAACACCTTGAAGCACTGGCTGTGCACCAGGTCTGTTGTGCGGAGGGCAGGACAGCCCCCCACCCCCCACATACCAGCCAGGTAAAGCCTTATAGTTGCCAATGGTCAGGCCCAAAAAATCACACCTAGGATTTTTGCCTGGAGCTGGGCTTCTCAGTTACTTTTGTGAATGTAAAGTTGGAAAACAACTCATCCATATTAGAGGGAAAGTTATGCAATAGAAAAAAGGTCTTTCTAATTCTAAATTTCAAAGTAGATGTAAATAACCTCAGGGAAAAATAGATAAGTCCTGTATTGTTCTAAATAGATTGTATTGTTTCTACATGATCATATATTAAGAAATAGCTATACATGATGTTTTCAAGAAATATTTAGTGGTGAGTGAAAATATTTGCAGTACAACATGAAGTCAAGAATACAGAGTATCGGCCGGGCATGGTGGCTCACACTTGTAATCCTAACAGTCTGGGAGACAGAGATCGAGGCAGGACAATCGCTTGAGGTCAGGAGTTTGATAACCGCTTGAGCAAGAGTAAGACACCGTTTCTACTAAAAACAGAAAAAATTAGACTGGCAACTAAAAACAGAAACAAAAAATTAGCCAGGCGTGGTGGCAAGCGCCTGTAGTCCCAGCTACTTGGGAGGCTGAGTCAGGAGGATCACTTGAGCCCAGGAGTTTGAGCTTGCTCTGAGCTAGGCTGACTCCACAGCACTCTAGCCTGGGCAAAAGAGCGAGACTCTGTCTCCAAAAAAAAAAATTAATAAAAAAAGGAATATAGAGTACCACATTTTTATAGTATGAGATACCAATTAATGGATATACCTATATGTGTGTGTGTACATGTGTGTGTGTGTAAACTTACAAAAGCATATATAATGTTAACAGTAGTTATTATGGGCAATTGGATTATAAAAATTTTTCTTATAATTTTCTCAATAATGAGCATGTGTAACTATTATAATTATTAAATATATTACACAAGTAGCTAAAGATATGGTATCTGAACAAAGGGAAAGGGTCTGTCAGAACTGGCTCAGAGGCACTTGTTACTACTATTCTCAGCACCAGTAGATGGCACAGATGAAAGAAAAAGAGGTCCCAGACGTAGAGAGGAAAGTTCCTTGGAACTTCCCACTTTGTGAAACTTAAAATTGCTTATTTTGGGGGTTTTTAGCTTTCCTTTTTCTTTTTTTTTTTTTTAGACAGAGTC
>NW_012155618.1:3413930-3415462 GCF_000956105.1 Propithecus coquereli | reverse complement strand
TATATTTAAACTATCAAAAAGTCTTAGACATAAAGGCATCTAACAGTAATAGTGTTACTGTGTTACAAATTTTCTTAACCATTCTTATTTGGAAATTTTAGTATTTTTGAGGCCTTCGAAATTTTTGGAGTTCAGCTTTTCTGTGATTTTTCCTACGAATGTCGTTTTCTAGAATTTTTTTATGAAAAAATATGGTATTTTACCAGTCATACAATGGTAGCTACCATTTCTTCTATCAAATTCTTATTTATTGTCCAATTGTGAAATGAAAAAAATCATTTTAATGTTAGAAGTAGCTTATAACTAAATATTAATCCATATTAAGAAGTCTATGAAAAATATTTTTAAAGTTATGATTGTGTTTATCTAACTTTGGGTTAAAAATCTTAAAGCCCATATTGTGGATATTTTCTCAATAAGTATGACTTTTCTACCTTTTAAATAGAACAAAATAATATAATGACATCAGATGCTAAACCAATATAAAATATACTCTTGTCTAAGGTAATTTTATGTGGTTAGCATAATCTAAATAGTGAAATATTTGAACTTCTAGTATTATAAAAACCTCTTTTCTTAAATCTAAGTCACTGGGCCAAGCCCCTGTTTATTCTATCTGGACATTAGGAAGAAAAATGTTGTTAAAGGAAAGAACTCCATTTATAAGGTGATAGTTCTGAGTCAAAGCCACATGGTGAGCTCACCCTACTCTGAGAGAAGCTACTATCAGTCAAGGGCTGGCCATGCTGTAGAGCACTTCTTCCTTTGTCAAAGAGGGTTTAAGAGCCACCAGGAATCCTTGACATTTTCCACATAAAAATAATCCAAGTAACAAACCATGGAAGTTCAACGTAGCCAAGGCACGTAGAAGTATCATTGTAATTTGTGACTGAGAAAGAACGTTCAACTTACAAATTTCATAATCTTTTACCTTGGGACTTTATGTGGGCTTTACTTGAAGTATTAATAGTAAAGTGTTCCTTTAAATTGCCTGGTATTTCAAGAAAAATAACTAGATTGAACTATGGGGCTGGTGTTTGTAAATTAAGCTCACGTACAGAAATTAAGACATTAAATTAAGCTACAGAAAACATTCTGTAATCAAGATCACATTTAGGAGTTATCAATTACAAGTATCAACATATATCATTTTGATTGAGAAGAGGTCCTTCCTGTGAAACACAACATAATTAACTTTGATATTACAATTATAAGCAGTTTGATATTATTTGTTGCAAATGTGAAGTAACATTTTACCTTTAGCCATCAAATATAGACTTTCTGATGAAGGCCCTCTTAAGTTTTTACATGCTGAGAAAGCATATTGACGGTTTTTCTTATTTCATACCATTTTACTTTTCTCATCTAAACATTCTTGATTTTGCCACATTTTAACCCACAGCAGGCTACTCTGAAAGGTAGAAAAATCTGATTTGGCTCATGGGGTTTCAGCCTTTTCCCCTATGTTTGCACAGTACTTTATAAAATGCTGTGGCTTCTATTTCTTACTTTCTAGCTATTTGCTCTAATTC
>NW_012155618.1:3407921-3410825 GCF_000956105.1 Propithecus coquereli | reverse complement strand
TCTTGCTCAGGCTGGTCTCGAACTCCTGAGCTCAAACGATCTACCCTCCTCGGCCTCCCAGAATGCTAGGATTACAGGCGTGAGCCACTGCGCCTGGCCTAGCTTTCCTTTTTCTTGTTTGAAAATGTTGCCTGCTTCAAATAATAATTTTGTAAACCTAATGTTAACTGATATCACACAACAGTGATGTTTATAGGGGCCTGTGACAAGAAAACATTTTTTGGGATAGGAAGTGGGATTACGATTCTGAGTGATGAACCACTTCTTTACTTCCTCCTCATTTCCTCCTGGGCTCTGTACTGCCTTTATTCTTCAACCACGTCTTAGTCCATTTGGGCTGTTATAACAAAATATCATAAACTGTGTAGCTTATAAACAACAGAAATTTATTTCTCATGGTTCCAGAAGATGAGAAGTCCAAGGTCCCAGCAGATTCAGTATCTGGTGAGGGTCTGTTTCCTGTTTCATAGATGGCTCCTTCTTACTGTGTCCTCACATAGCAGAAAGGGAGAACTCTTGTCTCTTCATCCCCTTATAAGGGCACTAATCCCATTCATGAGGGCTCCACCCTCATGACCTCATCATCTCCCAAAGGCCCCACCTCCTAACATCCTTACATTGGGGCTTAGGATTTCAACACACAAACTTTGAGAGGAGCAAACATTCAGACCATAGTACTGTGTGTCCCAGCTGGGTAGCTGCCTGTTTCTCTGGGTACGCACCTGAGAGGCTGGTCCACACTGTCTATCTCTCTGCAAATATCACCTCTGCCATTTCGGCTGTGAAACATGCTACTGACAAGCAAAGGGATTGAAGAATTTTACTGCATTTTTTCTACTTTACATCATCTTGACAACTTAAACCTGTCCAAACAGGACAATCCTTTCAGAATTCTTAGTCACTTTTTGATTTTATAGAGATTTGTTTTAGAGGATTAAGGACTCTTCACCATGGCCTCACCTCTTTTTAATTGCTGGTCTTTGATCCTGACATTCAAACTTTATATATATTTTCCTCAAGAAATTCAAAGGCCGAATTACTGACATTTAGCAAAACAAGAAAAGCAAATCCTGAAATAACAGAGGAGGACCAAGCAGATTTTTTCTGAAACGCTGATGTAGAACTGAAGCCATTGTTTTTTCCGGAATGATTCTTTCTGGACAGGGCTTGTTTTCTTCCTGTTCAGAATAATCCAAAGCAGAAATGAGTACATTTCAGATTTACTGGAAAGCTCAGTATCACTGAGCAAGTTAATCAAGAGAACACATTTGTATCAACATAAATATGAATTTTTAAATAACTCCACCTATAATGAATATAGATAGCCATGTCCTCATTCACAATGGCCAGAAAGTTGGATATTTTAATTTCTTTTTTAAAAATTTACTTTAACTTTGCTAGCCATTGTTTTCTTATCCAGATAGATTTATAATAATTGTCATTTTAATATTTTAATAGCTTTGTTTTCACAGCTCATTTCACTCAGGCAAGTGGAGAAATTGGTGCCCATTTTCAAGGTATTTTAAAGGAGGCCATTTCATAGACATAAAGGATAAAAAAGAATCCGAAGCTATACAGATGGATGGCAGGTGGGGCATAATGTTTTCAGGGAAAGGAATAAAGGATTCATATACACTTTTCATTTCACTGTTATTTTTATTATTTGTAATGTTATTGTTTTATTAAAGTTTATCTCAGATATACAAAATCACTTAATTCATGGTGCACTGGTAGCCATGGTTTGCGTAAGGCTTATCCTTTGTTTTATTATTTATCATCTCTGCATCCGCGCCCCATCTCCTTTGTTCCCCTCTGCTATAGGGGCTCTATGTCAGTCAGCTCTAAGATCCAACCGCTCTACGTTTTCCTCTGCCCTTCCCCTGGTCTGCTTTTTAGTACAGTGAACTGACCCTCCATGAAATAAATTCCCAGGCTCCGATAATCTCCAGCATCCAGTAAGGCTGGATATAAAGGCAGCATTGATGAGAGAAAGGAAGAAAGAAGGAGAATGGAAAAGCCATGTGATTCTCCTACTGCCTCTCTTTGCTTTCAACAGTCTTGGCTGTGATTCCAGCTCCTGCTGAGCAGTGCCCCTTCCTCAGTTTTAGCTCCCACCAGATATTCTACCTTTCAATCTCCAGTGGCTGAGCTAGGGCTGGGTTCAAGGGTGGGAGACCTATGCAGTTGCAGTTGCACAGAGCCTCATGCATAAAAGGTCCCCATCCTTGGTTAATGCTTTGCTATCACCATCTTGAAATTCTTAATGGTTTTGAACAAGAGCTCACAAATTTTCATTCTGCACTGAGCCACACAAATTATGTAGCCAGTCTTGGCTCTAGCATGCTGGGGGAACCCTCTGTACTTTCCAGCTTTCCAGATTTCCACATTCACATATAAATAACAAGGCATGCAATTTTATTTTCTGCTGCTGTAATACTATTCTATTAATTTGACAAATGAGATGAGCAGCTTACTTTCATTTTCTACTATCTTTAACAATTTATGTAAGTTAGAATTATATGTTCCTTGAAAGGGCATAGTTAAAATAGCATTTACCCATAACACTACCTGGCTCTGAACTGGTTTTCTTAGGGAGAAAAATAGGAAGAGTGTCATTGATCATTTTATTTTATTCAATGGCTATTGATTTTATTTTTTAAGTCTTTTCTTCTTGTATAAATTTTAGCATTTTATATTTTTACAAAAATGTTTTCATCTCTTCTGAGTTTTCAAATTCATTGGTGTTTATATTATTTTACCTTCACATTACCATGATAAATCCAGATTATTCAGCCTCCCAAGTAGCTGGGACTTCAGGCATGTGCCACCATGCCCGGCTAATTTTTTCTATATATTTTTAGCTGTCCAATTAATTTCTTTCTATTTTTGGTAGAGACGGGGTCT
>NW_012155618.1:3402729-3406332 GCF_000956105.1 Propithecus coquereli | reverse complement strand
CCTTTCTGTTTAATACTACATATGGATTTTTCATCTTCTTTTAAACTGAAGATTTTTAGAATTATTGTTTCAAATATATTTTTTCTTCCTATTTGTTTTTTTCTCTCCTTCTGGTATACATATGCTCTGGGTGATGACACATCTATTTTTATACTCCATATCGCTAGATTTATCCCTTATTTTAACATCCTTTTCATCATTCTGTGTACTTTCTGTAAAATATTACTTAACCTCATCCTCTAGTTACTAATTTTTTTCAGCTTTATTGAGGTGTAACTGACAAATAAAAATTGTATGTATTTAAAGTGTACAATGTGATAATTTGATACATGTATACATTGTGAAATGATTGCCACAATCAAGCAATTGATACATTACCACTTCACATAGTTGTGTGTGTGTGTGTGTGTGTTGAAAACACTTAAGATCCCCTCTCTTAGAAAATTTCAAGTATACAATACAGTATTATTAGCTATAATCGCCATGTTGCACATTAGATCCTCAAAACTTACTCAGTGTATAACTGAAAGTTTGTACCTTTTGACCAACATCTTCCCCTTCCACCACCTTCACCCCACCCCCAGCTCCTGGCAACTGCTGTTCTACTCTCTGCTTCTGTGAGTTAGATTTTTTAAGATTCCATACATAAGTGAGATCACTAAATATTTTTTTGTTTATTTGTTTGTTTTTTTGTAGCTGGCTTATTTCACTTAACATATGTATGTCTTCCAGGTTCACCCATATTGTCACAAGTAACAGGATTTCCTTCTCTTTTTTTTAAGGCTTAATAATAATTCTTTATGTGTGAATAACTAGTTCTTTGTCCCGTATCTGTCAACGGACACTTAGTGTTGTTTCTACATCTTGGATATTGTGAATAACATTGGAATGGACACGGGAGTGCAGACGCATCTTTGACATACTGATTCATTTCCTTCGTATATATACCCAGTAGTGGGATTTCTGGATAACATGGTAGTTTACTTTTATTTTTTTAAGGAAACTGCATACTGTTTTCTATAATAGTTTTCAAAATTGACATTCCAACCAATGGTGTACAAGGGTCTTCTTTTCTCTATAGCCTCACCCTCTATTCCCCTGTGGTCTTGACTTCATTTCGATCAGGTGAACTTGTCCATTAGGGAACAGCAGTACCTGCATTCTAGACACTCCTATATTCCACGTGCTCCTACTCATGATGACATTATGTGCTTCCTGGGGTTGGGCTACGAGGGAGAAAGGGCCACTTACAAGCTATCTTTCTCGTTCTCCCTGTACTGTATAGCATTAGGTTACCCTGCTAATTCCTCTCTGTGTTCCACAGGCTTTGGTGCTTCCCTACCAGACAGGCCACGGGAAAGCAGGGATGTATCCAGCCTGCATGGTGGAAAGCGACGAGCACACCAAAAACCACCTTTGCAGCCTATCCTCTCATTTGGCTCTTGGTCTTGTTCCATCTTGGGTCCCCATTTTCTTCTCTTATAAGGACCCTGCCAACTTCCATCTCCCCAAAAGTCTGTCACAGTTTTGCCTTATATTCTGGGCTCTCTCAACTTCCTTCTGACTTCTCTGGTCTATCTGAGGTTAGATTAATCAGAGGTTTAAATGAAGATATGATCTGATCTTGTTTTCTATTTTATTTAAAAATGCAGAAATTATGTTCATGGAGCATATAGATAATATTTGGTAATTTGCCATATTCCATTCCCTAGCAACCTCCATATATGTTAATGCAGGCCAGAACTCTGGAACTGAAGTGACACATGACTTATTTTTATATGAGGTCCGTATGTAAATCCAAAGCTGAAGAATTCTGTGGCATCATTCAATTTTTTTTTCTCCTTTTTTATGTTTGGAGTGTTTTATAATTTGGAATCTATTCGGCTGAAACTTCAAAGTTGTATTGGATTGTTGTTGGTAATTTATTGATAATAACTCAGTGATTGTGCCTGATAGCAGAGCAGAGTTTACTAAGATATCCCAATATGCTTAAAATAACTAATGTTTGTTTAGCATTTCACAAAGCATCCTCTTAAGTGACTGATAAAATAAAACTGTAAAACAAATTTTATTATAAATCTCATTTTATGGATGAAAGAATCAGGGTTGAGGAAGGCTCTTTGACTTTTTCAAAATCATTCAACCAAGAATGAAAGTCAGGTAACGGTATAAAGAAAATCACAGCCTGAGCTGGCCCAAATCGAAGAAGAAGAAGAAGGCACAATTACCAACGTTGCCAGCCATAAGCCAAGCTAGCAAAATGGAGCAAATGCAAGGAATACGTATCTACCTATGGAAACGAAACAAGAAGCTGGCAAGGGAATGGTATACTCTTTTGACACGAAAAACTATGGTGGTCTCACTGACAGAATTTAAATCCAGCTGTATCTCTGTTAAATGTAAGAAAATAATTGGAAAATTTAAGACAACACATGCTTAGCTTAAAATTATTTTAGTGGGGAAGAGGAGGTTGGGATGGAATTGGAACTCAAGCGCTTTCCTCATAACTTTCCAGAGAGGAAAAAGTTTTGGTTGCTGTATATATTTTCAAACAATTGTTAAAATAATGGTCATCTTCTCCTCCCCACCCCACTCCCACCTCTGTTTCTGTGTTTCTCTCTCTCCTTGACTGTTTCTTTGCAGTTCCCTCTTCTTACTCCCTACATCTCTGTCTAAGCAATTTCTATGTATAGATATATAGATTTCCATGTATAGACTCTTATATCATTCTGTGTAATGATGTACATAGAGGTACATCTCCTGTTGGCTGTTTTCCCCTTCAACTGAGCACATAGTTTATAGAGCAATACACATGAACTTGTGAGGGAGAATAGGGACACCCACAAAAGACCCCAAATAACCAAAGCAATCCTAAACAAAAAGAACAAAGCTGGAGGCATCACACTACCTGACTTCAAAATACGCTATTAATACAAAGCTATAGTAATCCAAACAGCATGTTACTGGCATGAAAATAGACATATAGACCAATAGAAGAGAATAGAAAGCCCAGAAATAAATTCAATCATTTACAGTCAATGAATTTTCAACAAAGGTGCCAAAAACACACAATGGGGAGAGAAGTCTCATCAATAAATGGTATTAGGATAAATGGATAGTCACCTGCAGAAGAATAAATTTACCCCTAACTCACACTACATAAAAAAAAAAAAATCAACTTAAAATGAATTAAAGACTTAAATGTAAGACCTGAAACTGTAAAACTACATATTGGAGAAAACATAATAGAAAAGCTCCTTGATATTGGTCTGGGCAATAATTTTTTGTATATGAATCCCAAAGCACAGACAACAAAAGCAAAAATAGACAAATGAAATTATTTCAGACTAAAAAGTTTCTGCATAGCAAACAACAGAATAAAGTGACAAACCTATGAAATGGGAGAAAAATCTTTGCAAACCTCACATCTGATTAGGGATTAGTAACTAAAATACTTAAAAAACTCAAAAGAAAAAAAATGACCCAATTAAATACAGGCAAAGGATCTCAATAGATATTTCTCAAAAGAAGTAATACAAATGGTCAACAGGTATAGGGAAAAATGTTCACCATCGCTAATAACCAGAAAAATGAAAATTAAAA
>NW_012155618.1:3401269-3402439 GCF_000956105.1 Propithecus coquereli | reverse complement strand
ATAATTTACTTAATTATTATCTGTTTAATTTATATTAGTTTCCAAGTATTGGGAGAGGGTATTAAAATCTTTTAATTCCGACAGATCTTGATTATTTATGGTTTTATTGTTAGGCTTACATGCACTCAGATTTTTTCATAACCTCTTTTCTATTATTTTGTTTAACCAGCAAAGCACTTTCCCTCATTTTCTCTTTTGAGATTAATCACTCTAAATTATATTTTTCTAATATTAAAATTCTTAACATGGCTGAAACATATATCGTTTACAATGGGAAGTATCCTCTTTTTAGTTTATAGCTTAACCTTTTTACGTTTATAATTACTGTCAGGTTAGGATTTTACTTCTCCCTTTGTATTTCAGGTTTTGGATATATCATACTTATTTCAAGATCTCCAGTTATTGCATGTTCTTTCTTTTTTACTAAGTGTGCTAAATAACTTCAATTTTCTTCCTCTGATTTTAAAGTTTGTTAATTTGGTCTTTAATCATTGGGTGACTCACACACACACACACACACACACACACACAACTATGTTTATTTTTTCCCATCTCTTTCTTAAATTTGTCAATATCCATTTCTTTATTCTCCTTGTTCTCTCTCTGCTGAACCCCCCAAACCCCACCAAAACTATCTTTTCTGCTCTCTTCTTAATTTTGGGACATCATTTATTTAAACCACTATAAAGCATTGTTGATTTACTTATTCATTTTTATCTTCTGTATCTTGTTTCTTCCTGGATCTGTTTCTATTTCTGTTTGAGTACTTCCTCCAAGAATGTTTTCAAAGAAAAGTTTGCATAGTAAATTTTAGGAAGTCTCATATGTCTGAGAACAATATTTTCCCCTTACATTTAAATTATAGTTTTAACTGAATAAAAATATGTTCAAATTTTTCTTCTGTCAACACATAAATATTATTGCATTACCTTCTGTTATACAGTGTGGCTACTGAGAAACCTGATTTTAATCTAATATTTGTACTTTTTAGGCTATTTGCATTATTCTTTCAGAAGTTTTTAGGCTGTTTTTCATATTAAATGATCTTAAATATTATAATAATATATACAAACACGGGCTCTTACCTTTCTGTTTAATACTACATATGGATTTTTCATCTTCTTTTAAACTGAAGATTTTTAGAATTATTGTTTCAAATATATTTTTTCT
>NW_012155618.1:3392388-3397097 GCF_000956105.1 Propithecus coquereli | reverse complement strand
ACCCATTGACAGCACTGCTTCCTCTAAGGCTTCTCTTTTGTAAGCTCCAAATATGAAACACTGAAGTTGTCAGTGATTATTCTATGTGTAATCACAGAGATTCTGAAATAAAACATGGAAAAGTTCCTGATCATATTAAGATAAGTGTTGATTTCCTCACAGTTTATACTAGAAGAAATGAAGTGAATTTAGTTCTAATACTAATAAAAGAACATAGAAGAAGAATCAATTTTAAGTTGTGAGAAGACCAGCAGTGGTAGTTTGTGATAAGCAAGATATTTAATGTAGTCAGAATTTTTTTTAATAATTGCTGCTGTATGTGTTCTGATAAAAGTGTTTTGCATTGAAAGTACATGAAAAAAAGATGTGTGTACAGAGCACTGATCATACAGGAAATAAATACTGTGTGACTTTTTAGAAATACAGAGCATCCCTTTGAATTAAAAACACTATTTGAAAGTGATTAGGTCATGAAAAATTCAGCATAAGAAAAATACTTGGAATTTTCTCGCTGAGGATATAGGAAGTATTTGCAAATCTACCAGGCCATCACATCAACTTATGGAGTACAAAAAGCAGAGCGATGGCCAGACCCAGAAGTCCAGCTAAGCATAGTTAGGGGATTTTACTGATCTAAGAAAATATGTGTTTGGTTTAATGTAAGTAACAGAAAGAGAGAAATAGATGGAAATATCACTTTAGAGAGAATGTTAAAGGATGGAGTCTTAGACATTACAAAGTTGGAAAATGACATTACCAAGCAGAGTTCATCCATTTTACTGCACTGAGGTTTCCTCTAGGTTATACTCTCTTCTGACTTTTAACTTCTTTGAGCTGAAAGGCAATAATCACAGCCACACAGCATTTAGAGTAATCCTACTTATGACTAAGGTAAGAAAAAGATATGTCAGTTTGATTTTAAGTGAATGAATCTTAATAAAACCATAAAATTTACCAGGGAACCTTATATCTAAATTTTACTTATACAAAATATGTTTATTCAGTACCTATTGTGGACAAGACCAAGGAAAGGAGACAATCTATTAATATAAGTATGGGAAAACTTCTAAAAATTTAATGACTAGAGCAGAGTAGGTACACCATCTATACCAATAACTATACTCTAAGCTGGAAAGTAGTAACTACCATAAGCTGTATAAAGATAAGATGGTTTTAGAAATTCAGAAAACAGAGACACTGCTTGTATATTGTGGGAGGCATGAAAACATCATGGAAAATAGTGTTTTTAAATGGAGTTTAAGATAAGGGTAGGATTTGGACATGTAGTGGTTGTATAGGAGCATTTTAGGTACAGTTTTTTTTCTTTTTTGATAACATATGACAATTGGATAGTATGTGAATCTTTTTGTATGTGGAGTAAGTAAAGGAGAAATAAGTTTGGAGAACTACACTCAGGGTGTGGTAACAGGTACCCTCATGGGATGGACTAAAGAGCTATGAAGGAGAAGGTAGGAAGGGGATGAAGAGAATTCAGTTCAGGGGTACAAGAATACAGCTTGGTAAAGGAATACATTCTAGAATTTGAAAGTACAGTAGGGAAATTATAGTTAACAATAATTTATTATATATTCCTAAATATATAATATTTGGAAATAGGTAGGGAAGAATAATTATAATATTACCAAAGGAAAGATAAATATTTGAAGAGATGGATATCCCGATTACCCTCATTTGATCATTACACATTGTATATAGTTATTGAAATATCACATTTACTCCAAAAACATATATAATTATTACACATCAATAAATTTTTTAAAAGAGTTGAAACTCTAACGTACAACTAACACACATTGCTGATCTTCTGAGAAGAAAGTTAAGGAGTTCTGCTTTAGGGAGATGCATTTATCATCACTGTTGTGTAATTAGAGGAAGGAAGACAAATCTGGAAGGGTCTTTAGTAGGTTATTGCAGTAATTATGGTGGTGAATGTCTGACTGCAGTAGCTGCAGCAGAATGGATAAGAAAAGTGAGTTGTAATGATGTGATGGACACCCGGAAGAATATAATCAACATTGTGAGTGATTAACAGTGAATGATAGCACTGATATTTTAAATCTGAATAGCTAGAGGGATAAGAATATACTTAGTTTAAATTAGTGATATACAAAAAATATAGTTTACAGTAGAAGTAATTTTAAATATTAAGTAAACATTAACAAAAAAGGCTACTTTGATATTGTAATATGTAAAAATAAGCTTTTACAACTTCCTAAGGATTAAAACAATAGAGCATGGACCAAGTAATATTTCTAAGGGAAAGTGAAGACTGACCAATATCACGTCTAATACCATTCATTATCTATTTCAGGCCCTGATAATGTTCTTATTAATCATCTCATTGCTGTTTTCTATATTTTATATTATTGAGAAGATTTATCTTTAAGAAGGCCAAAGGACACTAGTTATGTGAATATTAATGGCTAAGTTGGCTTGCTAAGTTATTTTTGCCAAGTTACCTTTGGCTTTTAATAACCATTAACAGTAAAAACAATGCTCATGTAGTTTGCAGATACATAGAGTTTTCTCTGACCTTCTCCTAGGGAATAAGAATAAAATGAACTGAGGAAAATTAGCATATGTAACTAGAACTTCTTGAGCATAAAGGAAGGGGAGGTCATGTTCTCTATGTCAGTTTGAGACCAAACTTATACAGCCAAAGTATCCTTAATGGTAGAGAGGAGTTAAGCATAGACTGGAGGAGCCAAGAAGTGGGAACCCAAAGGGAGATGTTCCAGATTTACTTGGCTTTTTTTTTTTTTCTGTAAAAATAATAAAGTGATTGAAGTAGATTTTCAAAATATGAAAAGCACACATGCACAATTAATCTCTCCAGAACTAACATTTCTGTACATAACATTCCAATTTTTTTTCAGCACATTTATACATATTTTAAGTCATTCATTTATTATTGAGATCTAACTTTGTACAATACACTGATCTAGATCAGTGGCTCTCAACCAGGGGCACCTTTGTCCCCAGAGGACATTTGGCAATGTCTGGAGAAATTTGTGGTTGTCAAAACTTGGGGTAGGACTGCTACTGGTCTCTAGGTGGTAGAGCCAGGGATGGTGCAGAGCATCCTACAATATACATCAAAGAATTATCCAGCCCCAAATGTTAGTAGTGCTGAGGTTGAGAAATCCTAATCTAGATCCTAGGTAATCACGAGTTTATAAAACAAAGTCTCTGCTTTTATGGAGATTTTCTCTATTCATTAGAGTAACACAACAAACAAATATATAAGATGTAGACAAAGCAACTCTTCAAGAGAATTAGAGAATGATAGTGAGGGGTGCCACTTTTACAGAGAGGAAATAGAAAGTTCTTCAAAATGGGTTATCATCTGAGCAAACATACGTGGCATGAGAAGCTATTTATGTGGCTCTCTGGGCAGAAACCACTGGACAGAGGATAAGTTGGCACAAACAAGGAAATGTGTTTAGGATATTCAAAAAAGGAGCAAGGACATCAGGGTGCCTAGAGTATATTGAGGAGGTGATTGGTAGGAAATGAGATTGGAAGATAAATGGTTGCCAAGTTGCATGGTGCCTTGTTAAGTATGACAAATATTTGGGGCTTTTATCCTAGATAAGAAATAATCATTGGAAGGTATTACACAGAGAAGAGACATGATCTGATTTGTATTTTTAAAAATTACTGTCTGTCATATGAATAGACTAGAAGGGAGATAGGGTCAATAGTGAGAAGGTCCAGCCAAAAAATTATTATGGGCCAAAGTAATAGTAATGGAGATAGTGAGAGATTATTGGATGCTGGATATATTTTGACAGCAGAGCCAAACCATTCTGCTTTTGGGGACTAAGAAGTTCAAATCAGCAGAGGTCCAGAGCCAAAATGGGAGCAAATTCTGTGAGTTGGTTACTGAGTATATTAGTGAAAGGAACCACTTCTACTTCTACCATCCATTGGCTCCTAGATTCATGTATACTGGCTATGGAAGGGAAAGTATCTTATAAGATATCTAATTCAAAACATATACAATCCATTATGTAAGACAGAATCCCATCTTTTCTGGGTGTTGTCTTCCTACTGGAGCTATAAGTGAGTCTCTGGTAAGCCATTTCAGTTTTCAGTAGCCTAACTGCTTCCCAGTGATGACGAATGTGGTAAAACTCGTAACTCTTAATACTTGTCTCTGAAACATGAGCACTGGTTTCTCTTTCAAAGCCTTAAGCCCTGAGTGCTCACACACAAGCGACCTGCCCCACTTCAGGGCATTAATTTAGCTCAAAGAAAGATATTGCCCACCTTGAAGCTTTTAACAGTTACCCTGCCAGCCAGAGCAAGGTTTCTTTCAGAGACAACAGCCTTTTTGAGCATGGAGTCAAAAAGCTTGGTGCATCACAGGCATTTCTCCATCCCCACCATCTGTGACCAGAGAGAAGTCCATGCCCTTATCCCCTAATAATCTTTTGACACTGATGACTATAACTAAAGAGAAACTGACTTCACATGGAGGCCCACATCTTAATAGAGCTTAAATTAGCTGAGCTAAGTTTAGAACACTTTAACATATACCTGACGGTCCCAGTAAGCGATAATGAGTAGCTTCTATGGCACTGGGTGGGTAGATAAAGCTTCACATCTGAACTGCACTTGTATAAGTTCCAGATACTGCAAAAGTATAAATGATTTCAACTGTGATCATGGTCCAGACCACAGCA
>NW_012155618.1:3390247-3391409 GCF_000956105.1 Propithecus coquereli | reverse complement strand
AGTGATTACTATATGCCAGGCATGCTAAATAAGTTATATATGGTATATATTTCTTCCCTCTACTTTAATTCTCACCAAATGATATATATCAGGTGTTTCAGTTTTACTGGTAATAAAACTGAGATATAAAAGTTTAAGTAACTTGTCCAAAATTTTTAGCAAGAACATAGAAGAATCTGGAAATTAGTCCAAAAGCTCCAGTCCTCACTTTTAAGAAATAAACTTTCATACTACTACTAATAAAGATGACATGCACTTGTCATATGTCAACACTATTCTGAGACCTTCATATATATCATTTTATTTATGTGATAGCTTAATAAGATAGATAGAATTATTAATGCTGGTTTATTAGTGAGGAAATAATTGTATCACAGTGATAAGATATCTAACTCACCCAAGTTCTTCATCCATAAGGTGAAAACGAAGATTAAAAATAGGCAGACTTATTACAACAACTCAATAGAAAAAAAACAAATAATCCAATTAAAAATGAGCAAAAGATCTGAATAAACATTTCTCAAAAGAACACATATCAATGGACAACAGGAATATGAAAAAATGCTCAATATTATTAGTCATCAGAGAAATTAAAATCAACACTAGAATGAGATATCATCTCACCCCCAATTAAAATGGCTTTAATAAAAAAGACAGGCAATAATGAATGTTGGTGAGGATGTGGAGAAAGGGGAACTCTTATATGCTATTGGTGGGAATGTAAATTAAAGGAACCACTATGGAAAACACTATGGAGGGTCCTCAAAAAATAAAATAAAACTAACATATAACCATCAATCATACTGCTGTGTACATATCCAAAGGATGGGAATTCAGTATATTGAAAATATATCTGCACTCCCATGTTTATCACAGCACTATTCACCATAGCCAAGATACAGAATTAACCTAAGTGTCCATCAGTGGATGAATGGATAAAGAAACCGTAGTACATATACACAGTGAAATATTATATTGCCACAAAGAATAAACTATTAACTTTTAATTTCAAAGACAATGTTTAATTAACGTTTCTTGAAAATGATTTTTAAAGTTTTATTCAATTATCTCTTAACTGATAAGTTGTATTACCCAAAATATATAATTGACAATATAATATAGCCTTTTAAACCAAAAAGCCATAGCACCAAATAATTATACC
>NW_012155618.1:3385953-3388731 GCF_000956105.1 Propithecus coquereli | reverse complement strand
TGCAAAAATTAAAACATCAAATTTAGGTAAATTATATTAGTGGTTTTAAACTCTCAGGGCAGATTTTTCTACATTGAAAGTTCAAACAAAGATACATAACGTTTTTGTCAAGTCTGATAATTTTTTATATTTGCATTTGTGTCTGAAAGTGATCAAACTTTCTGAATCGAGACAGATGATTATTATACAGGGGTAACTGCATCAGTTCCCCTGTTCTTCTATTTTTCCCCTTTCTTGAGTTATGCACTATAGGAGAAGAACCTTGAAGTAGGAATTTGGGAGTTTAAATGAGACAACTTACACAGCAGTCCTTCTTCCTCTTCAAGAGAGGAAAAGAATCTTCTGCTTTCTAGTGTAAGTAAATCCTTCAGAATTTAAATGATAGCTCCAGGTATCATCCGCCTTTGAAATAACACCTCCAGGGAGGAAAATCTATCCTCCAGAGAGATCTAAATTATCTTTTAGGTTCCAAGGACTGTCCTTTAATCCCAGTTTCTGGTTTCTTCGTTTGGAAAGCCCTAATCATGAAGAAACAGAAATGTTTTTTCTGCAGTAGCATAGTCTCTTGGCCTGGGTAAGCAAACTTTTAAAATATCACCTTTTTAGGCAGAGTGCACGCAGGCTTTTGATAGTCCCAACCAAGTACGAGGGCCATAATTCCAACTCCACAACTCATTCAGTTTGAAGGCATCGTTTCCTTTACCTGTATGGCTTTAATTGCCAGAATCAATAATCCCCTCAAACCCCAATCTAATGCGATTGCAGTTCTTTATTTCTGGTACTTGAGGATTTTCCTTTGTTCTTTGCAAGCTCTTCTATGCCTACATATTTTTTTCTTAAAATTTTCATGTATCATTTCTAAGTGTTTACATCTGAAGGATATTCAGGTTATGTTTGTTACATTGTCAGGAATGAGCAAGAAATGATTGTACTTTGTAACTATAACAACAACAGAGGTCAATAAGGTGTCTGGATACAACATAAATTCAACAGATGTTCAATATGCAGCAATAATCAGTTGAAAATGAGTGTGATGAAATCTCATTCAAATTGTGGCAAACTTATGCCCAACAGTATCTGGAGCTTTATAAGAAAAAAAAAAAATAGACCAAGAGGAACTTCCGATGGGAAAGCAAATTTGGCACTTCCATGTAGCAATTTGCCAATGATTAAGTATCCCAACAATATTATTACTTTCTTCTTTACAAATTCATACTCTCTTCCTTACTAATTCATAGACTATAAATTCATTCTAAGAAAATTGTGAGAGATGTGTGCAAAGATGTCTGTAAAATAATGTTCACAAAATTGTTTTATATAGATAAGTCGATATGATTGATAAAATGGAAAAAAATCTAAACACTCAATAATATAGTATTGGTTAGATAAATTATGGTTTATAGTATTAAACAGCATGCAGAATTTAGAATTACATTATAGAATTGTCAGGTTTCAGTCTGAAATGTTGGTTCTTGACATGCTCATGGCTGAAGAATATCCAGATGCTCCAAAGTAGGACAAGCACAGAAATGAGATTTATTGAGGAGAGAAAGACAGGATTATGGAGCAAGAGCAAGATACAGATTTACAGAGCGTGATACATACGCCACAGATGACAACTGGACCCATTGTTGCAGCAAAGGGAGAGCAAAACAAAGGGCAAAAAAGGGGTTGATTATGGTCTCAGTCTTGTTTTATAGTGCCCAGATTGGACCTCCCTGTGGCTCAGACATCACCATGGAACCACTTTGATTAGACAGTTGGAAGCTGCATGACCTGAGTATTACTCCCATGATCCTCTTTGAAAGCCCATTGTGGGGCAGGGTTAAACACAGCAGGACTCACTTTTGACACTAGGAGATCCGGAATCCCTTGCTAACTACCCAACAGAATAATATTAACGTCAAGACATATTCATAATATATCGATTTATGGAAAAATAAGGCACTGAAGTGTATGTAGAATTCAATATAATTTTTGAATGATAGAAGTATATTGATTATTAAGCATTGCTTATGTGCTAGGCACTCTTTACATGTATTATCTAATTTACTTGTAACATAAACCCTATAGAGAATTATTTTATCCATTTAACGCTTGGGAAAACTGAAGTTTGGTTATGCGCCCAAGGATTCACACTCAGAAAGTAGAAGGCTGATACAAGAACCAAGTAATTTGCCTTCAGAGGCTGCCTGGAAATAAGGGAATAGTCTGAGGCTACATGTTCATGTCATTCCTTTAATATATGAAATTTTGACTAATTGTCATTTAAGAAATCAAGGCAAACAAAAAATACGATGATCAAGGTAATAACATGGGTTTCGGGTAGGTACTTAACAAAGGTTCATGTAATGGCATAATAATGTTAAAGCCTTGGAACATTTAGGGCATGCTATGGTTAATGTAGGAACATTGCATTTAATGCAGCTTCCCCTGTCATTTTTATCTCCCATAATTTATCCATTTGTCTATAATGTTAGAATCATTCTCACACGAGCCACCTAGGGAAATCATCATGTTGGAGATTATTACAACTCATTTTTATTTTTTTTATTCTGGTTAGAGATTTTGCATACAAAGAAAAAAGGAGAAAATATTAAAAGGTAAACTTCTAAATACCATACTCTCATTGTACCTAGAAACACACATATTTGTGGGGACCATGAATTCTCATGTAGTTGAGAATCTAGAAAAAAGAAGAATAGGAAAACATAAAGGATTTATATTTTACTGCATTATTATTATCTGCCACATCAAACTAAGACTGAGCAGAGCAGA
>NW_012155618.1:3382556-3384028 GCF_000956105.1 Propithecus coquereli | reverse complement strand
TTAATTAATCACTAAAATTAATCTTAACTATCAGTACTTTAGCTCAAATCCTTATCATTTCTCACTTGAATTTTTATAATTATTCTCTAATTGGACTCCAGGTTTAGTACCACCCTATCTAGTGATGCAAATATAATCACATAATGTATCTACTGAAACAGTCCGATACATAGTCTTTATTTATGAAATTAGTTCTATGTGACTTAGCACTGTGCAAAGTCCTCCATTTCCAACCCTTTCTACTATGCTTTCTAGCCCTTTCCTTCCATGAATATCACCCCTATGCTTCCAAACTTCAAATCTCCCAATTTCAGAATTAGCCATTCTTTCTTATGTCTCCACATATTTCCTTTTCACTTGCTATTTTTTTTTTTTGTTTATTTGTTTGGGAGTCTCTTCCCATTTCTCAACTATTTAGCACTTTAAAGTTACTCCCAGTATTTTCTTCTCCAAACTCTTCCATTTTCCCAGGTAAAGTTAGCCATTTGTTGTTCTTTGTTTGTAAAGTTCTATTGAGTTTCCTTGACTGTATTTGCACAAGTCCCACTTATTTTTTCCCCAATCACTCAACATTTTAAATGGGGCCACATTACCAACAATACCTACTATTTTTTTATTCCCACCTTCCATTTTAGGAACTGCATCCTATTGCTGTGTCTTTATTATCTCTGGTTGTCCTCAATTATCTACCTGAAAATAACAAACTCTTATGACCTGTGTGATTTATTGAGGTTGAGAGCAGAGGTAAAATTGTCAGCCCTTCCTTCGACCTTTCCATAGCGGGGTCCACTGACGCTTTTCATTCCAGCATTGTATCACCTCTGTTTCTAAGTAAATCTTTACTCAAGTGGCCAGCACAAAACCACATGCAGGAGAGCTTAAAAATCTGCTCCTTGACCAGATGGTGATTTAAGTTTCCAAGCATGAATGCCAGGCGCATTCATTGCTCCCAAGAGCCCTCTTGCTTTCTAGCTAAACCTTGTATACTACATACTGAGAAAATCTTCTTCAAGCCCATGCTTACTAAACAAATATCATTGCACACCAATGGTGGGTTCATAAATTACAAGTCTCCCTCACTTATTTAAATTGCTGAGATGCAAGACAAAGCACAAATAACTATTTGTTAACAGATAAATGATGGATATACCAATAACGTTTGGTCAGAGCACGGCTGTTCGGCCAAGTCAATAATATCAGCCTCACTTTACTATCTACTCCCAGCTTGGCTGATTCACCAGGTCCTAATCTTCCTGTTTTCTAATCTCAGCTCTTTACCATACCTAATTTATGGCATCTCCCATTGACTTCTGTGTAATCAAGCTTGAAGACCGTTCAAAACTCTACTTCCAGCATCACAAACTGAGCCCATCATCTGCTTGTTGTTGCCTGATACTGGCCATTAGCAATCTTCCTTCAATTTTCACTTATCAGGCTTCAATTTTCCAAATTACAGCAAACTTGGAGACAGA
>NW_012155618.1:3371550-3382221 GCF_000956105.1 Propithecus coquereli | reverse complement strand
AATTAGCACTACATCCAAAATATATGTGGAGATTAAACTCTACATACAGAAGAATCTCTTAAATTTGATCATCCATCATTATCCAAGCCATCAAGTTGACTTTTAGATTCTGAGATATCTCTAGTGACCTCAGAAGAGCTCGAAATACTACTGAACATGCTATTCTATCTGTTAGAACAGCATGGTTTGAACTGTTTTCTTTCTGCAGATATAAATTGCCAGCATAAGGCACACCATTTGTCCTAATACCAAATATTCCCCTTAGCACAGGTTTCTTTTTTTCTTGAACTAGTCTCCAGACAGAGACTTTTATTTTAATAGTGAACTATGGCACATAAACAGAGCCAGAAAAAATATTTCACATAGTTATTGCCACCATTGCTTGGTTCTCTTGTCAGCTACTCATTTTAAAGTACAGGGATTTTATTAGCAAACTTCCCTAGTCTTTTTCTATTTATCAAACTGTGCTTGGTAAGATACGAAACAAGCTTGCCAGTTTGTAGGATTCCTGTGACACACTCGATTGCCTAGTAGTTACATTAAATTAAAAATAAATATTGGATAGCTTACAAAACATCTGATAAAGTGAAGATAGGTTAATTTGGTTTTACTAACACATGATCTTTAATCCAATTTTCAAGATTATTTGTGTACTAAATGTATATTTTAGATTTACTAAAGGCATGAAAAATTAATCTCAAATTTTAACTCTTGCATCAAACCAAGTCTATTTTGGATTTTCACACTCGATGATATCCTATAGGACAGAGAAGCATGATCATATCAAAAGGTCCTCATTTAATTGTGTCCCAGACCCAAAGAAGGCTCAATCATTGCCTTTCAAAGTGTTTTTAAAGCAGAGAATACAGAAAAGGGTGTCCTCATTTACTTACTTTTTCCTTTAAATCCCAAATAGAAACTTTGATGCATGCGAGCATAATAAGGAATTAAGTGATTTCTTTTGGGGGGCTCATTTCACAATTATTGTTCAGAATTGTTGATGATCAAGAGAAGGTGTGAGGCATGGCTCCTGTCCTTGTGAGTCCAAATTAAACTGGAGATAAAAACCAATTCTTGATCAATTAATAGATAGTATAAGCTAAAAACTACATTTTGTGGAAGAGATTAGGGCAAGCAAAAATTTTAGAAATATAGATCACAGAGAGATAATATATCTAGGGAAGGTTTCTTGAAAAAAGTAGAAATCAAGGAGTGCCATGAAGACTAAACAAAAAGGAGAGCTCAATTAATGGCAGCATGGTGGGGAGTCCCATTCCCAAAGTCAAGACATGAAACAGACTCTAAGCACTTCCCAAGACCTTGTTATGTCATTATTATGGTCTAGTGCAGTGCATTGTGTTAAATATTCAGCTTTGAGGTACTTGAAATCCCATTATTGCTTTTTCTCTGAACTTTTGCTTTTTAATAGAGTTTTTATATTAATAAATGTGTAAATAAACATAATTATAAAAAAGCATTTATTTTTATGGTTTTCTGCAGTGCATTGTGTTAAATATTCAGCTTTGAGGTACTTGAAATCCCATTATTGCTTTTTATCTGAACTTTTGCTTTTTAATAGAGTTTTTATATTAATAAATGTGTAAATAAACATAATTGTAAAAAAGCATTTATTTTTATGGTTTTCTGTCTATACACATATACACACATATTTATTTTTAATATGTACACATATATTTAGTTTTACTATGTATACTTTTCTTTCCCTTTTGCTTTTTGTCTGTTGTCCATTTCATTCTTTTTTTACCTTTTACAATTCAGATTTTAGAGTTCCTATGGATATTTTTTCAAGTTCACTGATTTTTTTTTTTTTGTTGGATGTGCCTGGTTTATTGATGAGCCCAGTAAAAGCATTCTTCATTTCTGTTACAGTGAGTTTGATTTCTAGCATTTCCTTTTGATTCTTAGTTTTCACCTTTCTGCCTACATTATATATGTGATCTTTCATGTTTTACATTTTTTTCCTTAGAACCCTAAACATATTAATGACAATTGTTTTAAATTCTGAGTCTGATAATTGCAACTTCTCTGCCATTTCTGAGTCTGGTTCTGACACTTACTTTCTCCATTTACACTGTGGGTTTTTTTATTGTTGTTTTTTAGTATGCTTTGTAACTTTTGCTTAAAGGCCAGAGATTACATAGTGGGTAAAAAAAAAACAGAGTCTGTAGGCCTTTAATGTGAGGATTTAGTTTCTAGCAGTTAGGCTACATATACTGTTTGCTGTATTTGTATGTATCGAGGGCCTAAAATTTCCTCTGATGTTCTTGTTTTTGTCTCCCTTGTATTTGTCATTCCCTAGAGACTTCTAAAGTCAAGTCCGAGATGTGCAGTTCTTTCAGTTGTATTCCTCTCTGATTACACAGGAGCTCTACCGATGTGGTGACATGTGGGGGGAAGAGGAATCATGTAGTCTTACGATTAGGTCTAAGTCTTTCGGTGAGTCTTCACACGTGCTTCTCAGTTCCTCCACCCCCTCCCCTTGGTTGAGGCAATAAGGCTAGAGGGCGCTACAGTTGGGTATTTGCCTTTCTGCAAGTCGGTTAGACTCTGGTCAAATTGTGTCTCCTGAGGGCAGGCCTTCTTAAGAAGAGACTTCTCTGGTGTATTTTTAAATGGCTACTTTTCATCTCCCCATGCCAGAAGCAAGAAGGGATTTTTTTCCAGTCTTCACTGTGAGAATGTGGTATTGCTCCTGGAGGTAAAACTACAAAAGTGTGGGTATTTCTCTAAGACTGGCCCCACCTTCTGTTCTCAATTCTCAAACTTGTCCACAGTCAGCCTCCAGAAATTCACCCGCTACACGGTAGGTTTTCCTAGCCTGGAAACTAGTTCCCATGGGGGTTTCTGTTCATGGGTTTCTGCTCTGGAAAGTTGTAATTCTCTGTATTTGCCTGTCTTTCCCTTTAACTTGGGAGGCAGTGGTTTTCTCTGTGACCGCAGTTCTCTTACGAATCTAAGAAGAGTTGTTGATTTTCAGTTTATTGAGCCTTTTTGTTATTGTATAGATGGGAGTGATGACTTCCAAGCTGCTTACATGCTGTACCAGAAACCAAAATGCAAGAGATGATTTATATAAATTAATACTTCTTGGTAATCAAGCAGTTAGAGGAATTGAGCAGGAATAGTCTCAGGAAAATAATCACTCACTCATCTTCATTCCTTTGTATTTAGTGAAGCTGTCCCTCAAAATTCTCAGCATGTTGCATGGAGATTCGTCCTAGGGTGTTAAACAACATGTTGGAGACAAGCCTTCCACTGGAGTCGTTTTTACTTCTTGGTGTTCCTTCACATGTCTCAGCATTCTAGATCAGCTGCTTAACTTGATGGTAAACTGGGTGCTTCTTTTGTGTCCGCTTAGGCAATACTCCAAATTATAGAATGAGTGGTATTCTTCCTGGATTTCCTCTAATTATTTTCTATAACTTGGTACAACTTTCTTGATTAGGAATTTGCAAGTCAACGTTCATATTTATCAATATCACTACACCAAATCTCATCAAAGCTATTCAATTTTGACACTATATGTGTGTGTATATATATAGTTATATAAATATATTTATATACGTGTACACACATGAATACCTACATACATATATATATACATATATACATATTTCTATAAGTTTCTGTTAATTAATAGAAAATGGGGTATAGAGAGAGAGTAAATAGTTGTGCTTAAGTCAGCATCTTTTCTACGTGTCCTCAAGTCTTTGCCACAAGGGAGCAAACAGGAAGTACCCGGAATACCCTGATAAAAATCACACAGAACAGGAACTCCCGATTTGATAGCATTTCCTAGAGGACATCCTGGTCCAGTAGGACCATGCCTTAAATAAAATCACTCACAGAGTGAAGCACATTTGAATCATAACACCCCTGCCAAGATATAAAACAAAAGAGATCGTCAAGCAGATTTGCCCACTGAGTCATCGAAGGGCATTTGTCCACAGAACAATATTGCACACCTATGTGGTATAAATGATTGTGCTAAATGCTGGCACAAGGGCAGGGTTTGTCAAGTGAGTTGTGCTTTCTCACCAACAAAGTACTACAAAAAGCCAAGTAGGTTTAAATAACAACTGTGCATACAAAGAAAGAAAAGGTAATGTTTGCTCGGGATGTGATGGTAGCCAGTATGCTCAAACACAAGACTAAAGGAAGAATCACACGAACTCTGGAGGTAAGTCTGCAATTGCTCTTAGTACCATAAGCTCCCCAAAGGCTCAAAACTACATAACAGGTTGCAAACAGATTCTTGTCATCTGGTGTGAACACAGTTCCATAATCATGAATGGTGTAACATCTTTTCAAACAGGTTGGGGTAATGCTTAACAGACATTCGTTAGCAGCCCAAACTCCCAAACACCGTAAAAAAATGGAATTATGGGCAAGACTGACAGTTGTACACTTAATTTTATGTTATGATATTTATTGGGCTGCTCCAGAAAGCTTTAGCTGTGCACATTTGGTTGATTACATAAATAGTTGTTGCTATTCTGACTATAACCAGCTTTGGTGTATCTAAGGCTTTATTAAATATTATAGTCATCAGATTTGCCTGAGCAATAGGTGGTAGCATTTGGTTTCAATGCTTACTGATCCACCACAATGAAAGAACTTATGGGTTAAGTATTACAAGGAGATACATACTAATTCTTACTAAGTTATTTGAATCAAGTAATTAAGGCAAAGGACTTAGAGTTAGAAAATACATTAGTCTGAGAGAGAAGTTCTGTGCTTTACTTCTGTCTCTCGCTATGAGACTCTGCTTAGTTGAGTCTCGTATTCCTATTTTATAATTAAGAAGTTAAGCTATGTAATCTGTTAAAAAATTCTCAAACTTGGCAGCTCATCAAAAATATTTGGTGAGCTTTTAGAAAAAACTAAGGATTCTTAGGTCCTATCCAGACCAACTAGGAAACAATATCCAACCAGGAATTCATTCATTCATACATATATTATCTTTGATCTTTTATTCTCATTTTCTTTTGTTTTGCTTTTTTTTATTCTACAAGTATTTCTGATACATAATCAAAATCGAAAACTCCTTTTGCAAGTCTTTTCTAACTCATAAACGGACATCATTAGTGCCCAACAGGACATTAGTATCTAGAGTTCCCAAACCATCTGGTATACCTCAAGAGAATAAGAACTAAACCTAGGAAGAATTAAAGCAACTACCAAGGGCAAAGGTGGTGACAAAGAACAACAATCAAAAGTAAAATATGTGTTATAGGAAATCTAAGGCATCTTAAAAGCCCAAGAAAGATTCCAATCTAAAGAACTAGGATTAGGATACATTTCAGAGTATTGAAGCTAGGAGTTTTTAAGGTCTGGTGCAGGGCAGATAATTAAATAAGATAATCAATTTATGTGAGATAAGGGAAGTCAATGGCAAGTGTACAACCCTGAGATAGAGCTAGAATCCCTAAAACAATATGACTGCTTCTAATCTAGACAGCTGGTTGACCAGGTTTACCATCCCTGTAGGGTAGAAAGTAAGTCTCCATCAGAGTTTCCCCACATTGAGACCTCTGTATTCAGGGGAGTATGTGTGAAGGAATGAGGAGGGAGTGTTATATTTAGGAAAACATTTTCTAAATTAGTTCTAAAATGCCAGAGGGAGAGGACATTAATTAGATTTTAGTGTTTCAGCCCCAGAGCAAGAAAGTTTCTAAACTCTATTATTTAACACAACAACAATTCATTTCTTTCCAACCTCTCACATCATGAAATATAGTTAAATAACCAATTACCTCCCCTCATCTCAAATTCTCACTCCCTTGCCCTAGTACAGAGCCTTATTATCTCCAATCTGAATTAGCGCTCCAGGTTTCTCCCTGAGTCTTCTCTGTCTATTCACTCTGTCTTACAGACCAGTACACCTTTCACATTCACTTGGGTTTTTTAACATAAATATGAAATATGGCTTGAAACTTTCAGTTGCTGCCTGTCATCTCCAGGACAAAGCCTAATATTCCTTGCAGTGTATGGCTGGTTCTTCAGTGTCTGCCTACTTCTCAAGGATCTCTTACCTGCACCCCCTGTAAGTGCTCATTTCCAGACACTTTCACTTGACTATTTCCTTTGAAAAATTCATGTTAATGTGGCAATTGGAAGCTTGTCTTAGTACTTTCAGGCTGCTATAACAAAACATAGACTGGGTGGCCTCTGCACAATAAAAATGTATTTCTTACAGTTGTGGAGGCTCGGAAGTCCAAGATCAAGGCATTGGCAGATTCAATGTCTGCTTCGTACGAGGTTTTGTTCTAACGTAATCTTACGTAGAAAAGGTGAAGGATCTCTCTTGGGTCTCCTTCATAAGGGAACTATTCCCATTATGATAGTTCCAGCCTCATGACCTAATCACTTCCAAAGGCCCCACCTCCAGAAACCATCACATTGGGAATTAAATTTCAACATAAGAATTTGGGGGACACACAAATATTCAGTGTATGGCAAGGTTGAAAAAGCTAATCTCCTAAATTGGAATGAAGACATCAAGGCTTCTGCAGATTGGGAATAGAGATGCCCAATGTGACCAAGACAGCCTTTCCTCTGTATTACAGCAGGAGACCCTCCCCCGTCATTTAGGACCCCTTCAGGGACAGGAAGGTCTGTTGCTCTTCAGGTCCCCGTTGGGTTGAGTTTTAATGACTAGTTGTGGCACCTCTGACTCAGCCTCTTCCCTCTAAGGATGTGAAGAGGGACAATGTAACTGCGCCAAGCAAGGACGAGCTTAGCTGTGTTCCAGGACCAAGTCCAAGCTTCTCTCCTAAAGAGAAGACATCTTTTCTAAACCCCCACTTCATAAAAGGCTGATTATTAGTGTTGAGCCGATAGGAAAAGCAAGATTCTCTTAGTTACTAAAGGAGAAGACTCAATCTATGTTGATACTGATTCATAAAGAGACACAAAAGGATTCTGCTCCCTTGCTGCAGAGTGGGGGAACTGGGAAGGAGGTATTAAGTGTCAATCATGTTGCCTCAGTACAAACTGATGGTTCTCAAGTGGAAATACACAAAGTTATGAAATAGAAAGGTATGGTAAATGTAGTAATTTTTTGTAAAGCCAAAGTAGCCAATTAAATTTTATATTAATATTTTATATTAATATAAAATGTTAAAAAATTAAAAATATTTTATATTAATGCCTAATTTATTTTATAAAATGGTATGCTAGTATTTTTTTCTCTAATGACCTTACTAGGCAAATAAAAATTTGACAACAGTGTCAAAAAATTATCCTTTTTTTAACCTCTCATTGTCATACTCTATAATGTTTGTAATCACCATCTATCTGACACCATAGAATAGTTCTTATTGAATCAAAACTTAGAAGTAGGGACAGAATTATAACACTCAGGATGTATAAATCATTTTCTGTATGTGTTACTCTAGTTCCACCTCTAGCCTCTACTGTAACCATCTTTCAAATTTCTACTCAAATTCATTTATATTTTGAACTGCTTTAAGAGAATTTAATAGTTCAATAAAGAGTAACACTAAATCAATATCTTTTCTTTATTCCAAGTGCTGATATTGCTATACTCATTTTACTCTTACTTGAATACCAAAAATATAAAATCTGATTGTAATAAACATTATGAATTTTCACCAATATCACCAATTCTCTTTTTTCTGGACTTAGAAGGTTTATAGAATGACAACCATCCCCAGCCCATGCAATTAGTCAGGATCACGTGATTTGTTCTGGCCCATGAAATGTGAATGAAAGTTACATGGGTCAAGTCCAGGGTGAGGCAGTAAAATGCCATTGTCTGATTCCCTAGGTTCCCTTGTCCATCACTATGGCAACCATGGAGGTGATGGACTGAGATGGTGCAAACACGAGAGGGAAGCAGCCTAGACTGTGGTGTCTTTTCATGGAAGGTAATGATGCTGGTGATTTGCCTCAATATCTAGCAGACTTGACCTAATCAAGAAATCAACTTGTGTTATGTTTAGTAACCTATATTGAGCAGTTTTACCACAGCAAAGGCTAGTTCATTTTCTGTCTCATTAATAGTCTAAATTCAATGGAGACAGTAATCCTCAGCTTCCTGTCCACATTTACAAGCATTTTACCCTCCTTGTATATCAAACGCTTACAGTTCTATACTCATACACATACTATATCCATTTTGCTCACGTGACCCCTGTTCCCTGAACGTCTTCCAAACCTTCATTGCTTACACAAACTCTCTCCCAAGACTCATAGATGGCATTATGTGGCTAGCAATGTGTTCCTAAACCCTACAATGAGGTAGGTGCTCTTCATCTGCTGTTCCATGTCACCTGAGTAGGTCACCACCTGAGAAACAAAACCCACAACATTAAAATTATGTGTGCATTTGTCTCCTCCAATAGGCTACAAACTTTCCATATCATTTCAGATTTTTGCAATATGTGATTATATTTCAGGAGGCAATCTTTGTGCTACTATACATCTGGATACATTAAAAATCCCCCAAATTATGTCTTTTTGTCTTTTGTTTTTAATTTGTGTCCCCAGAGCACCTTGCATAGTTCTGGTGGAAAATGAGTGCTTATTATACATTAGTAGCCTTGACTTGAATAATGAGCTATGTTATAATAGGATTGTATTATATAAATAATTAAAGTTTTAATCAAATCCTGTGATAGATAACAAGTCTTAATTCACCTTAGAAAGGGCACAAAGCCCTTGATAATGACAAGATTAAAGGCCTATTAATATTGAAAGAAAAGTCTGACCATTAACATTTATCTATTAGGCCTCCTATTTTTAATGCTATACCACTTCAGGACTTAATATGTTAGCTCTACAAAATTCAATTTTCCACTTATTTGATGTTCATTTGTAGAATGTCATTAATTGAAAATTAAAAACAACAAATTTGGAAGTTTTGGGGTACACAAAAGTAGGAGACATGGTCTTTTCTCTAAAATATTATAATTCTATAGAGAAAGAATAAGAATAAATTACTAAGCATCTATAAAACAAATAAAACGTATCTATACTTGAGAGAAGAAACTTGAGTTAAGGAATGACACAAATGCTCTTTAAGAGAAATAGTCAAATAATTAGGGAAAAATATCTCTTGAAAAGAAAGGTCTAAAATAATAATAATCATGGGCAAAGTAATAACTAAGAACCTGAAAATAATAGATGTTAGAAATAGGTTTGAACAAAGTCACTAAAGCAGATGACCTAAATGACAGCACAGTTTATTCTTGTGTTGCCTGGTATTTCACATAACAGATTACTATCTGCTTTCTTATAAATGATACAATATAATTTATAGAACCCAAAATTCATTTGCAGAGAATTCACTATGAGAATATAACTCTATCAAGAATAGAGTGACAATTAGATTAGTAACCAGACACAGGGATTTTTTCCACTATGAGCATCTCTCACTCTATAATTTCTATTCACTTCGCTCTTCAAAGACACTTATTTCCTGAATGCCGACAATTAGCAGGCAACACATTTAAATGCATACTTTAAATTAACTTTCACATAAGCTTGCTGAGGAAAAACTTCTTGCTTAAAGGAAAATTATATTATTAAGAACTTACTTTTATTAAAATTCCTCATCAGCTTGATTTCATGTGAACAAAGGCATTTACTGCATTGCAAGGCCAAAAACACATGTTTTTGGTAAAAGTTTCTCCATATATTGGTTCTCAAAAGTGATTTTATCATTTACTTTAAAAGTATAGTGGAATCTTTATATAATACAAAACATTCTGGGACAATGGCCATGTATGAGTTCATTACACGTTAGTGTCTGTAATTTCTAGCTAGAAAAAGCAAACATTCTCAAAAATCTGTAATACTTTACCAAGGTGGGTCCAGATTTTGACACTTGCATAGATTATAGTGGGTTGGTTTGAAATATTAACACAATCAAGAGAAAACAGTAATTCCCAGCATGCTGGCTATAAATTGCTAATTTAGTAAAAGCCATTATCGTTATCTCTCAAAGATTGCTCTGTGTGTGGTCCTGAGATAGGTGCTCTATCTCTGTGTTGCCAGACAAATTCCTTAATATGACTTCTATAATAACCCCATAATCAGGTCCCCATGTGGCTAAAGAGAATTGGCATTAAAATATCCAAATTAGCCGGGCCACAATAGAATACCTTTTTGAAGACATATGGAATAGATATACATGTGAATAAACACTAAAGCAACTAAAATGTTAACATATAAATAACAAATTTATATTATTGCTAAGCCCAAGGGAAAAATTCCTCTTCACCTCTGACGATTGACTGAAAATCACTGACAAGGGACAGATTAATTGGAGAAAAAGGATACAAATTTATTTAACATGTACATAGGAGCCTTCAGAATGAAGACACAAAGATACAATGGAAATTGTCCATTTTTATGCTTAGGTTCAACAAAGTATATGCAGCCATGTAGAAATATGATTGGACAAAAAGGGTATGATCTAATGCTGATTGACTGAGAGGGGAAACCCAGGA
Organism: Propithecus coquereli; assembly: GCF_000956105.1. Lineage (NCBI taxonomy): Eukaryota > Metazoa > Chordata > Mammalia > Primates > Indriidae > Propithecus > Propithecus coquereli. The sequence goes on along the minus strand of NW_012155618.1, from coordinate 3,371,722 downwards.
AGGCTGCCTGTCTAGGTTCTTCTTGGCCTCTCTCAGCAGCATTTCTTCTGGGGGTGGGCAAGACCCTCCCTATATTGGGGGTCTTATGACCTAGAGTCAAATAAGGTCAATCAAGTAATTTCTTTATGGTCAGTGTTTACACAGTAAGGCAGAGGGGAGGGGTTTTTTAAAA
>NW_012155618.1:3358265-3371500 GCF_000956105.1 Propithecus coquereli | reverse complement strand
TTGAGACAAGGTCTTCCTCTGCCACCGAGGCTGGAGTGCAATGACGCCATCATAGCTCACTGCAGCCTCAAACACCCGACCTCAAGCTATCCTCTCCTTGGGGCCTCTCAAAGCTCTGGGGTTACAGGCGTGAGCCACGGCACCTGGCCCCTATTCCTGATTTTAATCCTCAAAAAAAATGGTATGAGAGTAGCAGAGCAAATATTAGTTCCATTTATAGATGAGCGGACTGAGATTTAGATGGGTTTGAATATTTATCTAAAGTCACTGTGAATAGTAAGAAGCAGTGAAAACCAAGTCTTACAAGGCTGGGTTAGTCCATTAAAGTACTGGGATGTATTAGATAATACTTTTGATTTGCAAGTTTGAAAGACAGTTTTGTAGGCAATTGACATGATTTAGACATTTAATATGAATGAACTGGGGAGCTGTCGTAAGGCTTTGAGTAAAGGAATCACGGCATTTTACATTTTTAAAGGATTAGTCTGGTTACTTTTAGGAGAATAGACTACAGTGGGTCAGAGACTGAAGTAAGGAGACCAGTTAGGAGACTATTACAATCACCTAGGTGAGAGATGATGGGGATTTGGACCAGGAAACCAGCAGTTAAGATGGTGGGAAGTGATGTCACTCCGAATATATTTTGAAAAAAGGGTCAAAGGATTTGCCAATATGAGTGGGATATGAGATAAAGGAGGAATAAAAGATAATCCAGTGCTTTTTTTTGTATAAGATACTCAACATGAGTAGTTACACTAAGTGAAATGGAGTTAATGCAGATGGAAAAATTTGGGAAAGAAAGATTAGGATTTCAGGCTCAGACATACATTAGAAATACTTGTGAACATCTAAGTGGAGATTTTAAGTAGACAATTAGCTAAATAAGCATGAAGTTCAGAGGGAGAAATCTGGGCTCAATTATAAGTTCAGGAGTTTGTTCTTCTCTCTCTGAAGAACTTTTTCTACTCTTCAGTTCACAGATGGGACTAAGTATCTTTTCCATTCAAGTGGCAGCCTAAACAGAATAGAATCATCTGGCACCAATTCTAATTTATTGAAGAGAAAATCTGATTACATCTATACCTTGACCAACTAGCTACAGCCACAGAGTGGAATTGTGAGGCAAAAACATAGTGAAGGCCAGCAGAAGTGAGTAGTTTCTGGACAAGAATTAAATAGATCACGCTGTAGGTGACCACAATATATAGCAAATAACTTTTTTACAGATGTGAACTTAATACATTTCCAAGATAAAAGAAAGTTGAATGTAGAAAACTTTGACTTAGTAGGGAAAATATTTATTAATATCTGTAGCATAGCAGAGTACAAACAGGTATTTAAACCATGATTTAAATTAGCAAGTAAAATTGCAGTGTACATAATTCAATCAACCATAACAACATCACAGGTACAGCAGTATCCTAATAGAAGATACTTTGTTATATTCAAATTTGATAGCCAAATTAAAATTTAATTTTGATCAGATGATAATATTGAGACTCATTATTGGCTGTTATATTCTAGCCAAATAATGAATCTCAAGATTATCACCAGATCACTGAATTCTTATTAAATTTTACTTAAAATCAACTTCTGATACACTTTTCATACTAAATTATAAAATTTCTTCCTTCTCTCAGTCTGATTTTCTTTTTTCTTCATTTGTGATTCACAAAAAGGATGCAGTTAATATTTACAAAAATGATGAATTAATGTGCATGCCATATTATTAAAATTTCTTATTTCCTTCTATTAAAGGGCCCAATATTCATTCCATGTTAATAATGATCAAGGCTAATTATTATCATTAACATGAACCTGACAACTACTTTGTAAGTCAAACCATCAGAGAAGTAGTGCCATAACTGATAAATAAAACCACCTGATAGTATTCGTCCTCATCAAAGATCTAGTTGGATTAATTGTAAGATTTATGTTAAAAGTTGCTATTAAAAAATAATTACGTACTTTATTACAATGAACATTACAAACAATGTGTTGTTCATACCCTGTCTCTTTCTAAAACTAAACACAAAGATTCCTCTGTGACATCTCTTCATATAGTGTGGCCCTGACAATGCACACAAGGTAAAAGACCATATTGCTTCTTCCCATTGCAGATCTCTGAAGAGAGGCCAGGCAGGAAATTTGCATTCTTAACAAGCTCCCCAAAGTGACTTTTATGTATGCTATAGTTTAAAATCCACTTGAGACAGCTAATATAAATGAATTTATACACAAATTCAATATAAGAAAGAAAGGAAGAAAGAAGAAAGAAAGAAAGAAAGAAAGAAAGAAAGAAAGAAAGAAAGAAAGAAAGAAAGAAAGAAAGAAAGAAAAAGAAAAAAAAGCCTATTGGAGAATGAGTTGACAGGTTATGCTTCACAACCTTAAATATGAGTGGGGAAAAGAAGGGCATGAATTATGATGGGAGTGGGCAGAAAGCCAAGCTCATTAAAATTCTGACTGGCTTCCTGCCTGATTTCCCAGTGACCTGGTCATATTTTAAGCAATTCATCAATCAAAAATAAATATTTAGCGAGAATGTGTGGCATGCTCAAGGTGTGGTGTGATTTCTCCTGGTCCCTGGGCATATGGACATATGTTATATTTGCATGATTGATTGTTCATGATCTCTCAGTATTTCTCCACTCTGTTGGCAGGACGAAATCACTGCTACACCCAAATTACCCTCAATAGGCTACTTACAAAGTCGGAAAAAAACCAACTAAATAAGTGAGTCAGGTTTACATATTAGGCAAATCCATTAGGATCATGTTGAATGCAGCTGATGCTTCAAAAGTAATTTGGGATGGACACAGGACCAGGACCTTCAAAACATTCTCTGAATATTTTTATCACATTGGCTAAACCACCTACTTGAAACTATAGTAATTTAAAAATATTTTCCATTTAGACCAGGTAAAGTTTAAAAGGCAAAGAATGTGGAATGGAATGATATGGGTTTGAGTTGGACTAAGCTTTTCTGACATGTCCTCTATAAAGTGTGGATAATAATGGGTATTTACAGGACTGCTGGAACCATGAGGAGCAAATGAGTTATTGCATTAAATGATAAGAGCATCTTGACCCTGTAAAGTGCTATACAAATAGTATTTGAAAGAGCCAACTGTGCATTTCAGGTATACCCACGACAAGACTAAAGTTTAAAGCTTGTCACTTGCACTAGGGTCTTGATAACATACCCTGTGAAAAATGTGAGGAGTCAGAAGTTGGCAGGCTTTTTGGCTCAAGGTGTAGGAATTTTCTCCGGAGAGGCACAGAGCTAAGATTCAGTTAGGGTAGAAAATATCCACAAACAACCGGCATGTATGTGCTAAAAATACCTTGTGGAGTTTCACCACCCTTGGCTACAATGTGTCCATGATCATTCATTATAGTGATTTCCTCCATCATTTTTAGTGTGTTCTCTTAGTTTTTCTGTTTATCTATTATTCTCTAGCAGGTGCTGTACTGAACAATTTACCTGCAATAGCTTATATAATCTTCACAGCACTGATCTGAGAAATACACTAACCTCGCCCCTTTTTCATTTATGAAAAACAGATAAACTCCAGTAACAGATAAACTCCAGTAACAAGAAGTAGCTTGTCCATGGTTATACAGAAAGTAATAGATAAAACCAGAATTTCAAATAAGACTGAACTCCAAAACTCATACTGGGAAGTACCTCATTATAATTTTTCCCAGGGTTTTTAAGTATTTTTTGAATGGCAATATATTAAGATATGTGTTGATTATATTCTTTGTTTACATTTCCATAAGTTTTGTGTACCTTAGAATTTTTTCTGTTGAAATATTTTTAACAATTTAAATTGGATTCCTTACATATTGGGTTCTAAGTTACAGAATTGATCCTCAGAAATAATTCGGGCTTTAATAAAGAATAAATGGATGATACATTTTACATTTAATGATATTGATATTTTTAACACTTATTTTTTTGAATCTCAATAATATGTCTGTATCACTTCCAGAGTTAAACAACCCAGAGTTTAACCTTCCCTTTATGCCTTACTTCTACCCCTAAAAATAGACAGGTAGAAGGGATAAAGTTGTGAGCAGTTTGCTTGTCTGGCAAATCAAGGGAAGCTAGTGATCCAAGATATGAAAGAGACCAAGTGGACAGGGCCAGGGAAACAAGTGAGCAAGCCCAGCTAGCCACAGATGTTTAGGATCCAAGCAATGGGAGCCCCCAGAAAGCCCCTGCTTCTCAGACTAAGTGTATGTGCCCTGCTTTCTGGGTCTCGGTTATGCCCTCACCGCCAGTGGCTAGAATGGCTAAATATGTTCCAGCGTGCTGGGAAAGAAATAATATAATTGTCTAAGTAAAACACAGAATGTATTCTAAATAATCATTTTACAATATAGCTGTTGACTTGAGTCCCAGTTTGAGTCTTATTTCTGCCATTTCTTTATTGAATGAACCTGAGAAAAATATCTTGATTATTTATATCTATGAGTAAAATTGGAGATCATAATAATGCCTATTTCATTAGGTTATTGAGAAGAGCAAATGAGGTCATACATGCAAAATATATAAATAAACAGAAAGATGCCTGGGACATAGTAAGTACTCAATATTGCTAGCTATTTTTTTTTATTACCTGCTTTTGTCTATTCTAGTCCTGGTCATAATAATGTATGGAAAGACAAACCTGGCACAATGCTTGGCACAAAGATGATACGTAAACGTTCACTGAATTGATTTTCTCCTGTGAAATCAGTTACCTATTCATGAATGTATTAAATTATCTGTATCACAAGAAATCTATGCAGTTAGAAAGAATTCACATACAATCCTGTACTTATGGGGTACTGATAGAAATGTTTCCTTCGTTAAAGTCAAAGCTAAAACTGACTATTATATGTATTTCCAGGAAAATACCACATCTGATGGCCTTCAAGATATATGAATCTTGAGATTTCCAATAAAAGAACTCTGATGAGAAGGAGAGATTTGGCTCTGTGCTACTCTCTTCTAAAAGAATTCTGAGCTACTCGCCTGACAAATCATTACTAACAGGGTGCTTGGTTAAGACATGATTTGTTGTCACTAATAGGACTGTTTTTCAAAGCAATTCTTGTAGATTTTAAACCATCAAATCAAGCTCAAGAAAACTATATGTTTAATTATACTCTCTCTCTCTCATAATTTTTACCCTCCTAAATTACTGTATTAAGAGGGATAGGAGTTAAAATCTCTAAGAACTAAGAATACAAGGGAACTTGGCCTTACAGTATTCACTCCAGCTTTCTAGAAGTTTAGTCAAAAGTGATACGTTTGGAGTGGCCCCTACCCCATATCCCAAACTTTGAGAAATGCACCTAGCATTTAGACGTTTGTTATATAACTATCCTCCCTCTCTACCTGAAAGAGACAGCTTGAGTTTACTTGAATCCACCAGTTGTCCTCTAAGTGATAAGGAATGGTGCAAGGCTTGCATATGCTCAGCACCATTCATTCACTAGAGCTCCGAACAGTGACAGGATTCCCAGCCCCCTCCTTCCCCACAGATGCCAGCAAAGTCGCTGCTGCCAGTATCTGTTGCTGTTTCACAAGTCTTCTTTACACTCGTTTTTTTTTTTTTTTTTCCACGAAGGCATTATATTTCATGAAAGAAGTCTGATGTCACAGCCAGGAACAAGAAAATAAAAGGAGAAAATATCAGTGTTCCAGCATTATTAGAAATGAACTAACAAGAACAGAGATACAGGAGATACAGCAGTGGAGGGGGTAAGCTCTCAGTAGTACAGGACTGAGCTATGGAACTTCCTCTGTTATCAAATTTTCAATCCCTTGAATCAAGGCCTCATCTCATCTCTTAAGTTAGGATATTTGATTAAATGATGCTTTTAGTCTTTTCCATTCAAAAGTAACAGTAATTTAGAAATTAAACCAAACAATGGAATTTTCAAAGAGAAAACAAATTTGATGTATCCAAAGTCCTAGACGGAATTTGCTAGATAGACCAGCATGTGAAAAATTTAGTCAAGTAACTTCATTTTATAAAAAATAAAACTAAACTACAAAAAAGGGTAAATGTGAAAAGTACAGGATTGGAACTTAGATGATCTAATTTCCAATATAGAGTTCTTTCCATAAAATTTCATTAAAATTTATAATTTCCAATAGAGTATTTCTAGGCATCATCTGGTAGCTTGTGCAGCATAGTTTAAGATTTAAAAACAAAACAAAACAAATAAAAAAAACTTTTCACCTTTCAGAAGTCACTGATTTCAGTTTGTACTGACTTCCCGGCTTGCTTTTGGTAGAATTCATCCTGCGTTCAAATTTTAAAACACTCAACACAACTGTTACAGGCTTTTGTAGGGATGCTTTATTTCACTCTACACGAGAATGTATATATGAGAGGGGACAGAGTAGAGATGTCTAACTTCACAGGTTACAGGTATAATACATGCCTCTTATGATAAAGTCAGATAAATTTTACCTCTGTGTAGTATTTTTAGTAAGGGTGAGCAGTTGCGGATTACCTTTTGAAACAGATTTCCTGTCCTTTGCCCTCAGAAGTTCAAGAACTTATTCAAGGTATTTATTTACATGATTTTATCCCATAGATATTTAAGTCTATAATTCTAACTCAGAGATTTTTCTTTATTGCCTAAAATTTAGGAAGTCTAGAATGAAAGTTTCATTCTAAACTCTTATCCTGGGCATAAAACTCCTGATATGAAATGGAACTACCTGATATGAATGGAATAGTCATAGATAATTATTATAATTTCCAACAGAAGTCAAGACATCCTTGTCCAAGTTTTCATCTTTGTAGATCATGAATTTCAGACAGGGAGCCAGTTTTTATAAACCATACCCAGTTTAGAATTGAAGATCATGAATCATTAATAGGTAAGATATTTTATCCTTAGCTGTGCATATATTGAAAATGAAAATGGCATAGATAATTGAAGTACATCCAGTCAAGAGTAATGAGGTATCAGGTAATAAGGAGACAAAGTGAAACAAATTGAGATATTGTAAAATAAGGGTTAGTATTCAAACACATTTTTATTCTCCCAGCATGAAGTAAGCCATTCCCTGAGTAGACTGTATCTGCTAGTTTAAGCTAATTTATAATGCTATAAGAAACAACACCAAAATATCAGTCACTCACAACAACAAAAGTGTGTTTCTCACTTAAATTTTATGTCTATCATACATTAGCTCTTACTCTGTTTCATGTTATCTTGTTCCAGGATTCAGGCTTACAGAGGAGTCCCTATCTAGGACATTGCCAGTCTGAAATACAGACTTTACAAAAATAGTGCAAAAAAGCCACTCAGCAAATAACAAATACAAACCCTGAAGATAGGGGAAAATCTTATTTCCAGAGTTATCACATTATATTTCTCAAATATACAATTTTCAACAAAAAAACTACGAAGCATGCAGAGAAACAAGAAAGTATGGCCTGTTCACAGAAGGAATTTATAGAAACTATCCCTGAGGAAGCCCAAGCATTGGATTTACCAGGCAAAGACTTTAAGTTAACTATCTTAAATATGTTTAAAGAAGGAAACCACAGATAAAGATATAAAGGAAAGTAATAAAACAATGTATAAACCAATAGCAAATATAAATAAGAGATAAAAAGTATAAAAAGGAAATCAAATGGAAATTCTGGAACTGAAAAGTATAACAAATGAAATGAAAAACTCAGTATAGGGTTTCCATAGCAGATTTGACCAGACAGAATCAGTGAACTTGAATGTAGGTCAATTGAAATTATTCAGACTGAGGAGGAGAAAGAAAAAGAATAAAAAAAAAAAAAATGAACAAAGCCTAAGAGATCCGAGGGACATCATCAATTGTACTAACGAAATGTAATTAGAGTCTTAAAAAAAAGGGAGAGAGAAAGGGGTAGAAATAATACTTGAAAAAATAATGGTGGAAAACTTCCAAAATCTGATAAAGTTCATGAATCCCACATTCAAGATACTCAACAAACACAAAGAAGGATGAACTCAAAAATATCCACATTGAGATACATTATAGTCAAAATTCCAAAAGCCAAAGACAAAGAGAATCTTGGAAGCAGCAAGAGAGAAGTGACCCATCATACATCAATAAGATTTCTCATCATAAACCACAGACATCAGAATAGAGTAGGTTAATAATTTTAAATTGCTGAAAGAAAAACACTGCTAACAAAGATTTCTATACTAGCAATACTCTTCTTCAAAAATGATGGGTATATTAATATTTTTCAAGATGAATAAGAACAAAGTGGGACCTCTACTTTACACTATACAAAAAATTAACTCAAAATGTGTCAAATACCTAGATATAAGAGTCAAAAGTATAAAATTCTTAGAAGAATACATAGAAGTAAATTTTCATGTCCTCGGGTTTGGCAGTGGGTTGTCAGATATGATACTGGAAGCACGAACAACAAAAGAAAAATATGGATAATTTGGACATAATCAAAATCAAAAACTTTTGTGCAGCAAAGGACATTATCAAGAAAGTAAAAAGGCAAGCTACAGACTGGGAGAAAATATTTGCAAATTATATATCTCATAAGGCTCTAGAATCCAGAATATATACAAAATTCTTGCAACTCAATAAAACAAAGGAAAAACAATCCAATTTTAAAAATAGGCAAAAGATATAGACTGCAAAGAAGATATGTAAATGGCCATGAAGCACATAAAAATTCTCAACATTATAAGTCATTAGGGGAATGCAAATGAAAACCTCTAGAAGTTCCCACTTCATACCCAATATGAAGGCTATAACTAAACAAAATTCTTGCAACTCAATAAAACAAAGGAAAAACAATCCAATTTTAAAAATAGGCAAAAGATATAGACTCCAAAGAAGATATGTAAATGGCCATGAAGCACATAAAAATTCTCAACATTATAAGTCATTAGGGGAATGCAAATGAAAACCTCTAGAAGTTCCCACTTCATACCCAATATGAAGGCTATAACTAAACAAAAACAAAACAAAACAAAAATAACAAGTGCTGGTGAGAATATAGAAAAATGGGAAGGTAAAATGGTTCAGCCACTAAAAAAGCAGTTTGGTAGTTATTCAGAAAGTTAAATATAGAATTATCGTATGACCCAACAATTTTATTCTTAGGTATATACCCCAAATAATTGAAAATATCTCAATTATTTGTTTATTAATTTTCATAGCAGCACTACTCACAAGAGCAAAGAGGTTGAAGTAACTGAAATGTTCATCAACTACTGAATGGATGAACAAAATGTGGTATATACATGCAGTAGAATAGTTTCAGCCAAAAAGGAGATGAAGTAATAATATTTGTTATTATGGACATACACCTCTACAATATTATGCTAAGTGAAAAGAAGTAAGACACTAAACATTGCATATTGTATGATTCTATTTAGATAAAATGTTCAGAATATTTTCTCTGGAGAAATGAAACAGGTCAGTGATTGCCAGAGGATGGGAAAGGGGAAATAGATAGTGACTGCTTAATTGGTATGGGGTTTTCTTTTTAGGTGATGAAAAAGGTTTTAAACTAGATAGAGGTGGTTGTTGTACAACAATGTGAATGTACCAAATGCATCTGATTTTTACACTTTAAATGGTTAATTTTATGTTACATGCATTTCACACCAATTATTAAAAAAATACAATTTTAAAAATATTTTATGAAATAAAAATGCTGAGCATGCATATCTTTAACAGAATATGTGTTGAGATGTTCTATGTACATATGCGTGTATTTGTGTATGCATATCCCAATTAGATTATACACCCTATAAGAGCAGGGGGTTTTGCTTTGTTTTGTTTTATTTGAATCTGTTTCAGTCACTACTATATTACCAGGATTTGGACCTGGCATTAATATCATTCAAAATACTTTTGTGGAATGAATTAATAAATCTATAAATGGATAGAGATTTGAGAAAAACACAATATGGGCAAACATGAAAATATTACTTCTTGCTATCACTCAGAGAATTATGGACAATTGGTATTTTCTTCTATTTGCTTATTTACACTTTTCTAAGTTTTAGTTCTTTTAAGTAAATATTTATAATTTTGTAATGAAAATTGCTTAATTACAACAAAAGTATTTTAAAAGGAATAGGATGATTTCTAAATTGGGGATGCACAGAACGGATCACATTCCCATTCCAATTAAAAAAAGAAAAGATGGCATGTTCTGGGTTACCTACCATATTATCAGAGCACAAATACAAGCCAGCTACTAAATCCTGGGGAAAGCCATTGAAAATAATTTTGTTAGAACATTAATAAAAATATCTTATTGCTTAAAATATGAACCTACATTGACACATCATTATCATTCAAGTTTATAGTTTACATTACGGTAATTCTTGGTGTTGCACAATCTATGGGCTTGGAAAAATGTATGATCACATATATCCACCATTATAGTGTCATACAGAATAGTCTCACTGCCCTAAAAATCCTCAGCACTCCTCCTATTCATCCCCGCCTCATCTCCAGCCCCTGGCAACCACTGATCTTTTCACTGTCTTGATAGCTTTACCTTTTCCAGAATGTAATACAGTTGAAATCATATAGTATAAAGACTTTTCAGATTGGTTTCTTTCACTTAGTAATACATATTTAAGTTTCCTCCATGTCTTTTCATGACTTGATAGATTTCTTTTTAGCGCTGAATAACATTCCATTCTCCGGATATACTACAGTTTATTTATCCATTCAACTACCGAAAGACGTCTTGGTTGCTTCCAATGATTGGCAATTAAAAATAAAGCTACTAAACACATCTTTGTGCAGGTTTTTGTGTGAATGTTAAGTTTTTAATTCCTTTGCATCAATACCAAGGAATGCAATTATTAGGTTGTATGGTAACAGTATGTATAGTTTTGTAAAAAACTGTCGAACTGACTTCCCAAGTGGCTATGCTATTTTACATTACCAACAGCATTGAATCAGAGTTCCTTTTGCTCCAAATCCTCACGAGCATTTGGTGTTGTCACTGTTCTGGATTTTGGTCATTCTAATAAGTTCATAGTGGGATCTCATTGTTTTAATTTTCCTTTTCCTGACGACATATGATGTGAACCATTTTTTCATATGCTTATTGTCCATCTGTATAACCTTTTTGGTAAAGTATCTTGTAAGGTCTTTGGCCCATTTTTTAATCAGGTTGTTTTCTTATTGTTGAGTTTTAAGAGGTCTGTGTATATTATGGGTAATACTCCTCTGTCTCATATAATTTTGCAAATATTTTCTCCCAGTCTGTGGTTTCTTTTTTACTCTCTCAACAGTGGCTTTTGCAGAGCAGAAGTTTTAATTTTGATGAAGCCCAGATTATCAATTCTTTCTTTCATGGATCATGACTTTGATGTTGTATACTAAATGTTATCACCAAACCCAAGGTAATTTGATTTTCTCCTGGATTATCACCTAGAAGTTTTATAATTCATGTTTTATATTTAGATCTGTGATCCATTTTGAGTTAATTTTTGTGAAAGGTGTAAAGATTCATTTGGTTTTTGTTCGTTAGGATGTCCATTTGTTGAAAAGACTACACGTTCTCCATTGTATTGCCTTTGTTTCTTTCTCAAAGATCAGTTGACTCTATACATGACAGTTAATTTCTAGGCTCCCTGTTCTGTTCCATTGTTCTGTTTATTTATTCTTTCACCAATACTATACCATCTTGTTTACTATAACTTTGCAGTAAGTCTTGAAGTCACATAATGTCAGCCCTCCAATTTTATTCTTCTCCTTCAATGTTCTGTTGGTTATTCTGTGTCGTTTGCCTCTCTATATAAGCTTTAGAATCATTTTGTTGCTGTCCACAAAATAACTTGGGATATTAATTGGATTGGATTAAATATATAGATCAAGTTGGGAAGAACTGGAATTTAAACAATATTGAGTCTTTCAACCCATGAACATAGAATATCTCTCCATTTTTTTATTTCTTTGATTTCTTTCATCAGAGTTTTGTGGTATTCCTTATATAAGTCTTTTTCATATATATTTATAACTGAGCATTTCTTTTTTGTGCACTAAAATCAAAATAATTTGGTATTGTGATTTTAGTTTAAACTTAATTGTTCATTGCTGGTATATACAAAAGCAATTGACTTTTGTATATTAATCTAGTATTATGCAACCTTGCTATAATTGCTTATTATTAGATCCAGCAGTGTTTTTATTATTGTTATTGATTTTTTAGGACTTTCAACATAGCCAATCAAGCCATCTGCAAACAAAGCAAGTTTTATTTCTTGCTTCCTAATGTTTTTTTCCTTTTATTACCTTTTTGTTTTGTTTCACTTTATTGCATTAGCTAAAACTTCCAATACAATATTGAAAAGGTGTGGTGAGAGGGGTCATCCTTGCCTTACTCCAATCTTAAGGGAAGCTTTGTGTTTCTCACTATTAAGTATGATGTTAGCTGTAGATTTTTTGTAGATATTCTTTATCAAGTTAAGAAAGTTCCACTCTATTTCTAGTTTACTTGTTGGATTTTGTCAAATGCTTTTTCTGCATCTATTGATATGATTATGTGCTTTTCTTCATTATCCTGTTGATGTGATGGATTATATTAATTGATTTTTAAATGTTGAACCAGCTTTGCACACCTGGGATAAATCTCACTTTGTTTTGGTGTGTAATTCTTTTACACACTGTTAGATTCAATGTGCTAATATGTTGTTGAGAATCATTGCATCTCTGTTCGTGAGAAATATTGGTCTAGTTTTCTTGTAATGTCTTCATCTTGTTTTGGTACTAGGGTAATAATGCAGGCCTCATGATATGAGTTATGAAATATGCATTCTGCTATTCTCTTCTGAAAGAGATTGTATAAATTTGGTATAATTTCTACCTTAAATGTTTGGTAGAATTCACCAGTGAGCCTATCTGTGTCTAGAATTTACTATTTTGAAAAGTTTTTAATTATTGATTCATTTTAAAAATAGATATAACCTATTCAGATTGCCTATTTTTTCTTGAGTGAGATTTGGAAGATTGTATCTTTAAAGGAATGGTACTCTTTATCTAGGTTATCAAATTTGTGGTTATATTGTTTTCATAATATATCTTTATTACCCTTGTAATGCCCATGGGACTTGTAGTGATATTTCCTTCTTTCATGTCTGATATTAGTAATCTGAAACCTTTTTTTTTCTTAGTTTGCCTGGCTTGTCAATTTTACTAATCTTTATTAAAACCCAACTTTTAGTTTCATTCATTT